>NC_133336.1:230978660-231290089 GCF_042186555.1 Aquarana catesbeiana
GATCCCACTATCCACATTCCATAGGGCCACTCCAATATCCCATTTAAGTAAATTACGCAGGTCAAAAAAAGACTTTTGGATTTACAACTCATAGACGCCTGGCGCATACTATACCCTAAGGATAAAGATTTCTTCCACTTCTCCAAAACACATCACTCCTATTCCAGAATAGACAGCATCCTCCTTGATCACTTCCATCTCCCTCTCCTATGCTCCGCCACCATAGGTACTGCTTCTATTTCGGACCATGCACCTGTTTCCATATGTTTGACCATGCCCACTCTGCCACATCGCCCCAATAACTGGAAGCTCAATGACTCCCTCCTTTCTAACTCAACAGAGGTTTCCATGCTATCCACCTCCCTGTCACAGTATTTCAAAGAAAACACATCCTCAGAAACCTCTCCTTCTGTCCTGTGGGAAGCCCATAAAGCTTCTATGAGGGGCTGTCTCATTGAACTGGGTGCAAGGAAAAAGAGAGAACATGGTCAGCAGTCCTAGGTCAGATTGCCGCACTTGACAAACAACACAAATGATCTATGCAAACTACGCATCTGGAGGCTCTTACTCTTAAAAGAGAAGAACTCAAAGCCCTCCTAGACCTTAACACTAAAAGGAAATTTCACTACATTTCACAAAAAGTCTACGAATGGGGCAACAAACCAAGTAAACAGTTATCTAGATCCCTCAGAGCCAAAAAGCCTCTCTCTTTCATACCTAAAATCATACTCCAATCAGGCAAAATAGTACATGCTACCCCCCAATCACCAAAGCATTCAGAGAGTTTTACACTGATTTATACAACGTTGAGAGTGACCTAGCATCACTTCCACAATTAGAAAAGCGGAAACGTATACTCACCTACTTGAAAGCTGCCAATCTCCCCAAACTTCCACGAGACCATGGAATCTAATTTCTCCATTGAAGAATTTCAGAACGCTTTAAAATCTTCCCCCTCAGGTAAAGCCCCCAGCCCAGATGGTTTTGCCATC
The DNA here is from genome assembly GCF_042186555.1 of Aquarana catesbeiana. Taxonomy (NCBI): domain Eukaryota; kingdom Metazoa; phylum Chordata; class Amphibia; order Anura; family Ranidae; genus Aquarana; species Aquarana catesbeiana. The sequence goes on from NC_133336.1 coordinate 230,979,653, forward strand.
TTATATTACAAAACATTTAGCGATATTCTGCCTCCCTATCTCACAGCATATGCCAATTCCATCTCCCACACTTCTGGCCTACGTTCAGAATCCCTATCTGCCCATATCACCATCATCCCTAAACCCGGTAAGGATCCTACCTTATGTGGTAACTACAGGCCCATATCCCTTTTAAATGTAGACACTAAACTTTACGCTAAGGTTATGGTGAATAGATTGCTGCCCCTACTCCCCCGATGGATAATGGCTGACCAAACTGGCTTTATTCCCAACAGGGAATACTACTTGCGCTCCCTGTCCCTGATACATTATGTTCACAGATACTCCCAGCCCACCCTCCTTCTCTCCACAGACGCTGAAAAAGCATTGGATAGGGTGGACTGGGAGTACCTTAAGTTAACCCTTCGATATTTTGGTCTCAGCCCCAAGATGTTTCACCACATATCCTCACTGTATTCCAACCCTTCCGCACAAGTCCGCATAAATGGTTCTTTAAGCGAACCTTTCACATTACACAACGGGACCAGACAAGGCTGCCCCTTATCCCCCTCCTTTTTGCCATGTCACTTGAACCTTTTTTGGCCAAAATTAGACACAACAGGAATATTCATGGTATCCAAATTGGAAACAGACTCCATAAATATGCAGCCTATGCTGATTATATTTTATTTTTCATTCAACAACCACGCATTTCACTCCCAAACCTAATGTCAGCATTTTCTGATTTCCAAGCCTTATCTAACTTAAAAATTAACCTATCAAAATCTGAGATATTAAATATAACCAATCCCCAATCACTTGCTGATCAACTGAAGCCTCTTTTTCCTTTCCGCTGGGAAACTAAACATATGAAATATCTCAGAATATTCCTAACCTCCACTCCCTCTTCAAACACAACTATATCCCCCTCTTGAACAATATTAGATTAGACCTCAGGAAATGGTCCTCCCTCTCACATTCCTGGCTAGGCAAAGTTAACATTATTAAGATGAACATTTTACCCCGCATTCTTTTCTTTCAAATGATACCCTTAGGGGTTCCCATAGGTTTCTTTACTGTCCTCCAGACCATGATCGCCCGCTTTATCTGGAGAGACAGCCACCCCAGAGTTTCCAGGGCTGTTCTTTTTCGCTCCAAGTGCTCGGCTGGGTTGGCTCTCCCCAACTTCAAAGCCTATTATCATGCCGTAGTATTATCCAGTATTGCAGATTGGAAATATGCCATTACCTCCAAACTATGGCTTCAGTTGGAACACTCCCTATGTGGCTCTGATCTCTCCACCCCCCCCTGGATACCCCGTTCCTTTAGAAACCTCTCTCACGATAGCTCACCCCTCCCCACATCCTCCCTAGACATTTGGGATGGACTACATAAGAAACTTTCTTGGTCCTATGACTCCCCTCTGATGCCACTCCTACATCATAATCATTTCATGCCTGGAACTTTGGACCCTGGATTCAAATCATGGCCTCCAGAAGGTCCCTTCCTGCTACACCATGTCTCCGCTCAAGTACTCTTAAACCACTTTCTGAAATACTGGGACCCAAACCTCCCACGTTCATGGACAGATGGAGGTACAACCAACTGCAACGCTCCTTTTTTAACCCTCCCACAGCCATAACGAACCATTCAAGACCTCAATGAAATTGAATCCTTATTCAATTATGTGGACCCCCAGAGCACTGTATCTCACAATTCTACAGAGCCCTGATCAAGCTACAGCGCCCTAAATATCCCACCTAATTGGCCAAATGGGAATCTGATCTCGGATCCACTATAACAAACAAGAAGAAGGACAAAGTACTTCAACTTGCACACATCTCTTCACTTGCCTCGTCTATGGTGGAATATAACTATAAGCTCCTCACCAGATGGCACCACACACAAGCTAAACTCCATTGGATGTTCCCTATCAAATCTCCGCTATGCTGGAGGAACTGTGGAGAAGTTGCTACCCATGCACACATCTGATGGTTCTGCCCCCTCATACATCCATATTGGTGTTAGACCTGATCTGTCAGATCACTGATATCAATCGCCCCCAGGACCCCTGGACTATTCTCTTTCATGCCACCCAAAGGCCCATTGGCAGGTACAAAAGATCGCTTATTCCCCACCTGCTAAATTCTGCAAAGGCCCTCATCCCCACCCTTTAGAGCCAATCTACGATTCCTTCCATGAAATCTCGGTTGCAAAAGGTATCTGAAGTAAGCCTCATGGAAGAACTCACCCATATAGCAAGGGGGACCTCTGACCGCCATGCTCTAACCTGGGCCCCATGGTCCTCATTCCTCACCTCCTCTTGCTACAAAGACATCATCTCCTCGACCTCCCAGGACATTTAAACATTCTGGTTAGGCCCATTACCTAGTCCACCACCCCACTACTACCTATATCCTAGAGATCACCTTTTGAGCTCTCAGATGCTCTCTTGTACCTGCATTCTACTTGATTATATGTATGTTACCATGCTTACCAGCCTACTATCCCTTCCTCTCCCCACCTTCTCTTCCATCTTCAAGCTTCACCTCTCTACTTTTTTCCCCTCTTCAATCCCCCCCTTATTTCTTTTTCTTTTATTCTGCAATTTTCTCTCATTGCAAATGTTATCAAGTTACTTGTTCCTCAGATTTATGTTGACCTGTGTGCTCGTTCGTTCCCATATTCGCTTAGGGACCAATTCCTGCACCCCTGGCAGCTTAGTGTCTCTTACCACCATTGGTCCCAGGTTGTATCTCTTCTACTAGATACCATATGGGATCGCAGGAGTCTTAGATATTTGCTCTTATTGCATGTTGGAATAATGAATTACTATGTTATTATATCTTTCTTATATATGTATATCTTTTGTTCAATAAAAAGATATTAAACAAAAAAAAATCATTGTTATTACAAAAAAATAAAAAAAAGCTTAGAAGGATTGTATCTCTTTCTAGGTGCACTTTTAGTGTATAAATACAGCGCCATCTATCAGCGGAGATTTTCTGATAAATAAAGCCATGTAATGATCACATCAGCACTGACATCGTTTTGGATTTGAAAATAAATAAATTAACAAACTAAATAACTAATAAGGAGTAGGAAGGACCATGATTGTGAGGATAGACTGCGGAAATTAAAATAAATGTATTTTTTTACATACTGAATTGTCTTTTTTATGGTCAGCAGCACTAAAGAAAATAATATTTAAACAAATGTTACTATGTAGTAAGGTACTGTAGTGTGGTAAGTTGGGCTGGATTTCTCATTAGGCAGAGGGGCACCCGTCTGTACATGGCCGGATCTAGGGGGTCCTGGGGTGGGCTGAGCCCCCCAGATTTCAGTTGTGTCCCCCCAGGCCGCCCCAATGAACATTGTACCCACGCCCACTGCAAGTCAGGACAGGGGAATTGTCAGCGAAGAGAGAGCTGGCGGGAGGTGCAGACTTTCTGTGCTCCCCCCGCTCCTGTCAGTGGATCGCTCTTCCATACAGCGGATTACACAGATCCTCTTAGATCATACAGTACACTGTTTGATTCCCCACCCCCTATACACATTTCCAGGAGAGGAGCAGTCATTGGAGGAGGTAGGGGGCGGGGAATCAAGCCATGTACCATCCAATCTAAGAGGATCCTGTGTTATCTGCTGTATGGAGGAGCGCTGTTATCCCAGCTCTCTTCTCACTGACACCTCTCCTGTCTGGACTTGTATCGGGTGTGGGTACATGGTTCATGGGGGGCAGCCTGGGGGGGCACAGGGAGCCTTCCAACACCTTACTAATCCTGTAAGATTGGAGGGGGGCTGTTAGTGCTGGGAAGGGAAGGGTAATGGGGGGGATTTGTGTTAGGAGGAGGATAGGGGGGCGTATGTATTCGGGGGCAGAATTGGGGAAGATTTGTGCTAGGAGGGGAGAATTGGGGGCAGAGATTTGTGCTGGGAAGGGTAATTTGGAGGGGGTTGTGCTAAGAGGACAGATTTAAGGGGATTTAGTTGCTAGGTGTGGGGATTTGTGGCAGAGGGTTTGTACTAGGAGGGGAATTTGAAGGGGTTTTAGACTAGGAGGGGGGATTTGCAGGGAGAAGATTTGAGCTAGGAGGGAAATTTGGGAGAAGAACTTACACCAGGAGGGGGATTTGGGGGGGTTATATTAGGAGGGGGTATTTTGAGGAGATGATTTGTGCTAGGAGTGGGGATTTAGGAAGGGGGGAGTTTACACTAGGAGGGGGATTTGTGGGATGGATTTACTCTAGTAGTGGTGATTTGGGGAGGGGGGAGTTTACACTAGGAGGGGGGATTTTGGGGAGAGGATTTGTGCTAGGTGGGGGGATTTGAAGGAGTGGATTTGTGCTAGGATGGGGATTTGGACTGGGGAATTTTTGCATTTTTGTTTGGGAAGCATTTTAACTTGCAGGAGGAATTTATGTTTGAGGTGAGCGTGTTGATTAGTGCTGTTTTTTTTTGGGGAGGGGCACTTCAGAATTCTCCGCCTATAGGCTCCTGATATATAAATCTTGGCCAGTGGATGGAAGAATAACACATGGAGGGGGTGAAGATTCAAGAAATGGGGGATGATATGGGTGATATTTAAAGTGATTCCAAAGCTTCATTTTTTTTATTAAATAATAAACATGTGATACTTACCTGATCTGTAATAATCTCTTTCCTCCTCTTCTGGGGTTCCCTGCTGGAGCTCTCGGCTCCTCCTCCCTTCCGAGTACCCCCATAACAATGCTATGGAGGGGTTTATGTGATTACACCACCACTGTCCATAGACACACACCCCACTCCTTCCTCACAGAATTTGATTGGCTGCAGCAGGAGCCAATGGCTGCCTCTGTGTCTTGTGATTGGAGGAAGAGAGGAGAGAGGACTACTGGTGGGGTCAGTGCTGGATAGAGAGAGGTGACAGGTAAGTGTTTGGGGGAAGCACAGAAGGGAACGTTCTTTTACCTCAGTGCCGAGAATGAAAATCTTTAGCCTTTACAACCACTTTTCTTCTTTTTAATAAATAGATCATATTTTTTATGGGAGTTCACCTTCCTCTGGATCTACTAATATTTCTAAGAATACAGTTTAAATAGGACATTCATTTACCTTTCACAGAGATAAAGGCTACATCTGAGTACTCTGTCACATATGGACTATCCTTGCTGTATATTTGTTTAGTACATTTGTACAGTCCAGACTGACTCATCATTATATTAGGAATATGGAATGTGGAGTCAGATTCTGATGATTTTATCTCCTGATCATCCTTGTAGAATGTTGGATTTATTGCAATATAAAATCTCCAATGATGATAACATCTCAGAGTCAGGGGGTCTCCTTCATATATGGCAGATGGAGGTCTCTGCAGGATGACAATATCTGAAATGTAATAAAATGATACTTTAGGTTGTTCTATTCACACCCAACAATCTGTAATGATGGAAATGAGATGGATGACTCACGATATGTAACATCTAGGAAGACGGGATCACTGATATCACCACCGATGGTCTGGCACTGGTAATCTCCTCTGTCCCGTCTTACTAAGGATTCAGTGATATGAAGTCTCTGTTGATCTCCAGGTATTTGTCTCTTATCTTTGTACCAGTGATAGGTCCGGGGCTCCTCTGGTACAGTAGACGGCACATCACATGATAGAGTCACATCGTCACCTGGTAGTACATTCCCCCAGTTGGGTGTGAAGGTCACCACAGGTTTGATGGCCCCTCCTATAGAAGAAAAGAGATCACACAGAACACATAGAGAGCACAGTGTGCAGCAAAACATAGAGAGGTGATCACATCTTGTATGAGAAAAAAACATTCTCTATAGAAATGGGAATGTTTATAGTCCTGGGCACAGAGATTTTCCCACACGTTGGTAAATCTTTACTTTAAACAATGAAAACTACTCCCCTTAAAGTGATTTTTTTAAAAATACAAACATGTTATACTTGCTTGCTCTGTGTAATGGTTTTGCACAGAGCAGCCCAGATCCTCCTCTTCTCAGGTCCCTCACAGGCACCCCTGGCCCCTCCCTCCTGCCAAGTGCCCCCATAGCAAGCAGCTTGCTATGGGGGCATCCAAGCAGGCCTGTTCCCAAGCTGCTGCTCTGTGTCCATTCACACACGTAGCACAGCTCTACCCCACCCCCACTCTCTCCTCATTGGCTTATTGGCTATGACTGACAGTAACAGGAGCCAATGGCTCAGCTAATGAGGAGGAAGAGACCTGGGAGAGCAGCTGCTCTCATGTACACTGCTGGATTGGGATAGAGTAAGTATTGTAGGTCTGGTGGGGGAGGGGGCCTGCTGCATGTTGAAGGTTTTTTAAGTTCATGCATAGAAGGCATTAAGATAAAAAACCTTAAGGTTTAACTTTCCCTGCCTGAGCCATTTAAAAAAAAAATCATTTTAGGCCTGAAAATTTTTTAAACCCCCCGAAACATGACATTGTTTCTTAAAGCAGAGATTCTGAAGAATAAAATGGTGTTAGTTTCATTTTTTATGTCACACAATCTTAGCATAAGCAATATATTATGCACTCACAATGCACTCACAGCCACCCCCCCGGTCGGTCATCCAGCCCCACTTTTACCCCATCTAGGTCACGGCAGTGGTTCCTCTGGGTGGCAGGCGGTGACTTCCACTGCGTCTCCTCCTCCTCCTAATAGGCAATAGGATCGCTTGTCCTCTCAGCCAATCGAGTGATGGGTCTCAGGGCCCGTTTCCTGAATGGCCGGGAGGTGAATCAGGAAGACAATAATGAATATTCATTTGGAAATGTAACTGGGTGGGTTCAGGCTGCTGTGCTCTGCACCCCAAGCCCACCCTTTTTTGAAGCCTTTTAGAGCCTCAGGCTCTAACCATGTAATTCTAATTCTAAATCTTCCTGCAAGTAGATTAGGGGCTGGGCGTATGGATTGGGGGGCAGCGCCCCTGTTCCCTGTATGGATGGGCCGCCACTGCTGGAAACTCAGCCTGCTCTGGGTTAGGAGGTGATGTCACATCCGGTTGAACACATGATGAGTCTCTGGAGAGAACGGCGGAGCGGTTTCTTTACACACATAGAGGATGATTGGGCCGGTTGAGCTGACTGTGGATGCATACAGGCCGATCGAGCTGATGCTGGTCTGGGCACTTTTAAATGTAAGCGCATTAAACTGGATGTGTTTTTAATGGAAATGTGTTTAATAAATGTACTACACAATCATTTTATAATTTGTTTTTGGGGGTATTTGGCGATACATATTGGATGTGAGAAATTATGTGTTGAAAGTGCCTGTGGAGATTGTACTAGATGGAGTATTTATCCTATTTGTTCCCATGGGCATAATTGGCTGTATTGGTCTTTATGACCATCGGGATCTGGTGATCTCTATTACTACACGTGGTGGAGCACTGTTTGTTTGGAAAGTGGAAACGTTTTTCATACCCAATACACACTCTGCGGTGGATGGGTTTAGGTGACTCATTGGATTAACACATTATTTTATTTTTTATTATTAAAAAAAAATGTTTTCAATTATTCTCAGCATGGACATTGTATTGTTATAACAAAAACACATGGATTAAAGTGTTTTGGGCATTTTTTGTAATTCTTTGTGTTTAATATTTCATGTTGTTGGAGAATATGTATATTTTTTTTACATTTGGTTGATTCATCTAAAGTAAATGTTTAGCACAAATGTTGAAAGTGTTATGATTATTTTGGCCTTAAAGGGATTAGTTCCTTACTTTACCTATTCACTGTAACCATGAATAATGTGCCGAAAAATATTGATCTCACCCCAGTGTGCATGGCGATGTAATGATTGTAGTGCAATTGACATTTCCGTGTGTAGGTGCCCCCAATAGATACCTTTATGTTTGCATGTGTGTGTAGTGGTGGTGTTTTTTTTGGAGGGATTGTAGGTGTCCGGTGTAATTTTGAAACCATTGTCACTGAGATAGCAAGTGAGGGGATACCTAAAATTTTGAGAGGAAAGAGAGGATTTTTTTTAATAAGGCTACTTTCTGGTGACAACCATCTAAACAAGAATTCCCCTACTGGGGGAGATTTCCTCTCACTTCCTGTTATGTCTACGAGACAAGGAGAATAATCTATCCAATGAGACTCAGATGGCAGGAAAAAGATAGAGATTTAAACCCTTTAAACCTTTTTTTTTTTTTTTTATTTAAACCTATCCAAAAAAAAGGTTATGGCTTCATATTTACTTTATTTCGTTACTTCCTTTTCCTTTAAATTCTAGAGGAAAAAACGAAATATATCATTATAAACACTGGATGGATCATTAATATTGTTGCCTTTTTTCTGGTCTATTTTGGTCTTGTTCACACATATCTGAAAGTTGACAACTCCCTTTCTCTTAAAGTGGAAATAAAGTGTTTTAAACACAAATTTCTAGAAGGAAGGCTTTTATGGTAAAACAGACTCTGTGGGGTTGAGTTATTAAAACTGGAGACTGCAAAAACTGCAGCAGTTGTGCATAGTAGCCAATCAGCTTCTAACTTCAGCTTCTTCAATTAAGCTTTGACAAAAAAAAACCTGGAAGTTGATTGGTTTCTCTGCAGAGTTGCACCAGATTTTGCACTCTGCAGTTTTAGTAAATGAACCACATTGAGGTTGCTAGGATTGGATGTTAGGGAAATAGTAGTTATTTTTGGCTTCTCTGTAATCTGTGGAGAAGTTGTTGATTGTTTGGGGCTGTTCTGTGTTTCAAAGGCTGCAGGTTAGATTGTTTATCCCTGTATACCAGAGGATTCTAGAATCATAGTGGAATGGAAAGTCAAATGAGCAGTCTGAATATTTATTAGGTGACCGAAGAGTACACAAATAGTTGGAGGGCCAGGAGCAGCCCTTTTCTAAGCCCGGTTCTAGTCCTGGGTCTAGTCCTGCAGGAGGAGTCCGAAGCCTGAAGGGCTTGGCCCCTTTGGGCAGATTGCTGGACTTTTTCTGCATTTTGTAGAACTAATCAAGGGACTCCACCTAAGGATCTGGTCTGGAGAGCTCACTGAAGAGTGCTGGGTGGAAGTTGAAAGGGTCTAGCTGTCTTGTGGCATTGTGACAATTAACCTCTCCCTCACTGTAGAGTGTCCGGTGAAGGCAGGAAGGAAGCATCTGGTGAATCTTTCACACTATGAGTACTGATCTAAGCTCAGAGTCTTAGTGACTGTATGCTGAATTCCTTTTGGTGAAAGTGCAGTGGTAGCTCTAACTGAAATCTTTTTTTGCTCCTGCAATAAGACTATTCAGAGAGGCTTAGCAAAGTGAAGTGTCATCCTGCTATCATTCAGTGTTTCTGGAGTATCTCATATCACCTTACTAGCAAAAAGACATCTCTAGACTATTTAATGAGTCGGTGTGAATGAACTGTTGCTGTGAGTCTGGCTGCTTCTGCACTTGGGAAAGAACCAGTTAAATTACAGCGGCTCCCATGGGGGTAGTGCTACATGTCTTTTCTTTCATATAAGATTATTTTTACAATTGTCTTCTGATTGTACGATGAACCACACATGCTATAGCTGTTGGCAGCGATCAAATGAAAAAAAAAACGGACAGGCTGGTTGATCGACCGATCAACTTCTGACAACAAACCCGCCCATAGATAGATCAAAATTCAGCCAGTTCCTGCTGAACCAGCTGACTTAACTCATATGCACATGACTGGGAGTTACATCATCCCAGGCAGCTTACCAAGATGGCTGAACCTTAGGGATAACCAGGTGAAGATATCTGCTATGGTGAAGGAGCAAAGAGGGAGATCACAGACCTCAAATCGATGGGGGGGCTGCCTCGGTAGTACGCCGATCATACTGCCAAAGAAGCCTCTTGCACATTATGGCCAATTCCCACCCATCACAACTTCAACTTTAAGCAAACACCACCCTGGCCTATGTATGTAATAATGATTGGTTTTTATAAAGCAGTACTAGTTGTATCCCCCAAAAAATGTTGCCAGAAAAAAAGGCTTTTTCTTGTCTTTGACTGGAGACAGACAACTTGGCATTAAACATCTACAAACCTAACTAAAGAGACGCAAGCCACAGAAAGGCTTTTTATAGTCATAGCTAAAGCCCTCACCTGTGGATAACTAAAAATTGTCTAGTAGTACCACAGTTTGCTGACAGGACCAACAGGCCCAAATACAAAAACACAATCCACAGGATGATGTCTTGGTAAAAAGGAAACAAAATTGTGTCCATAAAAAAAAACACTTTATAAGATTAGTTCTACTACTAGTCTAAGCTGGCCTTATATGTTGAAATGATCCCCCACAACTGTACCCATCTTCCTACATCATTTGGATGTCTTGTTTATCTAGGTCTCCCATTGACTTCAAAGTATTCAAAAGTCGAATTCCTTAGAAATTCTATCAAATTTGAACTTTAAAAAATTTAGAGGAATTTAAGTTCAACCCAAAATAAAATCTCAGTACTATAGACCTTTCAAACAAGCATTTCTGTGATATATTCAAACAAAAGTTTAATTTCAATTGTGTGCAAATTTTGGCTAACCCGCGCTGATTTTAAAAAGGCTTCTAGAAAATGGTAATCAATGACCCAGACTTCTTCACATGGAAAACTTTAGGCTCACATGGATATTTTTTATATTATTAGTAAAATTTAGGGTATCGGTTTTAATTCTGTACTCACCAGATTCTCCTATGTTTAAAGCTGAAAATAAAAAATGCACTATTTAGAAAATATTATGTACAGTACATGTCATTATGTGTTTCAGTCATTTTGTTCTCTTCCAATTTCAGTGAAAATGTATACAATTCTAACAAGAATATTGTTATGATCCCAATTTTCTCAAGTCAAAAGAACATTGGAAATGTCACTCTTTCTTCACAAATACACATGGAAAAACTAAAGCGTGGTTTGGTGAGGTTGGATTAAGCAATCAGACCTTATGTAGCCACTCTACAATAGTGTAGGCATCAACTGCCCTCATATTTACCCCATAAGCCCCCTTATAACAGTGATTAGACATGTTAATTTACCCTTCAGATCCTTCCATGTTTCTATTATAACCTTCTTACCAAGACTCGTCTTTTATGCCTTATGTATCCACCATCCAACCCACCACCATTACTTTTATGAAGCTCTTTTTTTATCTTCGACTTCCTCTTCACCCTTGTTCGTTTCAAATCAAACAGGAATCAGACTTTGAATTATGTATTCACCTTGTCCCTTAACCAGGCACCCTCATTCAGCTCCCTTATGGAGGGCTCAGACCCCCACCCCTCAAAAGCTGTATAAGCTGAGGGGTGGAGATACGAGGGTGGGATCTACTAGGAAAGTATGACATGAGACAAGGGATACTCAGCAGAAGAATGAGGACACATACCCCTGTGAATGGAAGCCTTCCACCCTGTGTGATAAGACCACAAACAGAGCTTACAATCAATACTTATAAAGCAGCACTGGTCAACAGATGCAAAAATAATACGTGTATCTTAAGTAGAACCTCCAACAGGTTCATAGAAATTGGATGATTTGTGTATTCCACATAATCTCAAAGAAAAGACACTCAACCAATACTCAGATAATGTAAAGAATAAAAACCATTCTACTTACACAGGAACACAATGGCAAGTAAGACAGACATGGTAGCCGGGACCTGAAAGTTGTGACGGTCTTTCTGAGAATCAGAAGTTTTGACCTTCTTCTCACTTCCTGAGTGCTATTTATATACATTTTACCTGACTAAAAAACCAATGTCGTGACAACGAAGTACGTGGAATAACTATAGTCAATGAGATGTAATTTCTGGCTTATTTGATATAATAGTCTAAACAAAACTCATATTACATTTTAGGGTGGACAATTCTGGCCTTGTACCCAGTAGTGTTGGGCTGAACATCCCCTTGTTCGGTTCACACCAAAACTCCCAAATAGAGAAAAACTTCTGACCCGAACAGCAAACCCTATTAAAGTCTATAGGACCCGAACTTAAAAATCAAAAGTCCCCATTTTGAAAGCTTATATGCATGTAATAGGCCATAAAAAGGGGTATGGGGGCCCGGGTACTGCCCTGAGGGACATGTATAAATGCAAATTTTGATCAGGAGAAATTATTTTAATGATGCTTACAGTGCAACAATAAAACAAAAAATTCCTTTAAATATAGTGCCTGTGGGGGGGTCCCCTTAGTCTGCCTGTAATGTGGCGCATCTGTACCGTGTATAGAACCTGCTGTAGCAAAAATGAAATTTCTAAAGAAAAAAAATTGACATTTAAATTTCCAGCAATACAATACCATTGCAGGCAATAGAAAAAATTTAAAAATGTACAAAAAGAAACATCAATTACGACGTCAGCCAGCACCACCGGACTCAAAAAAGGAAAAAAAAGGCTCCGCTGTCAACTAAGACAAACCGCCTGGCTTGCGTTTGACAGTTCTTATATAGGTAAGGGCGGGGACACCTGGTGACATCACCTGTGGCACTGCCCCTTGTGACATTACCAAACCAGCATGCTCCAATTCGTGACATCACAAGGGGTGCCACCCACCCCCCTATGTTGAAGGCACATGGCCTGGAATGGTTCAGGAGGGGGGCACTCGCTCACCCCCCCTTTCCTTGCCTGCCAGGCTGAATGCTCGGATAAGAGTCTGATCTGGATTTTGGGGGAGCCCTAAGCATTTAAAAAAAAAATTGGCATGAGGTCCCCCATAAAATCCATACCAGACCGAAGGGTCTGGTAGGGGTCCCCCACACCATTTTTGTTTTCTCTTTTTAATTGCCTGCAATGTTTTTGTTTTTTTTATTCAGCTGTCAGCGGAGAAGCCCATTGACAGCTGAAGACTCATTGGTTGTTAAAGAGCCCTTGGCAAGCTTCCCGGCCAGATCCATAACAGCCAGCTATTCACTGTGCCATGATTGGGCAGAGGTTTGCCCAATCAGGGCTCAGAATGCACTGTGCAGCACACAGTGTATTGAAGGGTGTTCAGCGGGGCGAACACCCGCTGAACGCCCTACAAATTTGGGTGTTCGCAGAACAGGCGATGTTCGGGCCAAACTTTTGCTCGGCCTGAACTGTTCGCTTAACTCTAGTACTCAGTAGATGTACCAATAAGAATTGAAGCAAGCACCCAAGCACCCATTGAGGGGAGATTTACCAATCAGAATAGTAAACATTCCATTATATCCCCTTTTACTCCTCCCCCAGCTGCCAAATGAAAGTTTTCTAGAGAGGTGAGGTGTGAGAAGCTGGGCCAGCATACACAGTACCTGACATTTCAAGAAGAGGGAGGGCTATGATGTGCAATGAGCATGATTTTAGGTTGCATTATTGCTTATCTTCCTCATAATGTACACTCTGTATGTATATTTCTGTATTTGATACATACACTTGGTATGTATCAAATACAGAAATTATCACACATTCCAGCTGGTTCCCTAACTAATTGGACTACATTTACTAACTTCACATTTATGCAATCAAATTTTTAGCACCCCAGCTGGTAGGGATGAGTTGAGTTACTTTTGCAAACATAGTTTTTCAGCAAAGTTATACATTTTCCTAAAATTTTCTAAGCAAAGACTGTCAATTATGTTAATTTTGCTTCTTAAGTGAAAGCAAAATTTTCCTGAGAATGTATTTAGAGGGTATTTTTGGGGATCGCTTGTGGCTCAAAACCCACCCTAGGCCACTATCCATCCAAAGGGACTTAGGTTGAAGTAAGGAAATCCGCCACTTAGGGAAACTCAATCGGGGCAGATTTCCTTACTTCAACCTAAGTCCCTTCGGATGGATAGAGGCTTTTTGATACAAGTCACTTTGACTGGAACCACATCTGGATTTGTCTGATAAGGGAGGAGTCACTTAACAATTTTAGCTTCAGCTTTTAAGAGCTGTAAACAGCAATCTTGTTAGCAGGTGCCCTCCAGGGGCCACAGGAAGTATTACAAGCATTTGTCTGTTACCTTAGACTCAGATTCAGTGTCGGTTGATGGCCCCTTCAGGCCAGAGGTCAAATTGAAATCTAGAAACCCACACACCTGTAGAAGGATTGTGTCTTCTCCTCAGCCTGCAACGTGGTTTATTCATACCTGAACACGTCTTCAAATTTATTTTAAAAATGTGCCATTAAGCACTCACTTTACTCCACTAGCTTGCCTCTTCACACTGTATCTTTATCTGTATTCTGTCCGAAGGCACAAAGGGAAGCCACCATACTTTAATTTGCAAGGCCTTGCACACTGTGACCAACAGACTCGGTTGCTAGGAGGGTTCTGTACCATAGCAGGCTCCAACATGGAAACCCTGCCACTAAGTGAGGTGTATGAAGTACTAAACTACCCATCACTGCCAGAACCTCCATCACCAGCCACCGTCACCACTTCCTCTGCCAGTTGTCTGCTTTTCCTTCTTGTTACACTCTTCTCACACCATTAAAATGATTTTATCATCCACTCTTTTACTTCCAGAGGAATAACCATGGTTTTAACTGTCTCCCTGTTCTTTTGACTATAGCATGACTACACATCTCTGTAATGTCCTTCTCCCCATTTCAAGCAAATGACACAAGGCAACTTCTTCTTTGACAAAAACTCAGTTAACTGAATCAATTTACAGAATACAGTTGAGGTACGACTTTATTAGAGAAAATTCCTTTACATTTATGATTATATTTATCTATACTTTTACCGATTATGCTTTATATTTGGCTACATGTTGGCCTGGCTGTGCTGTTTCCCTAGTGGTGCTGCCTATACCTTAAACTTAGGAAAGTCCTCATACACGCGGTTGCCAATAAGTTGTTCCCGTTAAAGGGTGACGCTGCCAGTAGAATGGTTTACATTGCACTTAGGTCCTGAATGTTCTGCTCCCACACCAGCCTGCAAGGAGGTGCCACACACATACAGGGGAAGATATGTCACAAAATTACATAAACCCCACAAATTAAGTGCCACTCATGGCCATCATCAGTGTTGTATACTCGGAAAGCAAGCAAAGAATGATTTTGGACTCTACAGACCATGCAAGGAGTACACTATTTCTAATATAAAATCATACAATTTATTAAATAACAAATGTTGAAAAAAGTCCTACAATACAAATATTTTTTGCAGTTAAAAGCAACAGTAGTGCTGATACATTTCACTGTGTATAATCATACACTAGAAGAGAATGCTGGTAAAGTGCTGGTAAAGTGAGTCTTCATATGCCAACGTATTTCACCAGACTCTGCTTCATAAGGGCTTACTCCTTGTGTGGCCTGTACAGTCCCAAATTGTTCTTTGCTTGCTTTATAATTACATTAATCCCTGCATTCATTAGCTAAAAAAGTAACCACTTGCGGACCGCCCGCCGTTGTTGTACGTCCGTTTTTTTAAGTGGAATACCGTTGTTATGGCAGCAGCTAGCTGCCTTAACCCCGGTATCCTCTTCAACAGCGTGAGGTCTGCTTTCAGATAAAAGTGGTCTCTGTGGCAGATTCACAGGGAGATCACTTTTATCGGGGGTGGGAGAGGGCCCCCCCTCTTGCCGCGTTCCTGTCATCTCTACAGCTTACTGGAGCCATCGGTAGCGGTGGAGACCATCGCGTCCTCTCCCCTCAACAGCTTGGAGCCAAAAGAGGGAACGATGGCCCCCACTTCGCTCCATACTTCTGAAAGGGGAGAAAAAAAATTTGAAAAAAAAAAAAGTAATTTATGTATGTATTTATTTATGTATTTATTTATTTATTTATTTATTTATTTATTTTATTGCATTTTAGTGTAACTGTAAGACCTGAGGTCTTTTTAATCCCAGATCTCATATTTAAGAGGTTCTGTCATGCTTTTTTTCTATTACAAGGGATGTTTACATTCCTTGTAAATAGGAATAAACGTGACCCAATTTTTTTTTTGAAAGGACAGTGTAAAAATAAAAAGTAAAATAAATAATAGAAAAATGTAAAGCGCCCCGTCCTGCCAAGCTTGCGCGCAGGAGCGAACGGATATGTAAGTTGTGCCCGCATATGAAAACGGTGTTCAAACCACACATGTGAGGTATCACCTCGATCATTAGAGCGAGAGCAATAATTCTAGCACCTCCTCTGTAACTCAAAACTGGTAACCTGTAGAAATTTTTAAACGTCACCCATGAAGATTTTTAAGGGTTAAAGTTTGTCGCCATTTCATGAGCGGGCACAATTTTAAAGCATGACATGTTGGTTATCAATTTACTTGGCATAACATTATCTTTCACAATATAAAAAAAACTGAGCTTTACTGTTGAGAAATGAAATTAGCGTACAATGTTATCTGCTGGCTAAAAAAAAGAATACAAGATATTTCTATATAGTAATAATTTTTACCTGACCATTATTAAAAAAGACAATGTATACAAAATTCACTTCATACTTTTTTTAGTTTTCAGAACTTTGAATAAACAACATAATCAGTAAAGTGTGACATTTGTGTTTTGCATCTTATCTTAGTTTTTTTTCAAAGAAAACCACTTTATTTCCTTCCTGACAAACTCTCCTCAAAATGTGAGCTCAGTGACCACTTCTGCTTTGTCCACGGCTCACTATATTCAGCGTATAAACTCATTAGTTTAATCTTTTATATTTTTTCAAAATTAATATCAAGTTTTTTTGGGAATATTAATTTGTTGAAAATGCTGAATTTCCTTTAAATTCAACCAAGACATTTTCCATGTTTACTTTGAGGGCCTCAGATTCCTAGAAGTTCTTCTTCTTCTCTATCACTTGTTGTGGAAGTAGGTGAAACATATGGCAGCAGATAATATAAATCCAGAGATCACCATGTGTATAGTATTCTGAACCGTGTAATCTGAGGAGAGAACCAGTGATGGAAGTTATACGATTTTTAGAACATATTGGGGGTTATTTACTAAAGGATAATCCACTTTGCACTGCAAGTGCACTTGGAAGTAAAGTCGCTGTGGATCCGAGGGGGACATGCAAGGAAAATTAAAAACAGCATTTTAACTTGCACATGATTGGATGATAAAATCAGCAGAGCTTCCCCTCATTTCAGATCTACCCCTTAGATTTAGAACAACTGCACTTCCAAGTGCACTTTGAGTGCACTTTCAAGTGCACTTGCAGTGCAAAGTGGATTTGCCTTTCGTAAATAACCCCCATTGTGTGATTTTGAACTGAATTTAACTGACTTAACAAAACTAAACTGTGAGATAAGCACATCCCCTGCTGAAGAGAAGCGCAAGTTACAAGTTGGTGAATAAATAAGGAAAGGGAATAAAGACTAAGTGAAAGAGAATAAGGGAAGTAAATAAAGACTAAGGGAAAGAGAATAAGGGAAGGAAATAAAGAGTAATAGAAAGAGAATAAGGCATGGGAGTAAAGACTAAGGGAAAGAGTATAAGGGAAGCAAGAAAGAATATATGAAAAGGAATAAGGAAAGGAAATAAAGAATAAGGGAAAGAGAATAAGGGAAAGTCTAAGAGAAAAGGAATAAGGGAAGGGAATAAAGACTACAAGATAACCTTCAAACAGGTAAACAACATGATAGCTCCATAAGCAACACCCCTTCAATGAAGAGGGCAGATCAGAACAACCCCCCTACACCGGAGAGATCTCGCGATGGACTATCCATCCTTTCTCCCTTCTTTCCTTTCTCTTACCCCTAATCTGTTCTCTCCCTTTTTTTTATCAACATCCATTAACCTACAGCTTCACACAATCCTCTACAGATTTATCCCCAGTTGGGAGGGCTATGTTGGCCATTGTATAGAACATCCTATTTGCACTTTTCCTCCCCCAACCAACCCTCCTAACCCAATCATACACACTCTGGGCTTACTTCATAACTCCTCACCCCCTCCCTAACTGTTTTACTTTCTGCCTTCAAATACCCTCTTTCTTACCTATTGATTTAGGTTTGACCCAGATATTTGATGTGCATTATCAGTTGCTTGATACAAAAAGCCTTCCTTGACTTTGGGCACTGATAGCCCCGAGGCAGGCAAACTGTTGTACCTGTTACATCCCCCCAACAAATTGTTACAACACATTGAATGTATACAACTATGCTTGATACATTTCTGTACTGTATCATTGATTCATATAAACTGTATAAAAACAGACAAACTGTAATTATATAATGGTCATATTGGCAAATAAATCATAATGTGCCAATTACATAATGAAACATTTCCTACCAAAAAATTTTTTTCTCACCTACTAGTACAGGTCAAAAGAATAGAGCAATCACCACCATTCGCCAGGCGTCATCTGTTGAACCAACTGGTGCAGATTATCCCTGGGTGCCAGATCCCAGAAGGACAATACCAATGAGAGGACTGGACCACACAATTAAGGGCAGAAAACTGATACGGCCCGTACTGAAAGAAGACAGGAAACCAATGAGATCCTATATACCAAAAATCATAAGTAATGCTGCTAAATGATTGTGATAATAAATCACTTATAACAGTAAATACTGCCCAATTATGTATGTGGGTATATTGGGTATGGAATTAGGTTCCCAAGTTTATGTATAGAGACAAATTTGTGGCTACAGGAGCTAACTAGCTAAAAAATCCCCTCCCAATCCAGGGGAGAAAGCCTCCCAAATGGCAGATAGAGAGTATATAGGACAACAAGATAGCATTGCACTTATCCAAGTACATATAGTCTAAGTACATATAATCTAATGGGGTGCTGAGGCCCTCAGAAACCGTAGGGCAATATAGCAACCCAATTAATAGCAAATATTACGGTATAGGGGCACTATCACTGGATACCAACAATTATAAAAACGATCTCCCGCAACAGAGGACAAATAACCACTAACTTACCCCTATTGAGGAGGAGGAGAGGAAGCCTGAGCATTGCTCCTAACCAGAGAAGTATGGTTCTGCCCGTAACGATGGATGGCAGCAGGATGCGTCTAACAGACAGCACCGGCGCCTCCATCTTTTCAACTGTGTAGTCCCACCAAAAGCAATAAGGTCAGAATTGACCTCCGGCATTGCTTCCAGTTCGGACATCCCTGCCAAGGATGTGCGCGCATCCAGGGAGCGAACGCTCACGCATTCACATCCAAAGGTGCGCGTGCATTGCCCATACTACGCTCGTAGGCGTGAGGGGCAAGTAGGGGCGGAAAAAGAAAAGCTCCGCCCCCTGAGCAGGGACGTTCGAATCCCCCCATCTAAGGTTCCTGTGACCAGCAGAACATAAGATAACAGTCCGGGAACAGGGGGAGCCCATAAACTAGTCCAGCAGGAACTATATATATTTAAATCATTAATGACATTTACATACATATACATTTCCATACAAACGCCTATACAGGGATCTTTCCCCACAAGCAAAACAAGCATGCATAGGCTCAGCATAATTTAAAAGATTTTATTTGATCACCTATATGGTGGAGCAATCGGGATAGAGAGACCCCGGGCACATAATAGTGCCCTGTGTCTTTCCATCCACATAAAGGACTGCCCCACCAGACAGGTACTAGGGCAGACAGTATGTAAGACTCGAGAAAGGAAAATAGATAGAGACCCAACAGGAAAGTCCCGTATATACAATAAATAGAAATTTAAAGGCACATGACAGACCAATAGATGCTATTCAAATATAATTTTGTTTTTATATATTGATCATGTTATCCCACCTCCACCCATCATAGAAAAGGTTTGAATGAGAGTGCTGTGTTAAGGCCAGGCGGATAGGTCGCCCGTTGGTTAAATATCCATCGGGCCTCACGTTGTAATATTGTTTTGTCTACATTTCCTCCCCTTTCGAAGTCAGGTATGACTTCTAGGGCAAAGAAAGAGACAAAACTGGGATCAAAACTATGTCGGAGACCAATGTGCTTACAGATGGGAGTGTAAAGTAGCCCTGCGTCTAAATAATATAGATGGTCCTGGATTCTTTTGGCAAATGGACGTTTTGTTTTGCCTATATAAAATGCACCACAACGGCACATAGCCAAATAAACAATGCCTGTCGTGGAGCAGTCGGCGTAGCCCTTAAGCTTGTGGAAGCCTCCTCTTGGGAGGAGGCATCCAGTGCCTTCCTTAATCCATGGGCAAACTTCACAGTGTCCGCATCTAAAAGTGCCACTGCCCCCTTCCACCCCCAATAAAGATGTCAGGGGTTGCATGTGGCTATGAACTAGAGTGTCCCTAATTGACCGTGACTTCCTATAGGTGATTTGAGGTGCATTGGCTACATATTTTGAAATAATAGGATCCTCGGATAAAAAATGCCAATTACTACTGATAAGACTGCAAACTATATGTTGATGGACCGTAAACGTCGTAATTAATTTTGTAGTGGGATGTGGGTCATGTATCTTCTGTTTGAAAATGATAGTATCGCGTGCATTCTGTTTGGCTCGTTGGTAGGCCCTCTTTAGGACTTTCTTGCTGTAGCCTCTGTTAAGCAACCTGTCACGAAGTGCCTTTGCTTCTCTTTCAAAATCTTCATCTCTGGCACAATTCCGTCGCAGCCGAAAATATTGTCTGTAGGGTATGCTATGTACCAGCGTACGGGGATGGGAGCTGGAGAAATGTAGAATGGTATTCCCCGCCGTCTCTTTCCTGTACAATGCACTAAAAATTGTACCGTCCTCTCTGAGGACAAGGCGTAAATCCAAGAAGGGGATGGTAACCGCATCTGATTGCATAGTAAACTTTAAATTGAAGTTGTTGTGGAGAGGAGTTCCATAAATTCATTAAGTGATTCCACCGATCCCGTCCAAATGAGGAGGACATCATCGATGTACCTCCGCCAAAGGAGGATGTGGCAGAGGTACATCGAGGCCTCCTCACTGGAGAAAAGAGTGCGTTCCCAGTTTTGTCTCTTTCTTTGCCCTAGAAGTCATACCTGACTTCGAAAGGGGAGGAAATGTAGACAAAACAATATTACAACGTGAGGCCCGATGGATATTTAACCAACGGGCGACCTATCCGCCTGGCCTTAACACAGCACTCTCATTCAAACCTTTTCTATGATGGGTGGAGGTGGGATAACATGATCAATATATAAAAACAAAATTATATTTGAATAGCATCTATTGATCTGTCATGTGCCTTTAAATTTCTATTTATTGTATATACGGGACTTTCCTTTTGGGTCTCTATTTATTTTCCTTTCTCGAGTCTTACATACTGTCTGCCCTAGTACCTGTCTGGTGGGGCAGTCCTTTATGTGGATGGAAAGACACAGGGCACTATTATGTGCCCGGGGTCTCTCTATCCCGATTGCTCCACCATATAGGTGATCAAATAAGTCACAATGTATATTCTTTTAAATTATGCTGAGCCTATGCATGCTTGTTTTGCTTGTGGGGAAAGATCCCTGTATAGGCGTTTGTATGGAAATGTATATGTATGTAAATGTCATTAATGATTTAAATATATATAGTCCCTGCTGGACTAGTTTATGGGCTCCCCCTGTTCCCGGACTGTTATCTTATGTTCTGCTGGTCACAGGAACCTTAGATGGGGGGATTCGGTCGTCCCTGCTCAGGGGGCGGAGCTTTTCTTTTTCCGCCCCTACTTGCCCCTCACGCCTACGAGCGTAGTATGGGCAATGCACGCGCACCTTTGGATGTGAATGCGTGAGCGTTCGCTCCCTGGATGCGCGCACATCCTTGGCAGGGATGTCTGAACCGGAAGCAATGCCGGAGGTCAATTCTGACCTTATTGCTTTTGGTGGGACTACACAGTTGAAAAGATGGAGGCGCCGGTGCTGTCTGTTAGACGCATCCTGCTGCCATCCATCGTTACGGGCAGAACCATACTTCTCTGGTTAGGAGCAACGCTCAGGCTTCCTCTCCTCCTCCTCAATAGGGGTAAGTTAGTGGTTATTTGTCCTCTGTTGCGGGAGATCGTTTTTATAATTGTTGGTATCCAGTGATAGCGCCCCTATACCGTAATATTTGCTATTAATTGGGTTGCTATATTGCCCTACGGTTTCTGAGGGCCTCAGCACCCCATTAGATTATTTGTACTTAGACTATATGTACTTGGATAAGTGCAATGCTATCTTGTTGTCCTATATACTCTCTATCTGCCATTTGGGAGGCTTTCTCCCCTGGATTGGGAGGGGATTTTTTAGCTAGTTAGCGCCTGTAGCCACAAATTTGTCTCTATACATAAACTTGGGAACCTAATTCCATACCCAATATACCCACATACATAATTGGGCAGTATTTACTGTTATAAGTGATTTATTATCACAATCATTTAGTAGCATTATTTATGATTTTTGATATATAGGATCTCATTGGTTTCCTGTCTTCTTTCAGTACGGGCCGTATCAGTTTTCTGCCCTTAATTGTGTGGTCCAGTCCTCTCATTGGTATTGTCCTTCTGGGATCTGGCACCCAGGGATAATCTGCACCAGTTGGTTCAACAGATGACGCCTGGCGAATGGTGGTGATTGCTCTATTCTTTTGACCTGTACTAGTAGGTGAGAAAATTTTTTTTTGGTAGGAAATGTTTCATTATGTAATTGGCACATTATGATTTATTTGCCTATATGACCATTATATAATTACAGTTTGTCTGTTTTTATACAGTTTATATGAATCAATGATATCGTGTCTAGCCCTGATGAAGCGAAAAGTTCTTTGCGAAACATGTTGGCTGATAGTCACGTACGAATTTTGATATGTACTACTGTATGGTCATATTTTCTTAAATGTATTTTGTTATTTTTTTCTGTTTTTTTCCTTTTGATACTGTAATAAAATTTGTACTTTTTTATCAACTTAATTGATCTTTACCTACTACTTATGGACAGAATATTTCCCGGCAAAATCCCATTTGTTTTGGAGAAGGAGATTCTCCTCCTTTCTCTTCCCTCTTTTCTCATATATGTGTAGTAGGGATTGGGAGATCTGTCTGAACTATTCCCCGGCCATAGTCCAACCACTTATATTTTTCTGTACTGTATGTTCAAAAAATAATTTTTTTCAATAAATCTTGTTTGTAAAAAAAAAAAACTAGGAGAAAGAGAATTAAGTAATAAAAGAAAGATTAAGGGAAAGAGAATAGTGGAAAAGAAAAATATAAGTAAAAGGAGAATAAGGAAAGGGGATAAAGATTAAGGGAAATAGAATAAGTTATCACAATGTGTAAATGTTGAGTCTTGGTGCTGCTCATCTTACTGCCACCCTGGGCACTGACCCACTTGTGCCATTATAGTAAATACAGCCCTGCCCGCTAGCTCATCCTTTATTTGTCACCAGAGACCAGTAAAGATCACTTTTGTAGGTTCATGGATGCTCACATGTGGTGACAATAAAGGTCAATGAAAATTGGGTAATAATAGTTCTGTTTATCACATTCATCTAGATGTGTTCTGTAATACTGAAGATGATTCATGGCTCCTCCAAGCAGCTTTATTACCCCTAGTCAGTGAAAAAAGAGACAGGGTGTTTGAGCCCCACTCAGTCACACCGTAGGGGAAATTTGGTGATGGACTAACTCGGTACAACTTAAACAGCATACATTCAAAGTTTAAAAAAAAAATAATACAACTCTTTAGTGAGCTTAAAAACATAGGATATCCAAGTACTTAATAATAGACATCAAAGGGATATGCAAAAACAATCCATGTATATCACCAGCATTCATGTCCTCTAGGGGTGAGGATCAATATATGATGGATTCCCATGGATATCATTGTTCTCAACAAGTTTTAACATTTAACTGCTTTCAGGAGAATATCTGTAATTAATCATTGCGATAATAAAAATCAGATATTACAGTGTAACAATGTAAAAGATAACTATCAATGGCAACATTTCTATGCTCATATAAATTTTGCTGTTGATAGTTATCTTGTTGTGGACCTGTTGTATCCACTGCAGTAATACACAGTAATAGAGAACCCAGTGAGGTCAGCTTTGGCACAAGTCATTTTTTTTCTACCTGTATATCTGGATGGTGAGTGGTAAATGGAGACACGGGAGGAAACCAACACAAACATACAACCTTCAAGCGGTCAATGCACTGAATGATAACTGGGCTCAGAGCTCCAGTGCTGCAAGGGTGTCCTCCTGTATGAAGTATTAAGACTTAGCAGTCCAATATTATGTTAGTACATAAGTCTGATCCTCTCATCCACTGCTGGAGGAGTCCCCAGACTCATTTCTGGAAGTGGTGTGTCTCTATGGGAGGCTGTACAGGTTTACTCTACCCTGGAACTAGCACCACATCCAATGGCCTCCTCCAGAGCTGAATGGAAGTCTTGGCACACATATACACCACACATCACTTCACAAGATATGGTGACAGGTTCCTCTAAGCAGGTTAGGGAAGAATAGAGAAGGAAAAGGGCTATAAATGGCTCTTGAGGGTTAGAAAAGCACTCTTAATTTTTTTTGTAAACTTTATTTTCTTTTACTTCTTTATAAGAAAAACAAAAAAAGCTTAGAAGAATCATATCTCTTTCTACATGCACTTTAACCCCCTTAATGACCAGGCCATTTTTTGCGATACGGCACTGCGTTACTTTAACTAACAATTGCGCGGTCGTACGACGCTGTACCCAAACTGAATTGATATCCTTTTTACCCTACAAATAGAGCTTTCTTTTGGTGGTATTTGATCACCTCTGCCATTTTTTTTTGTATTATAAATAAAAAAGAACAGCAATGTCTTTACTTTCTGCTGTAAAACATACCCAATAAAAAAATACAAAAAAATCAATTTAGGCCAATATGAATTCTGCTACATAAAGGCCACATGAGCACAGAGTCTGGCCTCAAACCGATAGAACACCTTTGGGATGAATTTGAGCAGAGACTGTGAGCCAGGCCTTCTCATTCAACATCAGTGCCTGACCTCACAAATGGGCTTCTGGAAGAATGGTCAAACATTCCCATAGACACACTCCTAAACCTTGAGGACAGCCTTCCCAGAAGAGTTGAAGCTGTTATAGCTGCAAAGGGTGGGCCAACTCAATATTGAACCCTACGGACTAAGACTGGGATGCTATTAAATTTCATGTGTGTGTAAAGGAAGGCATCCCAATACTTTTGGTAATATAATGTAGTTGCTCCTGAAAACTGTTGGCATGAACAAGGTGTGATTGTGAAAAGTGGGAGATTTTTCTTTGGGAAGATAAAACTTATAAAAGTTCAGTAAAGAGACACTGTGAATTTGTTCTTCGTCTGCATGTGTTCGCTCAGTGTAAATGCATTTAAAAAAAAAAAAATCAACATCTTTAACTAAGTTTACAATTTAGTGTTGGGTCACATTCATAGCCATCTTGGCCACATGTGGCCTGTGGGCTGCAGGTTGGACAAGCCGGGTCTAGAGTCTCACTCCCGCGTGCACTTTGCTATGTAACGTGTGAAGTACAATGAACATTTTTGTGCGTTGGCGCAACCAACAGATATGCTTATGTTTGTATGTTTGTTTATAATGTGGATAACATTTTGGGGGTGTTAAGTGCTGGGGTTGGGTGTAACTATTTATTTACACTAAACTTTATTTTTTATCACATAGAGGACAAAACGCCCCTATGTGATACTATTGTGGTGTAACAGGCTCTCTTTCTTGGGACATTAGGAGTCTATTAGACCTCCTGATGTCTCAATTGCCCTCTATTACAGCTAATGCAATGCAGATCATCATATTAGTAACTTGAAAGTGAAAACAGAAACTGGAAGTGATATTTTACACATTTCTTCCAGGTTCTTACTAAGAAGGGAAGATATACCAACTGCCTGATATGTCTACAGGACGGAAAGTGAAATCTTTCCAAAGAGTTTCCAGCCCTATACAAAACAAAAAAGATAGGGGTTCCCTGCCTTATACAAAAAAAAAGAAAGGGGTTCCCTGCCCTACACAAAACAAAAAAGATAGAGGTTCCCTGCCCTATACAAAATGAAAAAGATAGGGGTTCCCTGCCCTATACAAAATGAAAAAGATAGGGGTTCCCTGCCTTATACAAAAAAAAGATAGGGGTTCCCTGCCCTATACAAAACAAAAAAGATAGCGGTTCCCTGCCCTATACAAAACAAAAAAGAAAGGGGTTCCCTGCCTTATACAAAACAAAAAAGTTAGGGGTTCCCTGCCCTATACAAAACAAAAAAGAAAGGGGTTCCCTGCCTTATACAAAACAAAAAAGATTGGGGTTCCCTGCAAAACAACAAACAAAAAAGTTACTTCCAATTTACTTTATTGTGTTGTTTTCTTTATAAAATTCCACATGAAAAACTAGACGTTTCATTATAAAATCTGGATGTATCATTTATATTTTTTGGACTTTTATTTTTGTATTGCTTACACACAGTTGAAAGTTGACAAGCTTCTTTCTTTTAAAGTATTATAAAATAAAGTGTTGTATACTCAGTTTCTTTTTATAGTAAAATAGACTTCGATGGTAATTTACAGCTTCCAGGTTTTATTGTCAAAGCTTAACTTAAGAAGATGAAGTTAGAAGCTGATTGTCCACCATGCACAGCTTCACCAGATTTGGAGTGCTCCAGTTCTAGTAAATCCCCGTGTGTCTTTTCTTCCATACGCCTGATTTTGCACTTTCCAGCTTTAGTAAATAAACCCCATTGTGTACTTAAAAGTAGGGTATGCCTGTATAAGGTTCTGCTAGAAATTGTCTTCTGATTGGAAGACTAGACGCACATGCTCAGTTCAGTATATATTCTTGGCATGCCTCAGTGCCAGGGTGCAGTAACTCGTGTGCACATGAGCATCAACCCAAGTCAGCCTACCAAGTTAGCCAAACCTGAAGACAACTAGGTGTAGATGACAGCTGTAGCAATGGAGTGACAAGGGAGATTATGGACATTGTATTTAAGAGGTGCCTTCGCCCTGCCAGCCCACTTGTTGTGGATCGGCTGGGACCCTCCTCAGTATTTCAAGAAGCTCCTTCTTACCTCCCACCCATTCTCCTGGAAGCTTCTCTAAGGTTCCAGCAAGTAGGGTAGGTACCAGAGGGGCTGCTTAAAATGTCATCCAGCCTCCCTGGAGTCACTCAACCCTGACCCAGATTCAACACAGGCTTGGCTGCAAGCCAAGCCAAATTTACCTCTGCTACACACATTATAGCCAATTCCCATCCACTACAATGTGGATCCACTTTACATGGACACCAGCCAGGTCTTTGCATAATAAGTTTAATGTCAGTTTACTTTTTTAAATTTTAAATGCATTACAGGTTTTTGGGATGTCTTAAAGAGGAAATAAACTCTCCTATCCTTTACAGCTGCCATATTGGTTTCTGCTTGATCTGCAGTTTCCAGCTATGCAGCTATGATTCTGGTCATTTGATGGCTTGACAGTTCTGCTGATAGCTGACATAATCAGACTAGTAACTGTAAGCATTATTATTCATGCCATGGGAAACTGCAAATTGATGGGTTTAGTTTCTGCTTTAAAGCTGTACGTGATGTCACAGAGCCACCAATTTCCTGGAACGGTCTTGGTGGCAACGTACTTCTCGCAGTGCATGTTTGGCTGCACATTTTTTTTTATAGACCATCAGAACTGGAAAAATCTATTTTATTTTCAGTCAAAACTATTTTTTTATAGACTTGGCAATTATGTGTTTTCATCAATCTGCTTTGACCTGAGGAAGTTGTAGAGCAACAAAATTCTAAAATATGTTTGTTGGCAGAAAGGGGGTTTTTCTTGTCTTTGACCGGAGACAGATGCATCGGTATTAAACACCAACAGACCTATATGTGAACACACAAGCCACAGGAAGTCGTCTAAACATTAGAGCAAAAGCCCTCAGGTATGGACCTTGACATTAAATAGTGGCACCACAGTTTTTTGACAAAACTAACAGGCCCCAATACAAAGACACGGGCCACAGAGAAAGCATTGTAAAAGAAAAAAAATTTTACCCATCAAAAAAAAATAGGAATTATTTAAGGCTACTTCTTCTGCCGGTCTAATCATGTCATGCACTTTACAAAGATCTCCCACAACTGTTCCCATCTTCCCTCCATTTGGGTGACAGTGGTTAATTTAAAAGCTCTCCGAAGGGCCAAGTTCAGCCATCAAAAACCATCTCACATTCACTTCCATGCACTCAAAAAATGTATTCCTCAAAATTCACTCAAATTTGAACCTTGGAAGTTTCAGATCAATTTAAGTTTGACCCAAATTCAAATCTCAATACTATTAACACAATTTATAATCAATGATCCAAACCCCTTCTTTAAGACAGCTTTAAGACCAAAATTGTAAAAAAAAAAAATTATTTTTTTTGTAGCATCTATGTGTTTATGATATATAATTCAATGTCAGCTCAGTACTCACCAGATTTTCTCATATTCAAAGCTGAAAAGCCAAAATGCACTTTTTAGAAAAAGTTATGTACAATACATGTCATTAAAACATATCTAATGCACTTCAATCATTTTTCTTCCTTTCATTTTGAGTTAGAAAAAATGATAAATTTCTTTATAACAAAAATGTTAGAATCACGATTTTCTCAGATGTCCAGAGGATCGGAACTGACGCTCTCTCTTAGGTGACAAACTGTGGTTGAGTTAAGCAACCAGACTTAATTTTACTATTCCTCCAACGTGTAGCCATCAATTGTCCTTATATTCACTATATCACCCCCTTACACAACAATTGGACAAGTTAATCTATCCATCAGATCTTCCATGCATTCATAAAAACCACCACCTTACTAACACACCTCTATTATACCTTTTTGTAGCCACCAGCCACCACCACCACCACTTTTATGAACTTATTTTAATAAGCAACCAGACCGTTCCCATTCCTCCTTTTGCAGTTCTAGTGAAACAGCCATCAGAACTGAATTATATATCAACCAGATCCCCCTTTACTAAACTAGGCACCTTCATTTAACTCCCTCGTAAAGTGATCAGGCCCCCTACCCATCCCAAGCTGTATAAGTCGGATGGATCTGGGATCTAATTGGATAGAGCAGAATTATGCAATTAGCAGGCCTCCAGCTGTTGCAAAACTACAAGTCCCATCATGCCTCTGCCTCTGGGTGTCATGCTTGTGGCTGTCAGAGTCTTGCTATGCCTCATGGGACTTGGAGGTCCGCTAATTGCATATCCCTGGGATAGAGGATATACCTTAGGACAATATTTTAATCACATGAGACAAGAGGCACTCAGAAGTCTCAGCAATCTTTTGGTGATTATGTACTATAAAGAATAGAAACAGGTGCTCTTTTGAGGTAGATGTACCAATAAGAATTGTAAATTTAGGATACAACCTATAGGCAATTCTATGGGGTAGATGTACTGATAAGAATTGTAAACGTAGATTACCGGGGTAGATGTACTGATAAGAATATAAACAGGTACACATTTAGGGTAGATATACCCATAAGAATTGTAAATTTAGGTTACAATCTACAGGAACTCCGATGGGATAGATGTACCGATATGAATAAAAACAACCACCCTTTTGGGGGAGATATACTGATAAGAATTAATCAATTCTTAAAAGTATTTCCCTTCACTCCTCTCCCAGCTGCTACATAAAAGGTTTTCTAGAGAGGTGAAGGTTGGAAGAGCTGGGCCAGCTTGGTTAGTAACTGACACTTCCAAAAGAGAGAGGGCTAGTTTGTGCAATGAGGAAGGGGGCTGAGCTAGGCTATTGGAGTAGTCACATTTTATATATATATTTAAAGGCACCATGCAAGCAAATAAAACATAATAAAACATAATTTATTGAAAGCAAATACATTGCAAGTACACATTTAACTGGTTCCCGACCAGCTCACGCAGATATACTGCGGCACAATGGCTCTCCTGGGCGAAACCCCATATCGGTACGTCCTTCCCTTTTTTTTTTTTAACAACAAGGTTGGTCTTTATTTGAGAAAATATAAAGTACAGTACATAATAATCGAAAATTAGTATATCAGATACACAGATTATGCAATATGTAGATATCAAACTTCAGACAGCAATAGTCTCACATCGAATATTGTCCCATATTTATGTCTACCGGGTGGGGGGGGCAATAAAATAGCAGAAAAATAACAAATAAATGATAGGGGAGGGGGGGGGACGGCACGTCCATCCCTCACAGCATGTAATACATATCCTTTAAGCATATATAGTATGAATATAAAGTGGGAGGTCAAATAGGGTCAATCCACGGCTGACAGACCTTGGCAAATTTCTGGGGGCACCCTCTACTTACATAGGTTAATTTATACATAGGTATAACCGCATTTATCGTGTTCTCCCAGGCTCTTATTGTAGGGGGGCAATAAGATGTCCATTTTATTAGAATCTCTTTTTTAGCATAGAATAGTAATAGTGACAATAATAATTTGGTATAACGAGGTCTCTGTTCGTCGTCCTGTATACCCAGCAAAGCTAATTCAGCCGACAGAGAAATCTCCAATAGGAGTCGGACATTTACGAATTCCTCTATAGCGGCCCAATACCCGGAGAGTCTAGGGCAATTCCAGAACATATGGATATAGTCACTATCTGGTGATTGGCACCGCGGGCAATTCGGGGACCTCTGTGGAAATATTCTGTGCAGTCTCTGAGGCGTAAAGTATATTCTGTGTAGGAACTTGGCTTGAATTAATTTATCCCTAGAGGAGATCATTATTTGGAGGCTATTTTCGAAGCACTCCTCCCATGATTCCCTGTCTAAGGTCGGGATGTCCAACTTCCACTTACTCCATAAGGCCTCCATCTTGGGCGAGTCTTTCTTAAGTAATGTCAAGTACAGCGTAGACAGGGGTTTATGCAGAGTTTCTTGCGAGAGTAGTTCCTCAATCGCATCAGCCTGAAGGACCGGCGGAACTGGGAACTGTGCGCAGAAGGCATGTCGCAACTGATAGTAGCGAAATAACATCCACCCAGGGAGATTGTGTCTGTCTGCAAGTGCACGAAAGGGGATCAGGGATCCTGACAAAACAATATCCTTCAACACTCTGATATCACACCGGGCCCACACCTGCGGGTCCGGAATGGTCCGGAAGTGCGGGAGGGCCGAATTCCCCCATAACGGGCAATATGGAGACCATTGGTTGGTAGCTAAAAATCTTCGCCTAGCTATTCCCCAGACACGCAGGGTAGCTCCAGTAGGAGCAGGTAAAGAAGGGTACGACGAAGCCCCGCGATATGCCAGGTTGCTTAGCTCAGTGAGGGACCCCACAATAGCTGCCTCAAGGCAGACCGCCGCATTGGCCCTGGATTGTTCAAACCACCACCTGATCGTGACCAGGACAGCCGCCCAGTAGTACACCATCAGGTTAGGTAAGGCTAGACCCCCACAACTCACAGGGAGCTGTAGAGTTGACCGTGCTACACGTGGAGACAATCCCCTCCACAGAAAGGAGCCAATACATGTGTCTAAATCTCTGAAGAAGACCTGGGGTATCCACGTCGGGCAATCCCGAAATATGTAGTTGAGATTGGGTAGATAAATAATTTTTAAGATATTGATTCTCCTCAGGAGATTAAGGGGCAAATTAGCCCAACGGGAGCAGTGGTCTTTCATTTGAGCAACTACGGGTAGAAGATTAAGGTGCTGGAATGCCTGGGGCTCCCTCGTAATCCTTATACCAAGGTACGTAAATTCCTCCACCCATCTTAATGCCGTCTGGGGTGCCAGCTCTTTCGCCCGCACATCTAGAGGGAAAAGGACTGATTTGGTCCAATTTATACGTATCCCTGAGAATTGCCCAAATTCGTCAAAGGCCTCGAGAGCAGCCTCTAGCGAAGCATTGGCATCTTGTAGGTATAGCAGGGTATCGTCAGCGTATAATGATATCTTCTCCTCCAGAGGGCCAATCCTTAATCCCACAATGTGGTTGGATTCCCTGACTAAAATCGCCAGGGGCTACAAGGCCAACGCAAATAAGCTGGGGGAAAGGGGGCAACCCTGTCGGGTCCCCCTCTGAAGGAGAAAGAAATCCGAGAGGGTATCATTCACTCAAATCCTGGCCTTAGGGGCTTTGTACAAAATGAGATTTTGAATCTAGGTCCTATTCCAAATCTCTGCAGTAACGCCCACAAATACTCCCATTCAACAGAATCGAAAGCCTTTTCTGCGTCCAGAGAGGTTATGACTCTAGTACCTCTATTATCATGGGTGGCAGCCAAATTCAAGAATAAACGACGGATATTGATATCGGTGCCCTTTCCCGGCATTGAACCAGTATGATCAATCTGAACTAGGTCTTCTATCACTTTACCAAGCCTAATAGCCAATATTTTTGCCAATAATTTGGCGTCAGCATTAATATTAGAGATAGGCCGGTAGGAGGCGCAGTCCTCAGGGTCTTTGCCAGGCTTGGGCACCAAGACCACAATCGCGTCGGATAACGAATCTGGGAGAGACCCCAGTTCAGCAAACTTCAGCAGTAAGGATGTAAGCCTAGGTGCCAAGAGATCCTGATACGTAGCGTAGAATTCGATGGGGATTTCATCTGGCCCCGGGGCCTTCCCTGATTGCATAGCACCTAGTGCTTCCTGTACTTCCTCTAGGGAAATATCCTTATCCAGTTCCTCGCGCTTCGCAGCTTCCAAGGAGGGGAATGGAATCTGCTTTAGATATTTGAGTAGCTTGTCACTGCTAAAGTGAGCTCTAGATGAGTGTAAGTTGTGATAAAACTCAAGAAATCTTGCATTAATGTCAGCCGGGGTCGTCAACAGCCGACCGTCCAGCGCCCTCAACCTTCCAATGTGAGTCATATTATACCTTCCCTTTGCCAACCAGGCCAACAATCTTCCATTCTTATCGCCAAATTCAAAAACCCTCTGTGCACTGTCTAGCATAGATTTTTGTGTTAGCTATGCGGACCATGTATTCCCCCCTAAGCCAAGACTTGAATGCATCCCACAGGACCAATGGCCCAGTGGACTCAGCATTGTTTATCCAAAAATTACATAAAGCCTCAGGTAGCTCTTCCTGAATGTCAGGGTCCACAATCCAGACAACCTCCACACTCTTTCACCCACCACATGTGAGATCCAGATAGTAACCGATACCGGAGCATGATCCGAGATGCCTCTGGAAAGGATTTCGGAGGAATCTATCCTACGAAGTAGTGCAGAGGAGGCAAAGGCCAAATCAATGCGGGACATGGTCCGGTATGTTGTAGAAAGACACGTGAATGCTTTATCCGACGGGTGAAAATGGCACCAAACATCTGTCATGTGGAAGGCGGAGGCCCAATGAGAGAGTCCATACTGGGGTGGTCCCGAAGCATGAAGTCTGTCAATGTCTCTGGAGGGGGCTAAATTAAAATCACCCATAAACAATACATTTTCAACGTTGTACAATGTAACCTTTTGCATAAGTTCGTGAAGGACAGTAACGTTAGCGGGGGGCATATATATTCCCACTATTACAAAAGGAATCTCTGAGATTAAAGCATGTAAGAGAATGTATCTGCCTCCAACTTGACCTCTATAATCTGAAATAGAAGGGATTTATTCACTAAAATACTAATTCCCCTTGCATAGGTAGAATATGGTGCATGAAAGTGCGCACCTACCCAGGCCTTTTTCAGAATGCGGGAGCCAACAAGATGTGTCTCCTGAAGGATACACACTTGTGGGCGGAGCCTCCGCAGGTAGGCGAATACCAGCGAACGCTTGACCGCCGAATTAAGTCCTCTCACATTCCAAGATACCACCATACACTTAGCCATGGGAGGGGTGCAGCATTAAAAATAGAAATAAATTGTTAAGAGCGCCTGGGACCAATACCTCCAAGGGGGAACTACAGCCTACCGGGACATACTGGAGATCCATAACACACAGATCTCCAAAATGGGTTAGTTCTGTGTAGTAGGGACATACCATCATATACTTGCACACAAAGACCAACTGCAATTTGCATCTACATAACTCAACATAAAAATAATAAGTCAGAACAACAAAAAGAAAAAATAACGTGGGCACCCAATCATGAGCAGCCTCAAACAACCCCCCCCACCCCATGCACCTTGGAAACATGAGGAGCACCTGGATCCCAAAACACCCATAGTGCTGAAACTAGTAACCTGAGTTAGGGTTGTGTCCTTGGGTAGAGACCTCACATCCTCCCCAATAACCAGGGGTCTATATGTGGATGTGGTAAGTTCCTTCTTGGAGCTGGTGGAGTGAAAAACATTCTAAAAATAAAAGGAAAAAGAAAAAAAAGCCTAAGCAGGGGCACATTCTTAGAGTCTGTTACCAGAGGTTTTTTCTTTCTTGTCCGGTTTCCTCCCCAAAAAATAAACGAAAGGACCCATATGAACAGTTCCAATGTAGTCCCGAACATAAGAAAAACAAAAAAAGAGGACTAAAAAAGGGCTATGGGAATATAATCTGTATCTCCGGATCACTGACACAATCTTCACTGGGAGCCGGGCTAAGCAGATTAATAAGAGCAAGTGTCATTCTAACATAATCTGTACCAGCTACGACTATTACAACAGGAACACAAGTACCTGACGTAGGGCAGAGTCCAAAGCCGGGAGGCACTCAGGGTAACTCAGTCTAGT
This sequence comes from Aquarana catesbeiana, assembly GCF_042186555.1. Classification (NCBI taxonomy): domain Eukaryota; kingdom Metazoa; phylum Chordata; class Amphibia; order Anura; family Ranidae; genus Aquarana; species Aquarana catesbeiana. The sequence continues at coordinate 231,014,053 of NC_133336.1, forward strand.
AAGGCAAGAAAGGCAACATGGCTGACAGCGTATAGTACAGACCTTATAGTGCAATCCTCTTATGGGGGCAGGGTGTCCAACCAGGCCGATGCATCCCTAGGGCAGGTAAAGAAGCGAGCCGTCTCCCCATCAATCACTCTCAATTTGGCCAGGAACAAGATACTGTATTTTATACCTTTCTTCTGCAGGGCAACCTTCACAGCATCAAAGGAACTGCGTTGTCATTGTGTTCCCATTGTATAATCTGGGGAAAAGTAGGAGCTTGGTGTTTTGAAAGGGTAAGTCTCCTGCAGCCCGAGAAGCCCTAAGTAACTCATTCCGATCACGAAAGTTCAGCAGCCTAAGAATACAAGTCCGTGGAGGGGCTCCCTCAGGGCCAGGTCTTGGTGGCACCCAGTGGGCTCTTTCAACCGCAAAATAGGGGGAGAGCTGAGCTGCCGGTAGCAAGGAGCGCAGTAGGCCCTCTGTGAACTGAGATGGGGAGCGACCCTCTGCTCCCTCCGGTAGCCCCACGATCCTCAAATTATTCCTGCGGCTCCGGTTCTCGGCATCTTCAGCCCGGTATTCGAGCGCCTTAACCTTCGTCTGGAGCGTGCGGATTGAAGCAGCGTGGTCAGACACTGTATCTTCCACCATCTCCACCCTGTTCTCTGCCTCCGTTACTCTGGAGCGGATCCTGTCCAGATCTTGCCGAATCAATCCTACGTCCAGCTGGACCACTTCTATTTTTGAAGCCAAGGTGGACTGGCTTGAGGTAATTGCAGCTTGGCAGGTTGTAATAGCCGACATGATCTCTGGCAGCCCTGGAGACGCCGTCGCTGGGTTTGCCTCGTGGTCTGTTTGCGATGCCATATTGCTATGGCACGCAGGAGATCGGGACAGTCTCCACTGGAATATCTGGGGGGGAATTTCAATTTCTTATCCCTCTTCTGGTAGCTGGAGGTTTTAGAAGGCATCCAGGGATCACTAAGTCTCTTTTTTCGGGCAGATGTATTAGGTACGGATAAATTACCGGATCGCACTCCAGGAGAGCTCAGGAACACATCCGCTCAGTCTCCCATCCTGGCCACGCCCCGACGTCCTTCCCTTTTAGAGCTGTCAAAGGGCGCGAGCACAAGCACCAACACCAGCATGGGGATTTGTGTGTGTAAACACACAAATTCCTGTTCTGTCAGGGGAGAGGAGACATATTGTTTGGTGCTACTAAGTAGGAACAACGATATGTCTTCTCCCCCAGTCATTCCTATCCCCATACAGTTAAAACACACTGAGGGAACACACAATTAACCCCTTGAGGGCCCCCTAGTGTTAACCCCTTCCTTGCCAGTGACATTTATAGGGCGTACACACGGTCGGACTTTGTTCGGACATTCCGACAACAAAATCCTAGGATTTTTTCCAACGGATGTTGGCTCAAACTTGTCTTGCATACACACGGTCACACAAAGTTGTCGGAAAATCCGATCGTTTTAAACGCGGTGACGTAAAACATGTACGTCGGGACTATAAACGGGGCAGTGGCCAATAGCTTTCATCTCTTTATTTATTCTGAGCATGCGTGGCACTTTGTCCATCGGATTTGTGTACACACGATCGGAATTTCCGACAACGGATTTTGTTGTCGGAAAATTTTATCTCCTGCTCTCCAACTTTGTGTGTCGGAAAATCCGATGGAAAATGTCCGATGGAGCCCACACACTGTCGGAATTTCCGACAAAACGCTCCGATCGGACATTTTCCATCGGAAAATCCGACCGTGTGTACGAGGCATTACACAGTAATCAGTGCATATTTATAGCACTGATCGCTGTATAAATGTCAGTGGTCCCAAAAATGTGTCAAAAGTGTCCAATCTGTCCGTCGCAATGTCGCAGTACCGCTAAAAATCGCAGATCGCGTCATTACTGGTATAAAAAAATAATAATAATTAAAATGCCATAAAAATGCCATAAATCTTTCCCAAGTTTGTAAACGCTATAACTTTTGCGCAAACCAATCAATAAACACTTATTGCAATTTTTTTACCAAAAATATGTAGAAGAATACATATTGGCCTAAACTGATGAAGAAATGTGTTATTTTTTTATTTTGGGATACTTATTATAGCAAAAAGAAAAAAATATTGTTTTTTTTTTTTCAAAATTGATGGACTTTTTTTGTTTATAGCGCAAAAAATAAAAAATGCAGAGGTGATCAAATACCACCAAAAGAAATCTCTATTTGTGGGGAAAAAAGGATGCAAATTTTGTTTGGTTACAGCATTGCATGACCGCTCAATTGTCCGGTAAATCGACGCAGTGCCAAATTGTAAAAAGTGCTCTGGTCAGGAAGTGGGTAAAATCTTCCGGGGCTGAAGTGGTTAAAATACTTGATTTGTCTGTGCTTTACCTGCGATTGAGTTGGTGACAGGGTCTTTTTAATTTTACAAGTTTCATTGATCAATGTCTTTAAGTATAATGCAAGATTGGATGAGTGAAATTGGAGAGACAATAATTTCTACCACCTTTTCCATTTACCACATTGTACTGATCTGCACATTAAAGCTGACCTCCAGGTAAATGGCTGAATACACAGATGGGATACATACTGTATATGGGAGGCGTTTTTTTCTGCCAAATTGTTTGTATTTCTGTCCATTCAGTATCAAGATTTACAGCTTTAATTTTTTACAGTCATTTTCAGATCATCAGCAAATATTAGGAAACATAAGCCAAATCCATCTTGATCTCATCTTCGATTTTCAGAGACCACTTATGTTTTGTCAATGGATTATCATATTTGGTATATGATTTAAATGGTTACATTTTTATGTATTGCTTTTTTTTCAGATGTCTGGCTAATATTAATATTGACTTCTAGCTTTTTATCCCTTAGTTCAACCAGTACGTTTTTCAGATTCACAAAGTTTCATTGAGGTTGGCACTTTCTTAGAAGTTCTTCCTCTTCTCTATCACTTCCACTGCTAGTAATTGAAGTGTATGAAGTACTAAGCTACCCCTCATCACCAGAACCTCCTTCACCAGCCACCGTCACCACTTCCTCAGCCAGCTGGCTGCTTCTCCTTCTTGGGGACTCTTAGGCCACCAGAACTATTGTCCTCAGTGGAAGATTTCCCCTCTATGCAATTTCACTCTCTACCTGCTCTGAGGCATACAATAAATAGCAGCTAGACTTGAAAACAGTTTACTGCAGCAGATCAGGCAGCAGTTGCGATTGGTTGCCAGAGGTTACAGCACACCATACCATTACTGCTCACTGACTAGTTGCAAGAGGTTACAGCACACAATACGGCCCACTAATTAATTGCTAGAGGTTACAGCACATGATTTATGCTTCCTGATTGGTTGCAAGAGATTACTGCACATCGTTACCGCTCTCTGATTGATTGCTAGCAGTTACTGCACATCATTATTGCTCACAGATTGTTTGCTGGAAAATACAGCAGATCACTACTGTTTACTGATTGGTTGCTAGAGGTTATTGCACATCATTACTGCTCACGGATTGGCTGCTATAGGTTACTGTGTTTTATTACCACTTATTGGTTGTTAGAGGTTACAACAGTGGCGGGCCAATCCATACAGGGTGCAGGGGCGCCGCCCCACTAATCCATGCACCCGGCCCCTAATCTACATGCAGGGTGCCGGACACATGGATTTCAATGTTTTGTTTTGTTTTTCGAAGCAGGTGTTCAGAGCCTGAGGCTCTAATTGGCTTCAATATTATATTATACTCCTTACTATAAGGTATTTGACCATCCAAAAAAAAAAAAAAAAAAAATTATTTTTTTTGGGTCAGGATGTTGGTGGTTAGATGGGCATGGGCATGAGTTTTTTGCCCTATTTTTCCTATACCCACTTCTAAAGGTCAATACCTCTTTTTATTAGCATTTCTTTTATAATACCTTTTTGCCCACTGTTTTTCTTGTTTGGATTACTATATAACTCCAGCGGATAACAGGGGCCTGGTCGTCCTTACTAAGACATTAAAGATATGTTTGACATAAGTATAATTTTTAAAATTGTTTTTTAAGAAGATTTTTCTCTTAAAATTAAAGTATTTTTCCCTATCTCTTTCTTTTTTTGTACATTTTTTGTACATCATTGTTGGCACATCATTCAGTGCATTTCATATGTGGGCGTTGTGTAATAATTACTGGCCCTTTTGGTATTAACTATAGGGGTTACATTTTCCCTGTTTTTACTCTTACATCTTTAGCTCCTTAGCCAGTTCTTGACATGGCGGATCCGGCTTCGGTCGGTCCTCCATGTAAAGAACTAGGTGTTCCCATTCACGATTCAGATCGAGGCTTGGTTCATCTGGTATTGTATTTAATGCGATGCATCAGTGCGTCCCCCATCCCCAAGATGACGTCATTATATGAGGAAATGCGCGTTGGGAGGATTTGACGTGCTGACGTCATCGCGTTTGTGCTTCTGAGCAAACAGGTATTCTCAAGTCAGCCTGCTACCTTTTGCTGTTTTTATCTGCATACATTGTAAGTGTGTTTTTAAATTTCTATTAAATGTTACCAATCTGATCTACACTATGGAGTGATATACACTATGGATTTACACTATGATTTACACTATAGGTGACATCTGAGCATATTCTGTGATCTTTGCACGATGGAGCCAATCTGGCCATCCGCTCTATATCTCTCCTCTACCCTATTGACCATCTTGGAGTTGTTGCCCCAGAATCCCCTGGATAAAGGCCATGGCTGGGTATATAACCGCAAACTCAATCAGCTTGCCTTCTGCTAAGCGTGCGATTTATTTGGTGTCCGGTGCACAACTGGTGGTGGTGGATCACGCATTATTTCCAAGATATCATTTATTCACTTATTTATGCACATTTGTGTGATTTATGGACTATATGCTATTTACGTGATTTGCACTGAGTTTTGGACATTTTATGATTTCTGTATATCCACTTATGATTTTTATATTGGGATAGATTCTCATGTTTTCATTATTATAGTGATAACAAATATTATTTTCTTTCATTCGAATTTTTGTTATCACGTATTCACTGTTTATCACATATTGTCTAGCGCGGCTACTTTTTCTTTCTATTTGTCCTTATGTGTGTATCTCGCATTTTAGCTGCTGCTTACTTTTAGATACAGTTTGTTTAGTTTGAGCGCAGTATTTCCCATTTATTTTATAAGATTCACTATTGTCTTCCTAATTCTCCTCCTGGCCAATCAGGAAGCGGGTCATGAGTAGGGATGAGCCGAACACCCCCCCAGGTTCGGTACGCACCAGAACCTACGAACGGACCAAAAATTTGCACGAACGTTAGAACCCCATTGACGTCTATGGGACTCGAACGTTCGAAATCAAAAGTGCTCATTTTAAAGGCTAATTTGCATGGTATTGTCCTAAAAAGGGTTTGGGCACCCGGGCCCTGCCCCAGGGGACATGTATCAATGCAAAAAAAAGTTTTAAAAACAGCCGTTATTTTTGGGAGCAGTGATTTTAAGGATGCTTAAAGTAAAAAAAAAAGAATTAAATATTCCTTTAAATATCGTACCTGGTGGGTGTCTATAGTATGCCTGTAAAGTGGCGCATGTTTCCCATGCTTAGAACAGTCCCTGCACAAAATGTCATTTTTAAAGGAAAAAAAGTCATTTAAAACTGCTTGCGGCTTTAATGTAATGTTGGGTCCTGGCAATATGGATGAAAATCAGTGAGACAAACGGCATGGGTACGCCCCAGTTCATTACCAGGCCCTTTGGGTCTTGTATGGATATTAAGGGGAACCCCGCACCCAAATTACAAAAAGGAAAGGTGAGGGGCCCCCAGGCCCTATATACTCTGAACAGCAGTATACAGGTGGTGCAAACAAGACAGGGACTGTAGGTTTGTTGTTAAGTAGAATCTGTTTGTAATTTTGAACTGGTACATTTTTAACGTGTTTAGCTCCAGCCAAAAAATCTATTTTAAGCTTTTTGGAAAAGATAGGGAAGGATTATCACCCCTGTGACATTTGTTTTGCTGTCTGTGCTCCTCTTCAGAAGATTTCACCTCACTTTTTGCCCCAATGACAAATGTTTTTTGAAAATGTTGGGTTTTTTGATAAACAAGGATTGGTGATAAAGCATCAGTGGAAAGGAGAAAAGTTTTTTCCATATTAACTCTTACAGGAGAGAATTTCCCTTCCTAGGGGTAGATTTCATCTCACTTCCTGTTGTCTCCTTCCATTTGCAAGTAGGAGTCGTTTGTAAGTTGGATGTTTGAAAGTAGGGGCCTGCCCTATATACTCAGCAGAAATGTGGGCCTTAGGTGTTGTTGTGGCCACAACACTGTAAGCCCTCACAAGGCCCTGCTGTGAAATATTAGATCAAGAATTGTAATTACATGCCCCTGTTGAACAGAGGCAGAAAAATTGGGCCTTTGGTGGTGGTGGTGGTGCTGGTGCCACAACACTGTAAGTCCTCACAGATACTCTTGGAAGAAACGGGCGCTTCTGTGAAATATTAGATCAAGAATTCTAATTACATGTCCCTGTTGAACAGGGGCTGAAAAATTGGGCCTTAGGCACTGGTGCTGGTGCCACAACACTGGAACCCCTCACGATGCTCTAGTTGGAGCGCAGGAACTAGCCATGCTGCAAAGAATTGCATCAAAAATTGTAATTACATGCCCCTGTTAAACAGGGGCTGAAAAATTGGGCCTTAGGCACTGGTGGCGGGACTGGCGGCGACCAGAACCAAAAATGTTCTTACAAGCTATCATCATGATCATTGAGGAGGAAGAGGATAATTACTCAGTATAACAGGATAGTCACTCAGCAACAGCATAGGCAGTCTTTGAAGGGATCTGACATTTCAAAAAAATGTATTCGGTTACATCAGCATCAGGTGCTTGGTAGCTGGTGGTGATCCAAGACTGATTCATTTTTATGAAGGTCAGTCAATCGACCGAGTCGGTGGACAGATGCACCCTGTGATTGGTTACAAAGCCTCCAGCAGCACTGAATGTGCGTTCTGAAAGAACGCTGGATGCAGGACAGGCCAGAAGCTCAATTGCATACTGTGCAAGCTCTGGCCAGTGATCCATCCTCAAGACCCAGTAACCCAGAGGATTTTCGGTGGGAAAGGTGTCCAAGTCAGATCTTGCCCCTATGTATTCCTGCACCATGTAAAACAGACGCTAGCGATGGTTGCTGGAACCGATCATACCTTGGGGCTGCGGACTAAAAAATTGTCTGAACGCATCGGTCAGACGGCCACCTTCTCCACCGCTCCTTCTTTGACTGACCGAAGCCTCAGCAACACGTTGTCCAGAAACAGGAGTTTGTAACCTCCCAGTCTCAGGGAACGCGTTGCACAGACCTTTCTGCAAGGCCTCCCGAAGATGTTTCATCCTCTGCTCCCTCTGCGACGGCAAGATAAGGTCCGCAACCTTACCCTTGTAACGTGGATCAAGGAGGGTTGCCAGCCAGTATTGGTCCTTCTCCTTGATACCATGAATACGAGGATCCTTATGCAGGCTTTGCAGGATCAGGGAGGCCATGCAGCGTAGGTTTGCTGAGGCATTCGGTCCGGAGTCCTCTGGGTCACTAAGGATGACATGATCCGCAGCCACCTCCTCCCAGCCACGTACAAGTCCATGTGTTTCTTGGGACTGATCCCTTAAAGACTGCTGCTGATGCTAAGTACCAGGCTCCACCTCCATACTGACACAATCCTCCTCCTCATCCTCTTCCTGTGTGATCAGTGGGCACGCAGGAACACTGTCTGGATAAAGGGGGCCTTGAGAGCTGAGGAAGTCCTCCTCTTCCTGCCTCTGTTTTGCCTCAAGTGGCCTGTCCATTATTCCACGCAGCGTGTGCTCCAACAGGTGGCCTCCTCAAATGGTGACAGGACAGTGCATGCATCCCTGATCACGGCCCACTGGCGTGGGGAAAAAAAACAAGCTCCCCTGACCCTGTCCTGGTGCCATAGTCGCACAGGTACTCATTGATGGCCCTCTGCTGCGTGTGCAGCCGCTGCAGCATGGCCAACGTTGAGTCCCACCTGGTGGGCATGTCACAGATTAGGCGGTTCTTGGGCAGGTTAAATTCCTTTTGGAGGTCTGCCAGCTGAGCACTGGCATTATATGACTGGCGGAAATGCACACAGACTTTCCTGGCCTGCCTCAGGACATCCTGTAAGCCCGGGTGCCTGCCCAAGAACCACTGCACTACCAAGTTAAGGACATGAGGCAAACAGGACACATGGGTCAGTTGTCCCTGTCGGAGGGCGGAGAGGAGGTTGGTGCCATTGTCGCAAACCACCATTCCTGCCTTAAGTTGGCGTGGCGTCAACCACCTCTGAACCTGCCCCTGCAGAGCTGACAGAACCTCTGCTCCAGTCCCCCTAGCACACCAGCTCAAGCACCACATTGCATCTTTTGGCCTGTATACTTGCGTAGCCCCTTGAACGCCTACGGAGCACCACTGATTCCGAGGACAAAGCACAGGAAGAGGCCATGGAGGAAGAAGAAGAGGAGGGGGTGGAGGAGAGAGGTGTGTCAGAATCATTAGTAGTGGCCTTTTTTAGGCGTGGTGGCAGAACAACCTCCAACACTACTGCACCTTGTCCTGCATCCTTCCCAGCTGCCAGCAGTCACCCAATGCGCCATGAAACTTAGGTAACATCCCTGTCCATGCCTGCTGGACCATGAGTCAGTGGTAATATGCACCTTACCGCTGACTGCCCTGTCCAGCGAGGCCAAGACATTGCCTTCCACATGCCGGTAGAGAGTCTGAATCGCCTTCTATGAGAAAAAGTGGCGTTTGGGTACCTGCCACTGAGGAACCACACATTCCACAAACTCACGGAAGGGGGCAGATTCTAGAAAAACTGAAAGGGTAGCAGTTGAAGTGCTAGCAATTTTGCCAAGCTAGCATTCAACCTCTGAGCATGTGGATGACTCGGAGCGAACTTCTTTCGGCGGTGCAGCAGCTGGGGCAGGGAAATTTGCCTGGTACAATCTGACGTTGGTATACCGAAAGCAGATTGCCCACAAGTACTTGGCTGTGACACACCTAATTCTACACCTTCATTCCTCTCAGTGCAGGTCTCAGAAAGGACTGAAGGTATAGTGGGGTTGCTGATGAGGAGCAAGGAGAGGTCCTCTTTGTTCTTTGGTGTGGGTCTTTTAGATACGCTTGCCAACGAACTGCATGGCAGGTCAACATATGTCTGGTCAAGCATGTGGTGCCCAAGCGGGAGATGTTTTGGCCACTCGAGATACGCTTGAGACATATGTTGCAAATAGCAGCGGTGCAATCTGATGCACTCGTCTCAAAAAAGGCCCACACCAAAAAACTTTTGGAATAACGTGCAGAGACAGCAGCGCCCTGCACATGCGGAGCTTTGTGGTGTGATGCAGTCAGTGTGCTGCCCTTAGGCTGGCCCCTGGAGGGCATCCTGCCTCGTTGGTGATGTGCCTCCTCCTCCTCCTCTCTCCTATCAGGCACCCACGTTGAGTCAGTGACCTCATCCTCCCCTCCCTCCTAATCACTGGAGCAAACCTGTCAGTATGCTGCAGCAGGGGGAGCATGACTGCCAGATTGCTGTCCTTCTTGGGCACCCCCTCTGTCCGTGCTCACGTTACTGCCTTCATCTAGCTCAGTATCATCATCAGAGCCTTCTAAACGCTGGGCATCCTCCTGGAGCATGTACCCAAAACTGTGGTCAAACAGTTCGAGGGGACTCCTCAGGAGGACATGGTGGGGCTAGGGAAGGAGTCACTGATGCCATTGAGCCGAGGGAAGAGGCCGCGTTGGCAGCTGCTTTGCCAGACAAAGTACCCTGAGCATGGGTGAGAGAGGATGAGGAGGATGAGGATGGCTTGGTCATCCACTCAACCAAGTCTTCCGCATGTTGTGGCTCAACACGGCCTGCTGCCGAAAAAAAGGCCAAGCGTGTCCCACGGCCACGTGCTGATGAGGATGCACCATCTCCACGACCAGCACTGTTGCCTCTAGACGCAGAGCCTGCTTGCCCTCTTTTATTGGCTTGTGACTGTCTGCCTCTCCTTGTTGGTCTTCCAGACATACTAATGGCCTGCAGTGAAATGTAGCTGCACTAAGCTGGGATATATATATATATATATATATATATATATATATACTGATACTGCAGCTAGCAAAATCAACTGCCTGCCTGTAGTATGAGAACACCAACAATCCTTCTACAGGTAGCTTTAGATGAACACTGTGTAGAGGTCGCACTACACTAACTTGTAGCTTTAGCTGAACACTGTGCAGAGGACGCACTACACCAACGTTAAAATAATGTAGAAGCCTGCGGTAGTGATAGGATCCGGAAAACACCACCAACCTTCTACAGGTAGCTTTAGCTGAACACTGTGCAGAGGTCGCACTACACTAATGTGTAAATAATGTAGCTGCCTGCAGTAGTGATAGGATCAGGAAAACACCACCAACCTTTTACAGATAGCTTTAGCTGAACACTGTGAAGAGGACGCACTACACTAAGGTTAAAATAATGTAGCTGCCTGCGGTAGTAATAGGATCAGGAAAACACCACCAACCTTCTACAGGTAGCTTTAGCTGAACACTGTGCAGAAGTCGCACTAAACTAACTTTTAAATAATGTAGCTGCCTGCGGTAGTGATAGGATCAGGAAAACACCACCAACCTTCTACAGATAGCTTTAGCTGAACACTGTGAAGAGGACGCACTACACTAACGTTAAAATAATGTAGCTGCCTGCGGTAGTGATAGGATCAGGAAAACACCACCAACCTTCTACAGGTAGCTTTAGATGAACACTGTGCAGAGGTCGCACTACACTAACTTGTAGCTTTAGCTGAACACTGTGCAGAGGACGCAAGACACCAACGTTAAAATAATGTAGCTGCCTGCGGTTGTGATAGGATCCGGAAAACACCACCAACCTTCTACAGGTAGCTTTAGCTGAACACTGTGCAGAGGTCGCACTACACTAATGTGTAAATAATGTAGCTGCCTGCACTAGTGATAGGATCAGGAAAACACCACCAACCTTCTACAGATAGGTTTAGCTGAACACTGTGAAGAGGACGCACTACACTAACGTTAAATTATGTAGCTGCCTGCGGTAGTGATAGGATCAGGAAAACACCACCAACCTTCTACAGGTAGCTTTAGCTGAACACTTTGCAGAGGTCGCACTACACTAATGTGTAAATAATGTAGCTGCCTGCAGTAGTGATAGGATCAGGAAAACACCACCAACCTTTTACACATAGCTTTAGCTGAACACTGTGAAGAGGACGCACTACACTATCGTTAAAATAATGTAGCTGCCTGCGGTAGTAATAGGATCAGGAAAACACCACCAACCTTCTACAGGTAGCTTTAGCTGAACACTGTGCAGAAGTCGCACTAAACTAACTTTTAAATAATGTAGCTGCCTGCGGTAGTGATAGGATCAGGAAAACACCACCAACCTTCTACAGGTAGCTTTAGCTGAACACTGTGATTAGGACGCACTACACTAACTTGTAGCTTTAGCTGAACACTGTTCAGAGGACGCACTACACTAACTTGTAGCTTTAGCTGAACACTGTGCATTACATGAACTTTTAGCTTTAGCTGAACACTGTTCAGAGGACGCACTATACTAACTTGTAGCTTTAGCTGAACACTGTGCAGAGGTCGCACTACACTAACTTGTAGCTTTAGCTGAACACTGTGCAGAGGTCACACTAAACTAACTTGTAGCTTTAACTGAACACTGTGAGGAGGATGCACTACACTAACTGTAAATAGTCTAGCTGCCTGACTGTGGTACTAATAGGATAAGAAGAACACCAGCAATTTTCTTCAGGTATCTGTAAATACTGTAACAACACAAGCCTGCCTGTCAGTAGGAATATAATAACAGGAACGGATCTAGCTAAACTGAATATAGTGTATATATATATATATATATATATATATATATATATATATATATATATGCACAACACCTGGGATGCATATATATACACAATACACTGTAAGCGCAGCTAACTGACTGACTGTCCTGCCTAATCTATCTAACTTAAATCAAATGACACTGTCTCTCTGTCTCTGTCTCTCAACGCTGGAACACACTACAAAGGGCTGCCGTGCAGGCGGCCTTATATAGTGTGGGGCGTGTACTAAACCCGCTGAGCCATAATTGGCCAAATCCACCCTGGCTTTGGCCAATTACAGCTCTCTCTACAGACGGCGCTGTGATTGGCCAAGCATGCGGATCATAGTGCATGCTTGGCCAATCATCAGCCAGCAATGCACTGCGATGCCGCAGCGAATTATGGGCTGTGACGCGCCACACGAATTCGAACATGGGTTCCACTCGAACACGAAGCTCATCCCTAGTCCTGAGACTCGATTTGCCAGGGAGTCTTAGGACTCCTGGCCAATCGGATACATTTCCTGTTCGTCCTGGAGAAAAAGCAATGGCCCCAGAATAAGGAGCGAGATCCCTGTCATCTGCCTCCTAAGGTAAGGAGACCTCTGTCCATCCATCTTGCATGGGGGGAGGTTGGGGGATCATCTCCGACTGCCCATCCATCTCCCAATATTGAGCCCCAGCCACCACTGCGTTACAGCACATCATTACAGCTCACTGATTGGTTGCTAGAGGTTACAGCAAATCCTTATGGCTCACTGATTGGTTGCTAGAGGTTTCAGCAAATCCTTATGGCTCACTGATTGGTTGTTAGAGGTTACAGCCAATCCCTATGGCTCACTGATTGGTTGCTAGAGGTTACAGCAAATCCTTATGGCTCACTGATTGGTTGCTAGAGGTTTCAGCAAATCCTTATGGCTCACTGATTGGTTGTTAGAGGTTACAGCAAATCCTTATGGCTCACTGATTGGTTGCTAGAGGTTTCAGCAAATCCTTATGGCTCACTGATTGGTTGTTAGAGGTTACAGCCAATCCTTATGGCTCACTGATTGGTTGCTGAAGGTTACGGCACATCATCTCTTCACTGCCTGCACACCATGGACTGGGGAGGTGAAGGGGACCCATCAATAGACAGAAAACTCTCTAAAGGGAAATTTACACTGACCACCAATATAATGGGGAATTTGCACTGACCACCAATGTAATGGGGAATTTGCACTGACTACCAATGTAATGAAGAATTTACTGACCAATATAATGAGGGATTTTACACCAACAACCAATAAACAGAACATTCTACACTGGCCATCAATGTAATGGGGGATTTATACTCACCACTAGGGATGAGCCGAACACCCCCCGGTTCGGTTCGCACCAGAACCTGCGAACGGGCCGAAAATTTGCACGAACGTTAGAATCTCATTGACGTCTATGGGACTTGAACGTTTGAAATCAAAAGTGCTCATTTTAAAGGCTAATTTGCATGCTATTGTCCTAAAAAGGGTTTGGGGACCCGGGTCCTGCCCCAGGGGACATGTATCAATGCAAAAAAACCTTTTAAAAATGGCCGTTTTTTTGGGAGCAGTGATTTTAATGATGCTTAAAGTAAAAAAAAAAAAAAAAGTGAAATATTCCTTTAAATATCGTACCTGGGGGGTGTCTATAGTATGCCTGTAAAGTGGCGCGTGTTTCCCGTGCTTAGAACAGTCCCTGCACAAAATGTCATTTTTAAAGGAAAAAAAGTCATTTAAAACTGCTTGCGGCTTTAATGTAATGTCGGGTCCTGGCAATATGGATGAAAATCAGTGAGACAAACAGCATGGGTACCCCCCAGTCCATTACCAGGCCCTTTGGGTCTTGTATGGATATTAAGGGAAACCCCGCACCTAAATTAAAAAAAGGAAAGGCGTGGGGCCACCAGGCCCTATATACTCTGAAGAACAGTATACAGGCGGTGCAAACAAGACAGGGACTGTAGGTTTGTTGTTAAGTAGAATCTGTTTGTAATTTTGAACTGGTACATTTTTAACATGTTTAGCTCCAGCCAAAAAATCTATTTTAAGCTTTTTGGAAAACATAGGGAAGGGTTATCACCCCTGTGACATTTGTTTTTCTGACTGTGCTCCTCTTCAGAAGATTTCACCTCATTTTTAATCCCAATGACAAATGTTTTTTGAAAATGTGGGTTTTTTTGTGAAACAAGGATTGGTGATAAAGCATCAGTGGAAAGGAGAAACATTTTTCCCATATTAACTCTTACAGGAGAGAATTTCCCTTCCTAGGGGTAGATTTCATCTCACTTCCTGTTGTCTCCTTCCGTTTGCAAGTAGGAGTCGTTTGTAAGTTGGATGTTTGAAAGTAGGGGCCTGCCCTATATACTTAGCAGAAATGTGGGCCTTAGGTGTTGTTGTGGCTACAACACTGTAAACCCTCACAGGGCCCTGCTGTGAAATATTAGATCAAGAATTGTAATTACATGCCTCTGTTGAACAGGGGCAGAAAAATTGGGCCTTTGGTGGTGGTGGTGCTAGTGCCACAACACTGTAAGTCCTCACTCGCTCTTGGTGGGCGCAGAAACGGGCCCTGCTGTGAAATATTAGATCAAGAATTGTAATTACATGCCCCTGTTGAACAGGGGCTGAAAAATTGGGCCTTAGGCACTGGTGCTGGTGTCACAACACTGCAACCCCTCACAGATACTCAAGTTGGAACGCAGAAACGAGCCCTGCTGCAAAGTATTGCATCAAAAACTGTAATTACACTCCCCTGTTAAACAGGGGCTGAAAAATTGGGCCTTAGGCACTGGTGGTGGCGCCCAGAACCAAAAATGTTCTTACAAGCTATCAGCGCGATCATTGAGGAGGAAGAGGATAATTACTCAGGGATAGTCACTCAGCATCAGCATAGGCAGTCTTTGAAGGGATCTAAGATTTCAAAAAAAATTATTCGGTTACATCAGCATCAGGTGCTTGGAAGCTGGTGGTGATCCAAGACTGATTCATTTTTATGAAGGTCAGTCGATTGACTGAGTCGGTGGACAGATGCACCCTGTGATCGGTTACAAAGCCTCCAGCAGCACTAAATGTGCGTTCCAAAAGAACACAGGATGCAGGACAGGCCAGTAGCTCAATTGCATACTGTGCAAGCTCTGGCCAGTGATCCATCCTCAAGACCCAGTAACCCAGAGGATTTTCAGTGGGAAAGGTGTCCAAGTCAGATCTTGCCCCTAGGTATTCCTGCACCATGTAAAACAGACACTGGCGATGGTTGCTGGAACCGATCATACCTTGGGGCTGCGGACCAAAAAATTGTCTGAACGCATCGGTCAGACGGCCACCTTCTCCACCGCTCCTTCTTTGACTGACCGAAACCTCAGCAACACGTTGTCCAGAAACAGGAGTTTGTAACCTCCCAGTTTCTGGGAACGCGTTGCACAGACCTTTCTGCAAGGCCTCCCGAAGATGTTTCATCCTCTGCTCCCTCTGCGATGGCAAGATAAGGTCCGCAACCTTACCCTTGTAACGTGGATCAAGGAGGGTTGCCAGCCAGTATTGGTCCTTCTCCTTGATACCACGAATACGAGGATCCTTACGCAGGCTTTGCAGGATCAGGGAGGCCATGCAGCGTAGGTTTGCTGAGACATTCGGTCCGGAGTCCTCTGGGTCACCAAGGACGACATGGTCCGCAGCCACCTCCTCCCAGCCACGTACAAGACTATGTGTTTCTTGGGACTGATCCCTTAAAGACTGCTGCTGATGCTGAGTGCCAGGCTCCACCTCCATACTGACACAATCCTCCTCCTCTTCGTCCTCTTCCTGTGTGATCGGTGGGCGCGCAGGAACACTGTCTGGATAAAGGGGCCTTGAGAGCTGAGGAAGTCCTCCTCTTCCTGCTTCTGTTCTGCCTCAAGTGCCTTGTTCATTATTCCACGCAGCGTGTGCTCCAACAGGTGGACAAGGGGAACAGTGTCACTGATGCATGCACTGTTACTTCTCACCATCCTCGTGGCCTCCTCAAATGGTGACAGGACAGTGCATGCATCCCTAGTCATGGCCCACTGGCGTGGGGAAAAAAAAACAAGCTCCCCTGACCCTGTCCTGGTGCCATAGTCGCACAGGTACTCATTGATAGCCCTCTGCTGCGCATGCAGCTGCTGCAGCATGGCCAACGTTGAGTTCCACCTGGTGGGCATGTCACAGATTAGGCGGTTCTTTGGCAGGTTAAACTCCTTTTGGAGGTCTGCCAGCCAAGCACTGGCATTATATGACCGGCGGAAATGCACACAGACTTTCCTGGCCTGCCTCAGGACATCCTGTAAGCTCGGGTACCTGCCCAAGAACCGCTACACGACCAAGTTAAGGACGTGAGCCAAACAGGGCACATGGGTCATTTGTCCCTGTCGGAGGGCAGAGAGGAGGTTGGTGCCATTGTCGCAAACCACCATTCCTGCCTTAAGTTGGCGTGGCGTCAACCACCTCTGAACCTGCCCCTGCAGAGCTGACAGAACTTCTGCCCCAGTGTGGCTCCTGTCCCCCAAGCACACCAGCTCAAGCACCGCATGGCATCTTTTGACCTGCATACTTGCGTAGCCCCTTGAATGGCTACGAAGCACTGCTGGTTCCGAGGACAAAGCACAGGAAGAGGCCATGGAGGAAGAAGAAGAGGAGGGGGTGGAGGAGAGAGCTGTGTCACAATCATTAGTAGTGGCATTTTGGAGGCGTGGTGGTGGAACAACCTCCAACACTACTGCACCTTGTCCTGCATCCTTCCCAGCTGCCAGCAGAGTCACCCAATGCACGGTGAAACTTAGGTAACGTCCCTGTCCATGCCTGCTGGACCATGAGTCAGCGGTAATATGCACCTTACCGCTGACTGCCCTGTCCAGCGAGGCCAAGACATTGCCTTCCACATGCCGGTAGAGAGCCGGAATCGCCTTCCGTGAGAAAAAGTGGCGTTTGGGTACCTGCCACTGAGGAACCGCACATTCCACAAACTCACGGAAGGGGACAGAGTCTACCAACTGAAAAGGCAGCAGTTGAAGTGCTAGCAATTTTGCCAAGCTAGCATTCAACCGCTGGGCATGTGGATGGCTGGGAGCGAACTTCCTTCGGCGGTGCAGCAGCTGGGGCAGGGAAATTTGCCTGGTACAATCTGACGTTGGGGTACTTAAAGCAGATTGCCCACAAGTACTTGGCTGTGACACACCTAATTCTACACCTTTATTCTTCTCAGTGCAGGTCTCAGAGAGGACTGAAGGTATAGTGGGGTTGGAGATCTCAGCTGATGAGGAGCAAGGAGAGGTCCTCTTTGTTCTTTGGTGTGGGTCTTTTAAATATGCTTGCCAACGAACTGCATGGCAGGTCAACAAATGTCTGGTCTTTAGCTGGACACTGTGCAGAGCTTGCAAAAAAATATCTTGTAGGTTTAGCTGAACACTGTGAGGAGGATGCACTACACTAACTTGTAGCTTTAGCTGAACACTGTGCAGAGGTCTCACTACACTAAATTGTAGCTTTAGCTGAACACTGTGCAGAGGTCGCTAGACACTAACTTGTAGTTTTAGCTGAACACTGTGAGCAGGACGCACTACACTAACTTGTAGCTTTAGCTGAACACTGTGCAGAGGTCTCACTACACTAACTTGTAGTTTTAGCTAAACACTGTGAGCAGGACGCACTACACTAACTTGTAGCTTTAGCTGAACACTGTGCAGAGGTCTCACTACACTAACTTGTAATTTTAGCTGAACACTGTGAGCAGGACGCACTACAGTAACTTGTAGCTTTAGCAGAACACTGTGCGGAGGACGCACTACCCTACCTTGTAGCTTTAGCTGAACACTGTGCACTACACTAACTTGTAGTTTTAGCTGAACACTGTGCAGAGGTCACATTAAACTAACTTGTAGCTTTAACTGAACACTGTGAGGAGGACGCACTACACTAACTGTAGATCGTCTAGCTGCCTGACTGTGGTACTAATAGGATCAAAAGAACACCAGCAATTTTCTTCAGGTAGCTGTAAATACTGTAACAAGACACGCCTGCCTGTCAGTAGAAAGATAATAGGAACGGATCTAGCTAAACTGAATACAGTGTATATATATACAGTATATATATATATATATATATATATATATATATATATATATAAATATACATATATATATGCAACACCTGGGATGCATATATATATACACAATACACTATAAGTGCAGCTAACTCACTGACTGTCCTGCCTAATCTAGCTAACTCAAATGAAATGACACTGTCTCTCTCTCTCTATCTAAGCACGCCGGAACACACTGCACAGGGCCGCCATGCAGGCAGCCTTATATAGTGTGGGGCGTGTTCTAAACCCCCTGAGCCATAATTGGCCAAAGCCACCCTGGCTTTGGCCAATTACAGCTCTCTCTACCGACGGCGCTGTGATTGGCAAGCATGCGGGTCATAGTGCATGCTTGGCCAGACATCAGCCAGCAGTGAATTATGGGCCGTGACGCGCCACACGAATTTGGCGCGAACGGCCCATATCGTTCGCAATTCGGCGAACGATCGAACAGCCGATGTTCGAGTCGAACATGGGTTTGACTCGAACACGAAGCTCATCCCTACTCACCACCAATGTAATTGGAATTTTACACTGACCATCAATTTAAGGTGGACTTCTACATGGACCACCAATGTAAAGGAGGATTTGACACTGACCACAAATGCCAGTTAGGATTTTTTACCGACTGCCAATATAAGCCACCAATGTAAATGGCATTTACACTTACCACTAATGTAATAGGAGCATTCATAGTGACCACCAATGTACTGTAAATAGTGTTTTACACTGGCTACTAGTGTGAATGAAAGGATTCTACACCAAGCCTCAATGTAATGAGAAGTGTTGCGGGAACGCATGCAAAATCGCTTTTCTGACACCACAAAAATTTCCACATTTCTAGCGCATAGAGCAGCCCAATGAAATGAATAGTCTGCCCTACATACAAGGTATATCTTTATCCACCCCATAAGTATATCTTTGCATCCTAAATTGCCAGTCATTGCAGTATATGGTATGTTATTTAAGGTTCACACAGACCCTATAGTTATAGTGTTTGTTCTACTATTCCATCTATGAAGCATCTCTATTTTCCATAATCTCAGCGTACAAGGATGAATATTTAAAGATGAACCAACAGGACCATATCTTAGATGCCAATGCAGATTTGTTCCTGAGTTTTAGAGTGCTATCTTCCATGTAATATATTCTATCTACTTCCAGTAACCACTGGCGTAGTGAGGGTATCTTTTGCTGTTTCCATAGTTTTGGTATAAGGGCCTTTGCAGCATTCAACAAGTGAGGTGTAATTGACTTTCTATATGATCCAATTGGTTCATCTGTACAGTGAAACAATAACACCCATGGATTATTTGGAATTGTACATCCTTGAATTTTTTCAGACCAGAATAAGATAGTGGACCAATATGGTCTTATAAAAGGACAAGACCACCATATATGTGCGTGAGCCCCTATAGACCCACATCCCCTCCAACATAAATCTGAGATGGATGGGAAGAATCTGTGGATAGTAGCAGGTGTATAGTGCCATCTGGTTAGTAATTTATAATTTACCTCCGCAGTCTTTGATGCGATTGATGAGACATGTGCCAAACGGAGTATCACACGGCGTTGATGGTCGGAAAGCGGTTTCTGGAGCTCCAGTTCCCATTTAGATAAGAAGGGTGCCTGATTCGTTAACGATAATGAAATTAGAGCGTGATAAAAGTTAGACAAGGGTTTGTCAGACGGGAGGTCTCCTGACAATAAGGACTCTATAGGATTCATTTCTGCATCTGACCGTAATGGTTGAGGTAGAGATTTAATGAATTGGATTAGCTGATGATATTGCCATTGTTGCATAAATGTTATTGGTGCATTGGTTGTGAGAGCAGATATAGGCAGTATCTTTTGGTCCTTTACTACTTTACCAAGGAGTAGAGATGGATCCGTGAACCATTCTCCATATTTTGAGTCCATGTTCCCTGGAGAGAAGAAGTTATGACCCTTGAGTTGCATCAGTGGAGAGTTGTATGGCCACTGCTGTTTGTGGCATAAAGAGTCCCAAGAAGCCAATGAGGATTTGTTCAGTGGAGAAGTAGTAGGAGCTAGCTTGTGGAACTTGTTAGGTATCCATATGAGAGGAAAAAGGTCAGCTCTACTCAAGTCCATTTCTAGTTGCACCCAGAGCTTGGATGATTTATGGTATTTCCAGTCCGAAATCCTATTGAGAACCGTAGCTAGATAATATTTCCTAAAGTCCGGGAGTGCTAGACCGCTTTCTGTCTTAGGTCTAATTAGACACCTGTGGGCAATAAAAGGGTTTCTACGGTTCCATATGAATTTACTTATCACAGATTGAATGATCCTAAAGAATCATACAGGGACCTTATATGGAATCATTTGGTATAGAAAGAGCAGCCGTGGTAACACATTCATTTTTACAATATTTATTTTTCCTAACCAGGAGTGCACCACCTGCGACCATTTTTGTAAGTCTGAATGAATAGCATTAAGCAAAGGGATATAATTTTTACGAAAAAGTGAGGCTGGGTCTGGGGTTAAGTATATTCCTAGATATTTCATAGCCGATGGTTGCCAATGGAAAGGGAATGATCTTTGTAGACTAATCACAGTTGGGTGGGGAGTTGAAACATTTAGAATTTCCGATTTGGAAAAATTTATTTTAAAATTAGATATTTCACTAAATTGCGTGAAGGCTATCATAAGGTTGGGTAAGGTTATGAGTGGTTGTTGTATATAAAAGAGAACATCATCTACGTATGCCGCGTATTTGTGTTCAGTTATACCTACTGTAATTCCATGGATGTTAGGATTATGGCGTATCTTTGTTAAGAAGGGTTCTAGGGAAAGGGCAAATAAAATGGGAGAGAGGGGGCACCCCCGTCGTGTTCCATTATGGAGAAAGAAGGGGTCACTTAGTGTTTCATTAATTCTTAATTGGGCTGATGGTGTTTGGTATGGAGCAGAAATCTTTGCCAACATATTTGGACCCAGACCAAAATGTGACAGTGTGGCCATAAGGTACTCCCAGTCCAACCTATCAAACACTTTCTCCGCATCTGTGGACAGAAGAAGGGTGGGCTGGGAGCACCCACGGGCATAGGACATTAAAGAAAGTGTTCTGAGTGAGTTGTCCCTCGCCTCCCTCCCTGGAATAAACCCAGTTTGGTCCCTAGAGACCCATTGCGGAATCAAGGGTAAAAGTCTAATGGCCAGTGCCTTGGCATACAACTTTGCGTCCAGATTTAACAGCGATATTGGGCGGTAGCTACCACACAAGGTAGGATCCTTCCCAGGTTTAGGGATTACCATAATATGCACATGGAGAGTTTCCAATCTGAACCCACCATTGTTAGGCACTGAGTTAGTATATGCAGTCAAATGTGGAAGCAAAACCTCTGCGAAGGCACGATAGTAGGCCACTGTCAGCCCATCTGGGCCGGGAGCCTTACCATTGGCCATCGTCTTAAGCGCACCTCTGATTTCCGCCACGGAGAAATCCCCTTCCAATGCTTCCAAAATGGAAGCCGGGAGTTTTGGCAGGTTGGCCTCAGATAAGTATTTCTCTATTTGTGTACCTCTGGTGTCATCATCAGTTTGTGTGTTCCTGACCTGGTAAAGCTGTTGGTAGAAGGCCCGAAATTCCTTAGCAATGTCCCTAGTTTTGTGTACCATTATATTTGATGTCGATTTGATCTTAGCGATAAAGGATGCTGATTTCTTCTGTTGTAAAGATCTGGCTAGGATTGGACTCAAGTTAATTGCCCCATTCGTAGTATTATTGATCAACAACTCTACGGTGGGAAACATACTCAGAATGGAAAAGAGCTTTCAATTCTTCTCTTTTTTTAGTGAGGGCATGGAATATTGTTTTAAAGTTGCTATGTTTGTGGGTCTGCTCAAGGGTTCCTATTTCTTTAATTAATGTAGATTGCAGGTGTGTTCTCTCCCTCTTCTTTCTCGCTCCCAATTCAATAAGTTTACCTCTAATAAGAGCCTTATGGGCCTCCCAGAGAGTTCCAGGTGAAATCTCTGGAGAAGCATTGTCTCTAAAGTAAAAGGAGAGATTACTTTCAGTTTCTTTTACATCTATTTCATCATTTAAAAGAGAGTCATTCATTTTCCAGTTTGTGGATTTCATAGGTAGGGATGGAGGTTGGAACGTCATGCTAATCGGGGAATGATCAGATATCGTCGAAATTTCGATATGTGATCTTACTAAAAGGTCCAGATAGTGATGTTGCATATAGAGATAGTCTATCCTCGAGTGGGAGTCATGGACTTGTGAATAGTGGGTATAGTCTTTTGCGCCTGGGTGCATCATCCTCCATGTGTCTATGAGTTGGGAGTTGTGCATTATCCTTCGGATATATGCTAGTCGTTTATGCGGGATGCATGACTTCCCCTTAGATGCGTCTATAAGTGGTTCTAGGGGGACATTTAAATCTCCCCCCAGAATGACACACCCATGTGCAAAATCTTGTAGTTTAGTTAAAGTTGTTGACATAAATTCGGCTTGTCCCTGGTTCGGGGCATACAGATTAGATAATGTGCATGAAAAGTCACCCAGGCTGCCCTTTATAAACAGAAATCTACCCAAAGGATCAGCGAGGAAGTCCTCAACTGAAAATGAGGTACCCCTTCGGAAACCAATAGCCACACCTTTCGCCTTAGACACGTCTGATAGGCTATAATACCAGTTTGGATAGTGGTGATCAAATAATTTAACATGCGTAGTATGTGTTAAATGGGTTTCCTGCAGGAAGATAATATCCTACTGCATACGTCTTAATTCCCTGTATAACGAGTGTCTTTTGCCTGCGACATGCAGACCTCTCATGTTAAGTGAGATTAGCTTAGTGTTGGCCATCAGGTTCCTGGGGGATCTATACACATGAACAGAATCTGCAAGGCTGGCAGGGATAACTCAAGGGGGAGGGGGAAGGAAAGAGGAAAGGAGCAGGATAGGAAAGTAAGAAAAAAAGAAAAAAGAAAAAGACCCAGGAAGAAAACGTCCGGAATCACCGTCGTGTAAAAATAACAAAAATATGCACGCAAAATCTTGCGGTGCAAAAACAGGGGCCCCGTGTGGACCCCCCCAGCCGCGCGCTCTCCCCCAAAGGGTCGCCCGCGCCACCGAGGAGATCCCCCCGTCGCCCCTTGATGGGGGGGATAACCCATCCTGGTCATCAAAGTATGTGTGGCCTGCTCGGATCCACCCGCGTGATCCGGCGCCAGCAAACTCAATGCAATGAAGTTACATAACCCAAGCCTCAAGTAAGTTGAGACAGTCAGCTTGTACATCTCAAGTATTCGTTATTAAATGCATATCACAAACCAAACAGAAACTTTAGCCAAACCGCTAAAACAAGTAAAATAAAAAAAAAATGCATGTATAGTTATTAGAGATATTAGCTGAGTTCGAAATATAGCTTACTGCGACCTCCTGTGAGCGTTTAACAATCTAAGGCCTTCAAACCGCCTCGTCAATGGAGTCCCTGTGAGCCGGGTGGCGTTTACGGGAGACTTTCTGCCATTGATCTTCAGTTGTGTGTGGTGGTGAACCAGGGATGCCATCTTGCCACCCAGGGAGTTCAGGTGGTTCAATGCTGAGATCCATGCAGAACGCTGGCAAATCTTCTGGGAATCGCAAGATCGCCATCTTTCCATTCCTTTGAGCAATCAGCGCGAGCAAACCCCCACCTGTATGTAATGGCGGCATTACGCAACTTCTCTGTGAGGGGTTTTAGTGCTCTGCGCCTCTCTAAGGTTTCTCTGGCTAGATCTGGGAAGAAGGACAAGATCGCTCCATCAAAGTCTAATGATTCTGCCTCTCTTGCTTTCTTCAGGATAATCTCTTTCTCCTCATAGTAATGCAGCCTGCATATGACATCTCTTGGCGTATCGGTGGACAGATTGCGTGGGCGAAGCGCTCTGTGTACCCTGTCTATCTTCAGCGGGTGATCTGCCTGGTTCCCCAGCAGGGTATTAAAGATGCCGCGGACAGATGCAGCCAGGTCGTCATCTCTTGTCGCCTCTGGAAGACCCCTGATACGTATGTTATTTCTCCTGTTCCTATTCTCTTGGTCTTCCAGCTTGTATAACGCCATTCTGTGGGCAATATAAAGATTTCATGTAGAGGATTTTAAATCTCTAATGGCGTTGGCGTGTCTGTCTAGTCTCTGCTCTGTCTCCTCCACGCGCTCAAGAACTTGTGCTAAGTCCGTGCGAACGGCAGATAGCTCTTTTTTAATTACCTTTTCAAGGCCCGATAGCATCAGGGCAAGGTCTGATTTGGTGGGGAGTCCGCTTACTAAGTCCGCCACTCTCGAGTCCTCCCTCGGGCTTCTCTCCCTTTCCGATCCGCACGAGGATACTGGAGACCGGTGTCTTGTCTCTGGCCTATGGCGAGAGGCGGAGCTAACACTCATCCCACGAGGCGAGCGGCCTAGGCCGTCTGACTCACCAGGATCCTCGGGCTCCGTGGCGAGATATCGCTTGATGGAGCTCGCTGGAGTGGCTTTCTTGGTGTGGGATTTACCCGACTTCTTGCCTGTGCCGTCATGTGTACTGAGGAGTCGTGGATTATGTGTAAAAGCAAGGTTTTTAGCTGCTGGCGCCGGAGCTCACACGATGTGCGTCCTTACCATCTTATAGCCAGGCCACGCCCCAATATACCACCGCTATTTACATATCAATGCCTCCGCTATTTACTTGTGAATGCTGACATGGTTTGCACTTGAGTCATCTGTACACTGCAATATGGTAGAGCTGGGCAGCATTAGGACTGAGCTATCCAGACACATCGCTGGACTAAGACTTCATGGGATAGAGGAATGTAAACCAGGACAGTTGGCAAGTGTTGGGCAGCTGATTCAGGCCCCACAGCAATGACTGGGCCCAGGGCAGCTGCCCCTTTTGCCCTGCCTAAAAGACGGCCCTGCATGACTATACATCACTTTAATGTCCTTCTCCCCAACTCAAGTGAACGACATGAGGCAACTTATTCTTTGAACAAGAACTCAGTTTATTGAATTGATTTGCAGAATACAGTTGAGCTGGCACATTATTAAATAATAATTCCTTTACATAAATGATTTCACTTTACACTAGATTTGGCTGTACATTGATTTGGCTGTGCTGTTTCCCTAGTGGTGCTGCCCATACCTTAAAATTAGAAAAGTTCCGATATATTAAATCCATTCACTTGGTTGCCCACAAACAGGTCCCATTAAAGTGTGATGCTCCTGGTAGAACAGTTTACTTAATACACAGATCCTCACTGTATGTCTCCAGTCTTCCACACTGGGCTGCACCACAAGGTCGGCTCACCCTGTATATATAGCCCTTGAAGAAGGGAGGTGCCACACACATACAGTGGAAGACATGTCATACAAGTGATGCCCCTAAGGGGCCTCTGATATATAGGGCCACACTCCCGTCATGTAGTTATACATTATGTAAGTATTTCAGAGAGTGGGGGTTTTTCCAGTAAATTCTACATCCTATTCATTTCATTTTAAATTCCTCTTCCTTGACAGGGTCAGATCATATAGATATTCTTCCCATCACACTACAATGCTCAGTTAATCCACGTGCATGCTCCTGAAGAGTGGATAAATCCACAAAATGCATAGAGCTACTAATGCTGTGTTTCTGCTCATTATATGTTTTATCGGACAGTTTTTACTATATTTATTATGTGACATCTATTGTCTGCAAACTCTGCAATTATGTGGCAAACTGCCTTCATTGTATGTGCATCTAATTTACGAATCATATAGGATATTTTATGCTAACTCATGATTACCATTATGCATTATAAATTGATTTCCAATAAATTTGAATTTCTAATCCCACGTGCTTCATCTAAAGTCCCGATTCCTTGTCTCCTTTTTCTCATGTCACACAATTACACTAACCCTGCATGCATCAGCCAGAAACAGGGGCGTAACTACCACCATAGCGACCCATGCGGGCGCTATGGGGCCCGCAGCCAAGTGGGACCCAGTGAGGATGAGAGCACCACCGGCACAGTCTCCCAGCCAGGGGAAGAGAGAGGAGAGGAAGAGGCAAGCTGTGACCTGTGCCCAATGCAGCGTGACCTGTACCCAATACAGCGTTGCCTGTGCCCAATACAGCCTGGTCTGCCTGTGCCCCATACAGCCTCACCTGTGCAGAGGAAGAAGCAAGCCACCCGGATCAGCAGAGAGCTGAATTGCCCGATGTAATAGCTTTCATTAGAACTTCCAGTGTTCCCGGTGCTCATGTCACATAGCTCCACCTCTTGGCTCGGCGCCTTTGATAGACAGAACGCCAATCCAATGCGGGATGTGTGACGTCATCAAAGGCGTCAGACCAAGAGGTGGGGCTATGTGACGATGAGCCCCGGGAAGACGGGAAATTCAAATGAAAGCTATTACAGCAGGCAATCCCGCTCTCTGCTGATCCGGGTGGCTTGCCTCTTCCTCTGCACAGGTGAGGCTGTATGGGGCACAGGCAGACCAGGCTGTATTGGGCACAGGCAATGCTGTATTGGGCACAGGTCACACTGCATTGGGCACAGGTCACGCTGTATGGCGCACAGGTCACGCTGTATGGGCACAGGTCACGCTGTATGGGCACAGGTCATGCTGCATTGGCACAGGTCATGCTGCATTGGGCACAGGTCACGTTGTATGGAGCACAGGTCACGCTGTATGGGGCACAGGTCACACTGCATTGGGCACAGGTCACGCTGTATGGGGCGCAGGTCACGCTGCATTGGGCACAGGTCATGCTGCATTGGGCACAGGTCATGCTGCATTGGGCACAGGTCACGCTGTATGGGGCACAGGTCATGCTGTATGGGGCATAGGTCACGCTGTATGGGGCACAGGTCACGCTGTATGGGGCACAGGTCACGCTGCATTGGGCACAGGTCACGCTGTATGGGGCACAGGTCACGCTGCATTGGGCACAGGTCACGATGCATTAGGCACAGGTCATGCTGCATTGGGCACAGGTCACGCTGTATGGGGCACAGGTCAAGCTGTATGGGGCACAGGTCACGCTGCATTGGGCACAGGTCACGCTGCATTGGGCACAGGTCACGCTGTATGGGGCACAGGTCATGCTGTATGGGGCACAGAGCACGCTGTATGGGGCACAGGTCACGCTGCATTGGGCACAGGTCACGCTGCATTGGGCACAGGTCATGCTGCATTGGGCACAGGTCATGCTGCATTGTGCACAGGTCACGCTGCATTGTGCACAGGTCACGCTATATGTGGCACAGGTCACGCTGCATTGACACTAGGGCAGCTGGGGGGGGGGCTGTTTGCAGGGGGGCCCCATACAACATTTTGCTATGGGGCCCTGCTATTTCTAGTTACGCCCCTGGCCAGAAACTTAAAAAAATATATAAAACATTAACAGGCATAACATTAATATAATGTAGGTACAAGGCTACAAGCTTTTTACAAAAAAGAGGTAAGAAGATTGGAGAAACATAACAAAATTAGCCTACAATGTTATCTGCAGGCTAAAAATAAGAATATAAAATGTTAACATATAATAATTCTACTTTACCTGACCATTATTAAAAAAAAAGGCAATGAGGTTGACTTACCAAAACAAGAAAGTTCAAAATCTGGAGCAGTTTCCAGTTTCTTTCGGCAAAGTTTTATTGAACAATTGGAAGTCAGAAGCTGATTGGCTCTCATGCACAACTGCACAAGATTTTGCACTCTCTAGTTCTCGTAAATCAACCCCAATATATACAAAACCCACTTCATATCTTCTTTAGTTTTCAGAACTTAGAATAAAAACATGATCAGTAAAGTGTGACATTTGTGTTTCGGGGCTTTTCTCTGTTTTTTATTTTAAGAAAACCACTTTATTTCCTTCCTGTTATACTCTACTCAATGTGTGATCTCATTGACCACTGCTACAGTACTTTGTCCACGGCTCACTGTATTCAGTGTATAAGCTCATTAGTTTAATCACTCATATTTTTTCAGATTAATCAGATCAAGTTTTTTGTGAATATAAGTTTATTTTAAAAAAGATGATTAGATGTTTCATTGAGGTCCTCAAATTCCTAGAAGTTCTTCTTCTCTACCACTTTTTGTGGAAGTAGGTCAAAGGTACAACAGCAGATAAAACTAATCCAGAGATCACCAGTCGTGTTATATTCTGCACCATGTATTCTGAGGAGAGAACCAGTGATGGGAGTTTTTTAGCATTAGCATATTTAGGCGTTTTTTCTTTCAATGGGATCAAAAACTTTAAAAAACGCTGATGAGCAGTGTTTGGGCATTTATTTGCATTTTTTGACGTTAGAGCGTTTTTACAGCTGAAAAGGCCTCTCAGAACCCACTAGTTTTGGGGGTTTTTTACAGCCAAAAAAAGCTTCAGCCAAAAACAGTTGATAACAGCTAGGGATGAGCCGAACACCCCCCTGTTCGGTTCGCACCAGAACATGCGAACAGGAAAAAAGTTTGTTCGAACACGCGAACACCGTTAAAGTCTATGGGACACGAACATGAATAAACAAAAGTGCTAATTTTAAAGGCTTATATGCAAGTTATTGTCATAAAAAGTGTTTGGGGACCCGGGTCCTGCCCCAGGGGACATGGATCAATGCAAAAAAAAGTTTTAAAAACGGCCGTTTTTTCAGGAGCAGTGATTTTAATAATGCTTAAAGTCAAACAATAAAAGTGTAATATCCCTTTAAATTTCGTACCTGGGGGGTGTCTATAGTATGCCTGTAAAGGGGCGCATGTTTCCTGTGTTTAGAACAGTCTGACAGCAAAATGACATTTTGAAGGAAAAAACTCATTTAAAACTACCCGCGGCTATTGCATTGCCGACAATACACATAGAAGTTCATTGATAAAAACGGCATGGGAATTCCCCAAAGGGGAACCCCGAACCAAAATTTAAAAAAAAAAATGACGTGGGAGTCCTCCTAAATTCCATACCAGGCCCTTCAGGTCTGGTATGGATATTAAGGGGAACCCCGGCCAAAATTTAAAAAAAAAAAATGACGTGGGGTTCCCCCTAAATTCCATACCAGACCCTTCAGGTCTGGTATGGATTTTAAGGGGAACCCCACGCCAAAAAAAAAAAAAAAAACGGCGTGGGGTCCCCCCAAAAATCCATACCAGACCCTTATCCGAGCACGCAACCTGGCAGGCCGCAGGAAAAGAGGGGGGGACGAGAGTGCGGCCCCCCCTCCCTTCTGAACCGTACCAGGCCACATGCCCTCAACATTGGGAGGGTGCTTTGGGGTAGCCCCCCAAAACACCTTGTCCCCATGTTGATGAGGACAAGGGCCTCATCCCCACAACCCTGGCCGGTGGTTGTGGGGGTCTGCGGGTGGGGGGCTTATCGGAATCTGGAAGCCCCCTTTAACAAGGTGACCCCCAGATCCCGCCCCCCCCCTGTGTGAAATGGTAAGGGGGTACATAAGTACCCCTACCATTTCACGAAAAAAGTGTCAAAAATGTTAAAAATGACAAGAGACAGTTTTTGACAATTCCTTTATTTAAATGCTTCTTCTTTCTTCTATCTTCCTTCATCTTCTGGTTCTTCTGGTTCTTCTGGCTCTTCTGGTTCTTCCTCCGGCGTTCTCGTCCAGCATCTCCTCCGCGGCGTCTTCTATCTTCTTCTCCTCGGGCCGCTCCGCACCCATGGCATGGGGGGGAGACTCCCGCTCTTCTCTTCTTCTTTTCTTCTTTTCTTCTCTTCTTCTCTTCTTCATTTTCTTCTCCGGGCCGCTCCGCAATCCATGCTGGCATGGAGGGAGGCTCCCGCTGTGTGACGGCGCTCCTCGTCTGACAGTTCTTAAATAACGGGGGGCGGGGCCACCCGGTGACCCCGCCCCACTCTGACGCACGGTGACTTGACGGGACTTCCCTGTGACGTCACGGGGAATGCCACAGGGAAGTCCCGTCATGTCCCGTGCGTCAGAGGGGGGCGGGGTCACCGAGTGGCCCCGCCCCCCATTATTTAAGAACTGTCAGACGAGGAGCGCCGTCACACAGCGGGAGCCTCCCTCCATGCCAGCATGTGTGAGGAGTGGCCCGGAGAAGAAAATGAAGAAGAGAACAAGAGAAGAGCGGGAGCCTCCCCCCCATGCCATGGGTGCAGAGCGGCCCGAGGAGAAGAAGATAGAAGACGCCGCGGAGGAGATGCTGGACGAGAACGCCGGAGGAAGAACCAGAAGAGCCAGAAGAACCAGAAGAACCAGAAGATGAAGGAAGATAGAAGAAAGAAGAAGCATTTAAATAAAGGAATTGTCAAAAACTGTCTCTTGTCATTTTTAACATTTTTGACACTTTTTTCGTGAAATGGTAGGGGTACTTATGTACCCCCTTACCATTTCACACGGGGGGGGGGCGGGATCTGGGGGTCACCTTGTTAAAGGGGGCTTCCAGATTCCGATAAGCCCCCCGCCCGCAGACCCCCACAACCACCGGCCAGGATTGTGGGGATGAGGCCCTTGTCCTCATCAACATGGGGACAAGGTGTTTTGGGGGGCTACCCCAAAGCACCCTCCCAATGTTGAGGGCATGTGGCCTGGTACGGTTCAGGAGGGAGGGGGGGCCGCACTCTCGTCCCCCCCTCTTTTCCTGCGGCCTGCCAGGTTGCGTGCTCGGATAAGGGTCTGGTATGGATTTTTGGGGGGACCCCACGCCGTTTTTTTTTTTTTTTTGGCGTGGGGTTCCCCTTAAAATCCATACCAGACCTGAAGGGTCTGGTATGGAATTTAGGGGGAACCCCACGTCATTTTTTTTTTTTAATTTTGGCCGGGGTTCCCCTTAATATCCATATCAGACCTGAAGGGCCTGGTATAGAATTTAGGGGGACTCCCACGTCATTTTTTTTTTAAATTTTGGTTCGGGGTTCCCCTTTGGGGAATTCCCATGCCGTTTTTATCAATGAACTTCTAAGTGTATTGTCGGCAATGCAATAGCCGCGGGTAGTTTTAAATGAGTTTTTTCCTTCAAAATGTCATTTTGCTGTCAGACTGTTCTAAACACAGGAAACATGCGCCCCTTTACAGGCATACTATAGACACCCCCCAGGTACGAAATTTAAAGGGATATTACACTTTTATTGATTGACTTTAAGCATTATTAAAATCACTGCTCCTGAAAAAACGGCCGTTTTTAAAACTTTTTTTGCATTGATCCATGTCCCCTGGGGCAGGACCCAGGTCCCCAAACACTTTTTATGACAATAACTTGCATATTAGCCTTTAAAATTAGCACTTTTGATTTCTCCCATAGACTTTTAAAGGGTGTTCCGTGGCATTCGAATTTGCCGCGAACACCCCAAATTGTTCGCTGTTCGGCGAACTTGCGAACAGCCAATGTTCGAGTCGAACATGAGTTCGACTCGAACTCGAAGCTCATCCCTAATAACAGCCTATGTGTGCATGGACACATAGGATAACATGCTGGAGAGTTTATTGACTGTAGAAAAAAACATCTGAAGCCAAAAACAGCAGCTGTAAAAACGTCCAGTGTGCACGAGGCCTTATATTTAACTGTAAAGCTTTTGCAATCATTTCTCTGCCTAGATCAGTGGTTCTCAACTCCTGTCCTCAGGACCCACTATCAGGCCAGAATTTAAGTATTACCTAGGGCAGATGCAGAGTAGAATACTGCAATCACTGAGCAGCAAATTATATCACCTGTGATGTATTTCAGTTATCTTGCAAACCTGGCCTGTTAGTAGGTCCTGAGGACAGGAGTTGAGAACCACTGGCCTTGGGTCTTTACGTTCCGGACCTCTCTTTTATGACTCATTATTGACCCGGCCATGACATAAAGGGAAAATGAATTAGAAGAGCTTCAATTAGGGTTCCATGTGGAATTAGTGCCCCAATTAGGGTTAGTCTACGTGGGCGGTGTTCTTGTGGGAGTGCTAATTCTACTCTATGTGGGTTATTCTATGTGGAATTTGTGCCCCAATCAGGATTCCAATTAGCATTCATCAGGGACTCTGACCATTGACACTTGGCCAGTATTGACTTCTTTATGGCAGCCTTTTTACTATGTAGAGCTCTTTCAATAATTTTTCTACCCAGTGTCTTACTTCAGGCAACAAAATATCATATTTTTTTTATAATTAGAGCCTGAAATGTTACGTAGCTGGGATCATTGGTTAAAAATAATTGTTGGTTAATGAAGAGAGAAGAAACAAGTCCCCAACATCAGGGCCTTATTTGGACACCATGCTGCATTGGTAAATCTTAATGATGGAGAAGTAGACATGTGCACTGCCGAAAAATTTGTTCATTTTCATTTCATTCATTTTTTTGGGGGGGGGGGGGGGGGGTAATGCATTATGATCACAATTCCTAAATTCGTAAATTTGTAAATTCGCAAATTAGAAAATTTGTAAACTCAAAAATAAGAAAATCTGAAAATGTAAAAGAATAACTAACTAACTAACTAATAATAATTAGCTATTAAATTATAGATATTGGAATTTCCTTAAAAATTTGGTTGTTAGTGAACGTAATGAATACAAATGTATCCGAAGTTACGAATGCCGCATCTAAACAAATGGAACGGTAAAAATTAATAATAAATAATAATAATAATAAAAAGTTTTTATTATTATTATTTATTATTATTGATTTGTTACATTGCATTCGTTTAGATACGGCTTTCGTTATTTCGGATAATTCGTAACTTTGGATAAATTCGCATTCGTTCACTAACAGCCAAATTTGAAAGGAAATTCCAATACCTATAATTTAATAGTTAGTAATAGTTAAGTTATTATTAGTTAGTTATTATTTCAGACTTTAAAATTTTAGTTTTTTTGTTTTTTCGGATTTTTGAATTCTGAATTTGCGAACTTCTGAATTTTCGAAAATTACAAAGTTGCAAATTTTCAAATTTTCGTAAAAGGGGTTTTCGTTAATTCTGATGTTTCTGAATTAACAAATTTGTCGAAACTCTGTAAAAAACAAATTCGGAACTAAACTAATTGTACATGTCTATGGAGAAGAAGAAGGCCCTTATTGTCATGACATCCCCTTACAAACCTTACCCCTTGTATGGTTATTACTTCAGTATAAACTAATAAGTGATGAGCAAATCAGCTTGGGTTCAGTTCTCAAACAGTTCATAAATCTTGCTCGAATTTCTCAAACTTGGTCTATGGATGGGAGGCAAATCTTGTCATTCTGGCCATTTGTAGGGCTTTGTGCAGAGGCAGGGCTTATATAGAAAGTTCATGGTAGAAGCACAGAGTTCAAGGTTCAACAGCAATCAAGACACAAGGCAGGATTTTCCAATGGATCAGGCAGGATTGTCCAATAGATCAGGCAGGGAGCTGTCAAGCATCCCCAATCGCTCAGCGAGAAGAGGTCCCAGGTGTGAGCCCAGGTCCTGACATAGATCTCTAGAGAAAGCTAGAAGAGGGAGAATAAGGGAAGGGGAGAATGACTAACTAATATTCCGACGGAATATGTGCGATCAGAGCTTGTTGTTGGAAATTCCGACCGTGTGTGGACTCCATCAGACTTTTTCCATCGGAATTTCCGACACACAAAGTTTGAGAGCAGGCTATGAAATTTTCCAACAACAAAATCCGATCCTTTAAATTCCGATCGTGTGTAGACAAATCCGACGGACAAAGTGCCACGCATGCTCAGAATAAATTAAGAGACGAAAGCTATTGGCTATTGCCCCATTTATAGTCCCAACGTACGTGTTTTACGTCACCGCGTTCAGAACGATCAGATTTTCTGACAACTTTGTGCGACCGTGTGTATGCAAGACAAGTTTGAGCCAACATCCGTTGGAAAAAAATGTGGATTTTGTTGTCGGAATGTCCGATCAATGTCCGATCGTGTGTACAGGGCATAAGAGAGTAAGGGAAGGGAAGAAAGACTAAGAGAAGGGAAGAAAGAATAAGGGAAGGGAAAAAAAACTAAGAGAAAGAGAATAAGGGATAGTCTTCATCTTCCTCACACTCTGGGAGCTCTGGAAAAGGAGATCATGACAATGATTAGTCAGTAAGATGTCAAGGGATGAAAAAGTACAAAGAGTATAAATGTACAAAGGTGTGAATGGACACAACTAATGATAAGGTAATTTCACACACTTGTTGGTGGAGGTGGGGAATGACATGCAGGGCTAGGACAAGGCCATCCAGTGCCCAGGGCAAAGATTCCAAACTGTGCCCCCCCTTCCCGTAGGGTTAGGGTCTGGGCACCCACATTCCTGCAATAAACCATTGCGCCCCAGGCAGCTTCCCCTCCTGCCCACCCCTGGAGATCTGCTTTCATGTGTGAGATAGCACCCCAAGTGGCCGGAGGTCTAAGTACTACACCAGGCCCCACAACGGATGGATAACGCCTTTCCACCAGCCAGTGACAATGGTCCCAGCACTGACTACAAATATTTTTTGAGGGAAATCGCATTATACATTGATTTTCTTCCACCAGATCTTCAACACGTTACACTTTAGAGATGTGCAGGACGGAAAAATAAATTTTGCTTCATATTGGATTTGTTTAGGTTAATAATTTCATTGCGTCATATTCGTTATGTTGAAATTAACATTAATTTGATTTTGAAATGGAAACATGCAATATATACAGTAAGGTATAAAAGTGAAATAAAGAGGAGTTCCGCCTGAGAAAAAAAACATAAGTCAGCAGCTACAAATGCTGTATACAAATACTGTAGCTGCTGACTTTTAGATGATTTTCGGATCGGCTGTTGGGTGCTGCCACTGCCATTCATCATAAGGGAAACCGGCAGTGAAGCCTTTTGGCTTCACAGCCGGTTCCCTACTGCTCATGCACGAAGCACGCTGCATTTTCTAACTGGCCCGGAAGTGGAGGAAGAAGGAGGGAGGACAAACTTCGGAGGGACACCTCCTGGAAGTATGGAAGGGTACCTGTCAAAAATAAGTACTCATTCCCCCCTCTCTCCTGAAAGGTGCCATATGTGCCACTGGAGGAGGGGGGGGAGCAGATAAGCGGAAGTTCCATTTTTGAGTGGAACTCCACTTAAGATGATGATTCCTATTTAGGCTGCTTTAAGGAAAATAAAATAAACAAATAGAATAGAAAATAGAATAGACTATAATTTAAAGAATACAATTGTCAGGTCACCTTGAGGCTAGGTGACAGATGCACTCTGTGGGAGTCAGAAGTGCACCACTAGGTAGTGGACCCTAGGACTGACTGCTGCGGATTGAACCCTGGGAGGTTCAGGAAGCAGGTCTACTGGATCACTGACACAGATCCCACTGGGAGCTAGAGCATAGATTCCCCAGGGCGCGGAGTCTAAGAGCCAGCAGGTGTTCAACAGAGCCTTTAGTGGTAATGATGGACTACGTCGCAGTCTGGCTCCAGTCGCGGCCCCCAGGGTCTCACAGCTCACGCTCACGGTAGACTACAGGAGAAGAGGAAGGAGGCAGCAGGCTGGAACAACAAGGAAGTAAGGGACAAGCCAAGGTTGGGGCCACAAGCAGACAAGGACAACAGAGTACACGCCAAGGTTCAGGGTCACAGGCAAACAGGGATGGTCGGGGACACGCCAAAGGTCAGGGTCACAAGCAGACAGGAATCGTTAAGAACAGGCCAAAGTCGGTAACAGGAATCAGATGTAGGAAACACAGCAAGTACACACGGAGGCTAACACACAATGGTTAATCAGCACTGCTGGCTTGCAGTGCACAGGTTAATATAGGGTTTCCTGATAGGGCCTGGGGTGGGGCCATGCTTAGAGGAGAGATTACAAAAGCAGTCAGGTGAGAGGCAGCTGGTCTCTAGAGAGGAATACATGGAGACAGGTGAGCTGACAAAGAAACTCTATTGCATAACCATGAGAGTAGAAAAGAATAAACCAAGATAGAATAGAAATTAAGAAATTAAATAGAAATTAGAAAATAGAAAAGAATGAATAGATTAAAACAGAATAGAATAGAATATATTCTATTCTACTATATTCTTTTATTTTCTATTCTATTCTGTGCTATTCTACGCTATTCCTTTTTTTTGTTTGTTTGTTTTCTTTTCTATTCTGTTCTGTTCTATTCTATTATTTTCTATTCTGTTTTATTCTATTCTATAATTTTATTTTCTATTATTTTAGATGTTATTCTATTCTATTATTTTATTTTCTATTCTATTCTATTGTGTTTTCTTCTATTCTATTCTTTTATGCTGTATTCTGTGTGATTCTTTTCAATTCTATTTTATTCTATTCCTTTTTCTTCTGTTCTATTCAATTTTATAAGGCAGCATAAGTAGGAATCATCATCTCATTTCACTTTTATACTGTACTATATCTAATGCAATATGTTTCCATGTCAAATTCAAATTATTTTTTAATTCAAATTAATTTTCAAATTCAAATTTATTTTCAATTTAATAGCATTTAAAAATTTGGATAAACTGTTTCATTATAATTTATTTTGGATTCATTGAAATTTGTCACTATTGGTATTCGGAAATTTGGATACATCCAAATCTCTGAATAATGAAAATGTTGTCCAAATTTCATTTTATAACAAAATGAATTGCCCATGTCTATTACATCTTACTCTTGTTCAGCCCCAAGGCAAGGGGGAGACTGCTACAAAAATTGGGGGGACCTCACACACTCGTGGTCCAGGCCCAGTCTATTGGAAAGCTCTGCTACAAAGCTGACCCTAACCTGGGCTCCCTGTCGCTGAGATAAGTCCATACAGACCATACAGCCACCAATCCACCACTCCGACAGGACCTCCATCACTGGTCACCACCATCTCCTCCTTGCTCAAACTGGGGTCCCTGCCACTGAGACAAGTAGACCATATAGCCACCAATCCATCACTCCAACAGGTCCTCCATCACTGGTCACATCACCATCTCCCCTCCCAAACTGGCTGCTTCTCCTTCCTTAACTACTTAACACTCTCCATTTCCCAGAAGATTACCACAAGATGTTTTCCTTCATTCCATGTTCCCATATACTGATGGATTTCACTTTGTCATTCCCAATGATCAGACAACAAGTCCATTTACTAAACCAGTAATTCAGTTTACTGACATTACAACTTCCATTTGTACAGACAGGTCCAGCAGTCACATGGCAGTGCAAGAGGGTGATGAAGTACGGAGTTCCTCTATAACAGGGATATGCAATTAGCGGACCTCCAGCTGTTTTTACAACTACAAATCACATGAGGCATTGCAAGACTCTGACAGCCAAAAGCATGACACCCAGAGGCATGATGGGACTTGTAGTTTTGCAACAGCTGGAGGTCTGCTAATTGCATATCCCTGCTCTATAACATATGGTAGAGTCTTTAGGACTATGCTGAGGTGTCTCATACCTTTGCCTTGATAGTTCCCATCTAATGGTGATTCTCTCACTACAGTCCCATTCATGGTCCTGCCAAGGGGTGACCTGCTTCAGTATAGAACTACATTACTCTGTGTAGGTCCCTCTCTATTCCAAGACCAACTTTGAAGGAAGTCCCTACAAAACCCCTCCTACACACAAATACCCCGGGTACAGGAACTGTAACAGGCCAAACAGACACACCACATCAATCACCCCCCACAATACCAGCAACATATTATACATACAATGCACCATTAATACAATTGGCATGCGCCTACATGCTCACCATGTATCTGGATATAGAACCCAAAACAGTATGAATGTCTGATAGTAATCTACAATTGGACATAACTAATAGTGACTCAATTTCATATTCTCACCATATATCTGTATATAGAGCCCATCACTCATCGTCCTCACAGAGCCAGATCTCCTCCTCACTTCACAGGTATAATTCCCAGAATCCTCCAGCTGAGATGACCGCACTCTGTATGTATCAGATACATTGTATCCCCGCACAGTCCGTCCATCTCTGTAGAAGGCAAAGTACAGCTCTGTGCCGCCTCTGAGCGGATCCAGTCTGGTGTCACATCTCACCGTCATCTCATCTCCTTCTATTACCCTGGACGGGGTCACTTTTATTTCCGGGGGAGAGAAGAGCTCTGGAAGAGGAACGGACGATGGTGACAAATGATGAGAATACATTAAATATTCTCTAAATGTTGACAATCACAGAATACTGTGCAGTAGACAATTTATATCAGCGTTTGGCTAGGTGGAGCCATTGTACCCATTACAGTAATACACAGTAATAGAGAATCCAGTATGGTCAGCTTTGTCACAAGTCAATTATTCTACCTGTATATCTGGATGGCGAGTGGTAAACAGAGAAACTGGAGGAATCCAACACAATAATCCAAACTTCAGTGTACTGAATGATAACTGGGCTCAGGGCTCCGGTGCTGCAAGGAAGTCCCTCTTTATAAAGTATTAGGACTTAGCAGTCCATAATCAACATCCAGTCATTGTCATATGTTCCTTTTTTTTATTGCCATCGAGAAGTGAAAAGGTCAATATTTTTAGTGATAGCACGGCTGTACTCGTACAAATTTGACCATCTCATCCACTACTGGAGGGTCCCCAGCCTCGCTGCTGGAAGTGGTGATGGTTCCGGGACAGGTGTGTCTCTATGGGAGGCTGTACAGGTCTACTGTGCCCTGGAACTAGCACCACATCCAATATTCAGACCTCCAGAGCTGAATGGAAGTCTTGGCACACATATACACTACACATCACTTCACAAGATATGGTGACAGGTTCCTCTAAGCAGGAATGTTTAGATTTTTTTCAGGCTTTATCAGGTTTTAAGACCAAACTAAAAAAGTAAGTGTCCGGATCTATCACAGCTGTACATGGACCCTTCACAACATGGCTCATCACACATTGGATATTGGCAGATCTGAGTGCTTGGGTATTTTCTTCTGATACCAGAAGACCTGAGTAAATGCTGGGAGAGCTTCCAATAATGATAGAGAAGGATTTGAAGGTCTCTGTAGTTCAGAGACTAAATTGCAGCTCACAACTGCCATATGCAGCTTCTAAAATGAACAAGGCCAAAATAAAAAAAGTAATGCCGCGTACACACAGTCGGACTTTTCGTCTACAAAAGTCCAACGGACGCTGACGGACTAAACCTGGCTGACAATCCGATCGTGTGTGGGCTTCCCAGGACTTTCAGCGGACTTTCAGCAGACTTTTCCAGCCTCAAATCTGACGGACTTTAGATTTGAAACATGCTTCAAATCTTTACGTCGTAACTACGCCGGACCCAGAAATCCGCTCGTCTGTGTGCTAGTCCGACGGACAAAAACCCACGCTAGGGGCTATTGGCTACTGGCTATCAACTTCCTTATTTTAGTCCGGTGTACGTCATCACGTACGAATCCGTCTGACTTTTGTGTGATCGTATGTAGGCAAGTCCGTTCGTAAGAAAGTCTGCCGCAAGTCCGCCGCAAGTCCGCCAAAAGTCCGCCAAAAGTCTGTCGAAAGTCTGTCGGACAGGCTTTCGGACTTTTGTAGACAAAAAGTCCGACCGTGTGTACGCGGCATTAGTTTATCACAGCTGTACATGGACAGTAATGCCCTGTACACACGGTCGGACATTGATCGGACATTCCAACAACAAAATCCTTCCTTTTTTTCCGACGAATGTTGGCTAAAACTTGTCTTGCATACACATGGTCGCACAAAGTTGTCGGAAAATCCGATCGTTCTGAACGCAGTGACATAAAACACGTACGTTGGGACTATAAATGGGGCAATAGCCAATAGCTTTCATCTCTTAATTTATTCTGAGCATGCGTGGAACTTCGTCTGTTGGATTTGTCTACACACGATCGGAATTTAAAGGATTGGATTTTGTTGTCGGAAAATTTTATAGCATGCTCTCAAACTTTGTGTGTCGGAAATTCCGATGAAAAAAGTCCAATGGAGCCCACACACGGTCAGAATTTCCGACAACA
This sequence comes from Aquarana catesbeiana, assembly GCF_042186555.1. Classification (NCBI taxonomy): domain Eukaryota; kingdom Metazoa; phylum Chordata; class Amphibia; order Anura; family Ranidae; genus Aquarana; species Aquarana catesbeiana. The sequence goes on from NC_133336.1 coordinate 231,053,901, forward strand.
AGCTGCGATCGGACATATTCCATCGGAAAGTCTGACCGTGTTTACAGGGCAGTAGAGTAACACCACCCTTCACAACATGGATCATCACACATTGGATATTGGCAGATTTGAGAATACAAACTGTTGGCGCGGTATAAATCCAGTATAATAATAATAATAATCATGCTGGTGCTCCGTCAGAATCGGCGACCCACCAGATTAGGTAACGGAAGTGATGTTCCATCAGCTGTGCATACGTCCACCGATACCAGGTTTGCTCATCTGACAGAACACCTACAGTCAGGAGAAGGCAACGGACCAGTGGAGCTCCTGGTAAACCCAACTACAACCCTCCACCACCCCCCACCATTCTATTCATAATACGTGGAATTTACACTTGGAGTGGGGATTTGGGGGGGAGAATTTAAGCTAGGAGGAGGTATTTTGGGGAGAGGATTTGTGCTAGGAGGAGGTATTTTGGGGAGAGGATTTGTGCTAGTAGTGGGAATTTGGGGGATAGGATTTGTACTAGTAGTGGGGATTTGGGGGATAGGATTTGTACTAGTAGTTGGGATTTGGGGGAGAACCTACACTAGGAGTGGGGATTTAGGGGGAGGATTTAAGCTAGGAGGGGGTATTTGAGGGAGAGAGGATTTGTTCTAGGAGGGGGGTTTCAGGGGGAGAAATGACATGTGCATGATGAAAAAATAGGTATTTTGGGGAGAAGATTAGTGCTAGGAGGGGGATTTGGGGGGAGGATTTGAGTTAGGAGTGGGGATTTGTGGGGAGGATTTAAGTTAGGAGGGGGTATTTTGGTGAGAGGATGTATGCTAGGAGGGGGGATTTGGGGAAAAGGATTTCTACTAGGAAGGGGGATTTGGGGGGGTTAAGTTAGGAGTGGGGATTTTGGGGGAGGATTTAAGCTAGGAGGGGGTATTTTGGGAAGAAGATTTGTGCTAGGAGGGGGATTTGGGGGAGAGGATTTGTACTAGGAGGGGGGTTTGGGGGAGAGGAGAGGATTTGTACTAGGAGGGGGGTTGGGGGAGAGGATTTGTGCTAGAAAAGGGGATTTAGGGGGAGAAATCACACTAGTAGGGGGAATTTGGGGGGAGGATTTACGCTAGGAATGGGGATTTCTGGAGGAGGATTTAGGCTTCATCTGACTTTTTCTTTTTAAAATTATGACAGATCTAGAAATAGAACATGTTTCAAATCTTTCCGACGGACTCAATTCCTATGGGGAAAACCGTTCGTCTGTATGCTAGTCCGATGGACCAAAAACAACGCAAGGGCAGCTATTGGCTACTGGCTATTGAACTTCCTTTTTCTAGTCCCGTCGTATGTCATCGCGTTCTAAACGAATGGACTTTGGTGTGATCGTGTGTAGGCAAGTCCATTTCAATGAAACTCCATCGGAACTCCGTTGGAAAGACCGTCGGAGTCTATTCTGAAGTAAAGTCCGGTCGTGTGTACGCGGCATAACACAATCGGGAGTACTGTATGTTGGATGGGAAGATTTTGCTTTGCTCTACAATAGAGTGAAGATTCAAGAAATGAGGGGTGATATGGGTGAAAATTAAAGTGATTCCAAAGCTTCATTTTTTTTATTAAATAATAAGCATGTTATACTTACCTGATCTGTAATAATCTCTCTCCTCCTCTTCTGGGGTCCCCTGCTGGCGCTCTCAGCTCCTCCTCCCTTCTGAGTCCCCCCATAACAAGCTGTGTACTATGGAGGGGTTCATGTGATTACACCACCACTGTCCATAGACACACCCCCACTCCCTCCTCACAGAATTTGATTGGCTGCAATGGAAACAATGGCTGCCTCTGTGTCCTGTGATTGGAGGAAGAGAGGAGAGAGGACTGCTGGTGGGGTCAGTGCTGGATAGAGAGAGGTGACAGGTAAGTGTTTGGGGGAAGCACAGAAGGGAACGTTCTTTTACCTTAATGCAAGCAGATGCAATAAGACAAAATATCTTCAGTCTTTAGAACCACATTAAAGTGGGAGAAAACTCCCATACATGAGATTTACCTATAGGTGCGACTATAATAAAGATTACCTATAGTTACTGTAACTATCTCCTCAATGTGCACCATTTAGGAGATAATTACTTTACATGCAGCCGGTGACATACCCGTGCCGTTCCTTCAGAGTCCGGTGCCATAAACTTCAGATCCCACGCACATGTACGGGAGTGATGTAATTGCAGCTCCAGCCACTCACACAGCCGGAGTCTGTGAACCCGGAAGGAAGATGGGTGAAGATGGAAGCGCCTTCAGCGATGGCAATGCTGCTGGAAGGCTTTGTTTTAAGGTAAGTTTCACATAATGTGCTAGTATGTGATGCATACTAGCACATTATTACATTGCCTTTCAGGTATAAAAAAAATGTTAAAAAAACACACCCAGCGGTTTACGACCACTTGAAATTTCTTCTTTTTATTTCTGCAACAGAGTCACTTCAAAGATCATATTTTTGTGGAGTTCACCTTCCTCTGGATCTACTAATATTTCTAGAGGGCATGGCCTGACCTCGGGAGAAGATGGCAGCTTGAATTCTCCGCTCCTGCTGACAGAGAGGATAATCTGCCTACAACGGAGGTACATCACTTGCCTTCTCACTTGAGAATCATGGGGACCTCTTCCCGCAGCTCTTCTGCATCTCGCTCCAGATCTCCCCGAGATTTAACAGGCAGGATCAGCCAAAATATCCCCAAAATGTTCCGGTCACAATCCGGCAACATGGCGCCCACACGAGGCCCCCCTCAGTCTTCAGGCCGGACGGCAGGAACCGACTCCTCACCAGACAATGGCGCGGTAATCCTCACACCGCACTCACATCCTAGCCTGCACGATCTCCATTCAGTGGCAGCTGACATCAAAAACACCCTCACGGCGGCACTAACAGCCGCAATTACAGACCTCAGGATCGATATACAATCGATAGCAGGCAGGGTTCAAGATGTGGAAAAGACTACCACAACCCACTCAACTGTGTTGCGCCGTACCTGCCTGGTCTTAGACACCCACACCCTGCAGCTCAGAGACCTCAACCGCCACATCGAAGACTTGGACAACCGCGGCAGGCGCCACAATCTCCGTGTACGCGGCCTACCAGAAACGATCGAGGCGGACCGGCTACTCATAGAAGTGACCTGTTTATTCAACAACCTATTGGAAAAACCCCCCACAACTCCTATAGGGATGGAACAAATTCACCGCGCCCTGCGTCCACGGGGCAGAGAATCGGACCCACCTAGGGATGTGATTTGCAATATTATTGATTACCAGCTGAAAGAGGAGATTCTGAGAAAGGCCCGCACTACTCCTCAGATATCACATGATGGGGCGGACATTCGCCTATTCCAAGACCTCTCTACCATAACACTGCAACGCCGAAGAGTATTGCGCCACCTTCTGGCAGTCCTGCGCACCAAGGGGATTCCATACAGATGGAAGTTCCCCTTCTGCCTGTCAGCTTCGTCACAAGGCCGCTCCGCACTCCTCAGAGTGCCTGAAGACCTGAGGTATTTTTGCGAAACCCTGGACATACCCTTCACAGAAGTGCCCGAGTGGTACGCGGAATTTCGTCCTCCAGCCTCAAGAAACACCCCTCCTAACAGTGAACCCATGGAAACCCAAACGCACCGCTATAGGAGACAACGCTCCCCGTCTGAATCCCGACAGCATCATCCAGCGCCAGGATCGAACCAGGGCTCCAGCCCATCGAAAACCCCGCAATCCAGAAGAGCACGACGAGACCGCTGAACGGCAATGCTTCTGCATTACCCGTCTGACCTAACTCTCAGTTTCCCCGCAATCCTACCTGTTTCTCCTACTCTCTTCAAAGGTCCTCCTGGCTACTGAACTCGCTCGCCCATCCTACAGACTGTTAACATGGCCTCCCTTCGTACTCGAATTTCACCTCTGCATACTACACAGCATGAAGAGCCACAAGTCCTTGAAAGTAAGACCTTCCACATGGAGCAGGATACAGATCGATGAACTGATACCATACACAGGAGATCAACATGCTTCATTGATGTTCTTTCCACAGGAGCTACTGAACACTAAAAAATAACAGACATACCCCCTTACACTTCACGGGCCAATCGCCATAGAATCCTATGTGCTTAACACGTATCCTTCCTTATTCTTACCCCCTACCCACCCCTCCTCAAGGGTGAAGGAAGGGGTCACTATTGTAAGTTTTTATTTAACGGTACTTTTTTTTTTTTCCAGTCAAAATTTGTTTTTTTTTTTTGTTTTTTTTTTCTCTTTCTAATGATCAAGCACTGCATGGTGGGTGGTGGTGGAGATGGAGATCCGCAGGCATACAAGGCGTTCTTACACAATACCTCAAAACCCTGATTCAGGATGTAACAGTGTCTGTAGACAGACACACATTTCTGATATTGCATGTAATGACCGGATGTCATTACCTGTCCTCACGCAAAAATTCTCTTGACATGAATGTCTACACACCTAAACGAGGCATCCATCCTAACCCCTAATCATACACAGCCACCCCCTGGGCCATAGTCAGGGAGGTTTGGCCCCTGCGGGTCGTCATCTCCACCGCCGTCTGTGATACTGTATGGTTCAATCAATGCATGCTTATGGATTGGACGTAGGGGTTACTAGCTTCAAGCTCAAATTTAAAGTATACCCTAATCTACAGATATGTGACTACCTCAATACATCTATATTTCCGCACGACGGGGGCTGCAATGTGGGGTACACAACACACATATCCTCCGCTGCGCCAATTACACGCAACTGGGACTACACCCTTACGATAGCATTAAATCTCCCCCTATGTCTCTAACTGCATTTAGAAACCTCCCAATTATACTGGGGTACGCCACCCCATGTTAACACTCTTTATGGGTGGCTGACGTGCAGACCAATTCCACTACACAGAGCGCACCCCAGTAGAATCGAGCTCCCCTCTTTCTCTTCCCCCTGCAAAAGGATGGGAGGAGAAAAATTTTTTTTTATTTTGACAGAGCGGCCCCCCAACAGCCTCTCTCGCTTTAAAAAAAGAGAGTCTATGCACACACTCTGATGGTAGAGATTGAAATGGTAGGTAGATATTACAACATGAAGCCACCGACACAAATCCATGCCACATACTGTATTCCCATATGCCAGCTAAAGCCAAAATGACCGGTTAGCGGATAGATACCCCAGCTGCCCCCTGACTGCTCAAATTGCGAGGAACAACTCCCTTGAAGAGCCTGCTGTGCTTAGTAGGTGGCTCTCCCACCCTCCCACATCAAAGTTCTCGCTCCAGTGCCTTCTTCCCCAATAACCAAAGGGAAAATAGGCCTACTCAACCTCAGATTCCCTAACCGCTTTTTGATCCACCGCAGAACAGGACACAGGACCTTTACTCACCTACCTCAGGATTAAGAGGAATACCTATATCAAGCCCTATTTGGTAGGACAACAACAAGCGCAAATCTTTCATAAGTTACCAATTTGTTGAGTTATGTTTCGCATAGCCCATTAGTCCCTAGATGTTGTTAAGAGTTATTTCAGACTTTTTATTACATCCTGTTGTTAAACGCTCTAAAAGGTCTGCAATCTTACTGTTGGGTTATAAAGAGGCCTATAGGAGGCCCCGAATTGACTCCTACACCGCACAAGTTCACTGACGGGTCACACAGAATTCACTCCAAATCCAAACTGAATCCTCCACCACATACATACATTACCTCACACCATTTCAACATCACCCACTCTCTAACCTGCAACATATAAACCAATCATCTCACCCCGAGGCTTCCAGACCACACCTCAACACTAGTCTGATAGCCTCGTAGACCTCCTCATCTTGCTCATAACACGTCCCTCTCTGTCTAGCAGGCAGCACCTCCTATTCGAACCTCACCTCTTACCACCGACTTCAGCTACTCCCCCACTCAGTGGCGTTCCACCTCACAAACCTTGATAGATACACATATATCTGACCTGTCCTCGCGCCACTGACCCACTCCGGGTATACCTGACAACAGGTTTATACTCCCCGCGAACTAGCGAGCAGGCTCTCGCTATTCACCGGAAAAGATAGCCCACACACACGGGCACATTTCCGTACCTTTGTCCACAGTCTGCCCCTGACTAAGAGTGATACACATACACAACTCTCTCCCCCAACCCCTCTCCTCGCCCTACACCCCTACCCGATATCGCAACCTCTCTACACGGGGCACAAATCCTATATAATTTCCTGATCATCCTTGTAGAATTTTGTGTTTATTGCATTATAAAATCTCCAATTATGACATCTCAGAGTCAGGGGGTCTCCTTCAAATATGGCAGATGGAGGTCTCTGCAGGATGACATCATCTGAAATGTAATAAAATGATACTTTAGGTTGTTCTATTCACACCCAACAATCTGTAATGATGGAGATGAGATGGGTGACTCACTTCTGGTAACATTTAGGAAGACGGGATCACTGATATCACCATCGATGGTCCGGCACTGGTAATCTCCTCTGTCCCGCTCTACTAAAGAAATAAAGATACAAAGTCTCTTTTGATCTCCAGGTATTGGTCTCCTATCTTTGTACCAGTGATAGGTCCGAGGCTCCTCTGGTACAGTAGACGGCACATCACATGTTAGAGTCACATCGTCATAGTATATTATATTCCCCCAGTTGGGTGTGAAGGTCACCACAGGTTTGATGGCCCCTCCTATAGAAGAAAAAAGATCGTACAGAACACATAGATAGCACAGTGTGCAGCAAAACACAGAGAGGTGAACACATCTTGTATGAGAAAAAAACAATCTCTATAGAAATGGGAATGTTTGTAGTCCTGGGCACAGAGATTTCCCCACACGTTGGTAAATCTTTGTTTTCAACAATGAAAACCACTCCAGACAAAACAAAAAACCATCCAGCACGCAATCTCAGGATTTCCCCAAACAACAGGACTGTGATAGGTAATGGTTTCAGCAATGCACCCTTCCTCCAACTGGGCGGTCCTTCCAAACATTGCAGAAGATGGAGAAAACTCCTAGTGAATTACTATAAATAACCCTTTATTAAAATCATGTAACAGTGTCAAAGTGATCTGACAATGTGCTTGAGCATGAAACGTGCCAGTGAAAGTCCTACGCACTGACGTTTCCATTGCCACAGCCTCGTGGTAGGAGCAATGTTTTTTGCGCGTGTTTTTATGCTTGTTTTTACTGCCCATTTTTGTACATGTACTACTACTGGTATCCAATAAATACTACACCATATTAGCTTCTCTTTGGCTCCCGGTGAGCTTTTTTTTACACAGGACTCACCCCATCGGGGGTACTGAGGATGGATTCACCTCCTGATTCCATGTCCACCTGGATGCTGACTGAGGATACTCACATCTACCGGGCATCATCGTTTGGACATAGGATACCCTTGCAAGGCGTGTTTATATCCAGTGTCTGGTGAGTGCACTGTATACCGGTGGCAGTTATTCACCGTGAAATTTTACTGCATTGCACAATGTGGTGGATTATTTTTCCTTAAAGAGGAGGTTTAACCACTTAAGGACCGGGCCTATTTTTCAGACTCGGTGTTTACAAGTTAAAATAATTTTTTTTTGCTAGAAAATGACTTAGAACCCCAAACATTCTATATTTATTTTCAGACACCCTAGAGAATAAAATGGCGGTCGTTGCAATACTCTATGTCACACCGTATTTGCACAGCGGTCTTACAAGCGCACTTTTTTTGGAACAAATACACTTTTTCAAATTAAAAAATAAGACAACAGTAAAGTTAGCCCAATTTTTCATTATATTGTGAATGATACTGTTATGCTGAGTAAATTGATACCCAACATGTCACGCTTCAAAATTGCACCCGCTCATGGAATGGCGACAAGCTTTTACCCTTAAAAATCTCCATAGGTGACGTTTAAAATTTCCTACAGGTTACCAGTTTGGTCTAGGGCTAGAATTACTGCTCTCTTTCTAACGATCGTGGCGATACCTCACATGTGTGGTTTGATCACCGTTTTCAAATGAGGGCATGACTTACATATGCGTTTGGTTCTGGTTGCGAGCTCGGCGGGACGGGGCTTCTTTTTTCTTATTTATTTTACTTTTTATTTTTTATTTTTACACTGTCCTTTAAAAAAAAAAATTTGGGTCACTTTTTTTCCTATTACAAGGAATGTAAACATCCCTTGTAATAGAAAAAAAGCATGACAGGACCTCTTAAATGTGAGATCTGGGATCAAAAAGACCTCAGATCTCATATTTACACTAAAAAAAAGAAAAAAAGAAAATTACATTTCATTTAAAAAAAAAATCCCCTTTAAAAGCATTGGGTGGAAGTGACGTTTGATGTTGCTTCCACCCTCTAATGCCATGGAGCCGAGTGGGGGCCATCTTTCCCTCACCCGGCATCCAGGCAGTGAAGGGAGAGGAGAACCGATCAGCTCTGCCGCTACTGACAGCTCTGGTAAGCGGCGGAGACTGAGATAAAAGTGATCTTGTGGCGAATCCACCGCAGAGACCACTTTTATCCTAAAGAGGACAGTCCACTGTATTTAAAAATACCGGGGGTTATGGCAGATAGCTGATGCCATAATCCCGGTATTTAACGTCAAAGTAGTGACGTATAACGACGGTCCTTAAGTAGTTAAGTTCCATTGTGGGTCACTACATGTCCTGATACCTTCCATATCTGGATAAGGAACTGTTTGAAGTGATTCACTAAGCTTATTCACAAGCAATTTTTTCACTAACTGGAATTAACTAACTTGACTACTTTTTTTGTTTTTTGTTTTTTGATCTTTGATTTTTGGATATTCACATATTATAAGTTTTCCTAACGCTGCACTGTTGTACCTTTGTATTGTGTTTGAGGATTGTATATCCACCTTTTTTGTGCCAGTGGCTTGACTTAGTATTAGTATTTAGTAATTAGTATTGTTTTTGCACTGAGCACTCACTTGTCACTTTTGAATTTGTCATATATTTATTATTTATTATTTATTATATTTATTATTTATTTGTCATATACAATGCTATTCCTTTATTTTCTATTCTATTTTATTCTCTTTCGAAATTGGAAAACTATTCTAATTCGAAAACTTTTCGAATTCGAATTTGAAAACTATTCGAAACTATTCAAAAACTTTTCGAATTTGTAAACTATTCGAAAACGTTTTGAAAACTTTTCGAATTCGAAAAGTATTCTGAATTGATTCGAAAATGATTTGAGTTTCGTCCGAATTTTTTTTTCGTTATTTCGGATTAGTTTAAATTTGGTACTATTGTAATTTGGAAATTCGGATACATCCAAATTTCTGAAACTTCATCTGAATTTAATTTGGAATGAAACGAACCGCACATGTCTAGTGTTTTCATCAATCTGCTTTGACCTGAAGAAGTTGTAGCCCCGAAATACTTAAATGTGTTTATTGGAAGAAAGGGTCTTTTTTCTTGTCTTTGACAGGAGATAGATGCATTGCCATTAAACACCAACAGATCTAAATGTGACTACACAAGCCACAGGAAGGCGTCTAAACATTACAGCTAAAGCCCTCAGGTATGGACCTTGACATTAACTAGTAGCACCACAGTTTTCTAAATAAAACTAACAGGCCCAAATACAAAGACATGAGCCACAGGGAGATATCTTTGTAAAAGAAAAAAAATCTTGTCCGTAAAAAAAAAAAGAAATGATTTAAGACTAGTTCTTCTGCTGGTCTAATCAGGTCATGTACTTTGCAAAGATCTCCCCCAACTGTATTCCCTCCATTTGGGTGACAGTAATTCATTTAGAAACCCTCCGAAGTGCAACCATCAAAAACCGCCTCCCATTCACTTCGATGCATTAAAAAAATATATTCCTAAAAATGAACTCAAATTTAACTTTGGAAGTTTCAGATAAATGTAAGTTTTACCCAAATTCAAATCTCAGCACTACGGGTCTTTCCAGCAAGCATTTGCGTGAGACTTTTAAGTAAATTTAATGACAATTTAATCTCGGTTGTGTGCGATTGTAGCTAACCCGCACTTTTTGAATTGTCTTCTACCATTGCATTAATGCTAAGCTGTTAACAAAATTATAATCAATCATCCAAACCCCTTCTTTCTCAGAAAACATTAAGACCAAAATTGTAAAAAAATAAATAAATAATTTTAATTTTTTTTTTGTTTATTCATGTGTTTATGATATATTATTCAATGTCAGCTCTGTATTCACCAGATTTTCGCACGTTCAAAGCTGAAAAGCCAAAATACACGTTTTAGAACATGTTATGTACAGTACATGTCATTAAAACATACATAATGCATTTCATTTTTCGTCCTTTCATTTTGAGTTAGAAATTATACATTTTCTTTATAACAAAAATGTTAGAATCACAATTTTCTTAGATCACCAGAAGATCGGAACTAACGCTCTCCCTTATGTGACAAGCTATGGTTTGGAGAGTTAAGTAACCATAGCCATCAAGTGCCCTTATATTCACCTCATCACCCCCTTACACAATGATTGGACAAGTTAATTTACCCATCAGATCCTTCTATGCATCTATCATAACCCCCTAACCAAGACACTTCTTTTATGCCTTATGTAGCCTCCAGCCACCCCCCAACACCACCACTTTTATGAACTTATTTTAATCAGCAACCAGACCGTTCCCATTCCTCCTTTTGCAGGTTCAGCTAACCAGCCATCAGAACTGAACTATTTATCCACCAGACCCCCCTTTACTAAACTAGAAACCTTCATTTAACTTCCTCATGAAGTGATCAGGTCCCCTACCCACCCTGAGCTGTATAAGTCAAATGGAGATACAATTATGAGATCTAAATGGATATAGGATATACCTTAAGACAATATTTTAATCACATGAGACAAGGGGGACTCAGCAGTAGAATCAGGACATGTACCCCAGTACCCAACCCTAGCATTGCCCCAACCTTTGACAACATTTTTCTCCTTAGAGATAACATCCAGCTATCTTCATCATGGACTCTTGCAATTAAAACAAAGCTCTTCTGAAAAACAAATTCCTGGTTCTGACTTATCTAGATTGATGTGAACCTTCCAATCTGTGTGACAAGATCATGAACACAGCTTACAATCAGAGCCGTCTTTAATATCGATTGGACCCTGGGCAAAACTTTTCTTGGGCCCCCCCCAATCAATGATAATAACAGCACAAGTCAAGAAATGCTCTGCTTAGATGCCTTCTGTAGCTCCATTCTATAATGTGCAATCCACCATTACTGAGAATGGATACTAATTGTAACATGATGTACAGTATTTCTCATGGAACAAGACAGCTCATACAGTGCCCATTGGATGGTGAATACGATGTGAGAAGAAGAAGAAGAAGAAGGGTCATCATACTTTGTCTACAACAGATGCAAATATAATGAGTGTGCTTTACATTGAGCCTCTAACACGTTCCTAGTAATGAGTTGTTTTATGTTGCACACAGTCTCAAAAGAAAGACACTGATACTTTGATACTCAAATTAAAATAATAGAATACTAAGACTTAAAAAAAGAATAAAAAACTTCTACTTACATAGAATCACAATGGCGAGAAAGACAGTCATGTTAGCCGAGACCTGGAAGTTGTGACGATCTTTCTGAGAAGCAGAAGTTATGAATGTCTTCTTACTTCATGTTTGTTATTTATGGACATTTCACCAGACTTAACACCAATGTTGTGAGAATGTAGAAAGAAGAATAATCTGTGATAGCCAATAATATCTCAGTTCTGCCTTATCTGATATGATATGCTAGACAAAACTCATATGACATTTTAGGATGAGTACTGCTGGCCTTGTAACCAGGTTTGCTGGTCTAGCTGGATTACATGATGGTAAGGACACTTGTTTGGAGTACAGTGTTGTCATTATGTCAAGGTATGGATTCCATTCCTATCTCACTGAATAGTAGACTCAGGTGACACCATTAGGCACTTCTCTGTGGTAGATGTACCAATAAGAATTGTAAACTCAGGTTACACCCAAGGGGCAATCTATTGGTGGTGATTTTACAATGAGAATAGAAGCAGGTTCTGTTTTGGGGTAGGATAAGAATTGTACATTTAGGATACAACCTATAGGCAAGCCTTTGGGGTATATGTACTGATACGAATTGTAAACTTAGATTACTGGGGTAGATGAATGGATAAGAATAGAAACAGGTGCACCTCTGGGATAGATATACCCATAAGAATTATAAACGTATGTTACAACCTTCACTAACTCCTATGGGGTAGATGTACCGATAGGAATAGAAACAGGTGAACATTTGGCGAAGATATACCCATAAGAATTGTAAACTTAGGTTACAACCTACAAGACATCCTATGGGGTAGATCTACTGATAGGAATAGACACAAGCACCCTTTTGGGGGAGATATACTGACAAGAATAAATAAATACTTAATTGTATTTCCTTTCACACAGCTCCCAGCTGCTACATAAAAGGTTTTCTAGAGCGGTGAAGGTTGGAGGAGCATGGGCCAGCATGGACAGTAACTGACACTTCCAGAAGAGAGAGGGCTAGGTTGTGCAATGAGGGAGGGGGCTGAGCTAGGCTATTGGCTCTTCTGGAGTAGTCACATTTTTTAGCAAATTCAAAGGCACCAAGCAAGCAAATAAAACATAATTTATATAAGGCAAATACATTGCAAGTACAAATTTGAAATACTTGATCTGTCTGTGCTTTACCTGCAACTGATTTGGTGACAGGGCCTCTTTAATTGTACATGTTTCATTGAACAATGTCTTGTAATGCAAGTGTGGATGAGTGAAATTCAGGAGACGGGTCCTGGGAGGATATCATTTCCACCATCTTTTCTATTTACCACATTGTACTGATCTGCACATTAAAGGTGACCTCCAGCTAAATGGCTGAATACACAGATGGGATACATACTGTATATGGGAGCTGTTTTTCCAGCCAAAGGATTTGTATATCTGTCCATTCAGTATGAAGATTTACAGCTCTCATTTTTTACTGTCATTTTCAGAACATCAGCAAATATTAGGAAACATAAACAAAACCCATCTTGATCTCATGAATATCACTTTATTTCCTAAAAGTGTGAGCTCAGAGACCACTTATGGATCATCATATTTGGTGTACAGTATGATTTAAAGGGTTACAGTTTTATTTATTGCTTTTTTTCAGATCTCTGGCTAAGATTAACATTGGCTTATAACTGAGAGTTTCTTTATTTCATTTAATTCAACCAATACATTTTTCAGATTCACAAAGTTTCATTGAGGTTGGCAGTTTCTTAGAAGTTTTTAATCTTCTCTATCACTTCCACTGCTACTAAGTGATAAGCTACCCCTCACTGCCAGAACCTCCATCACCAGCCACCGTCACCACTTCCTCTGCCAGCTGGAGGCTTCTCCTTCTTGTTACACTTTTCTTGCACAGTTAAAATGATTTTACTGTTCACTCTTTGCCTTGTTAACCCAGAGGGTTATTCCTGGATTTAACTCACTGGATACACCATGACTACAGGGCCATCTTTAATATTGATTGGACCCTGGGCAAACATTTTTTTGGACCGCCCCATGCAATTTCACTCTCCATCTGCTCTGAGGCATCTAATAAATACAAAAAGGGTACACCACTTGCCCCCATCTATAGCTGGCTATTGCACTAAGAAGCATTGGAAGGCTAACGACAGTTAGCTATAAACAAAGCCAAGGATAAATCCAAGGAAAAAAAACAAGCTTAACTTACCGACCAGCCTGCAGACAACCAAGTAAACCTGTCTAACAGTATGCGTTAAAATTAGGGGTTTAGTCTGCACACATATGCAAATGCATGCGTAAGCCACAGAGCCTCGTCAAGGCACCCTGGTATCTGTGGTACCTAACACTAACTTATAAGTGTCCCCACAGTGGAGGCACATGCATTCTGATGGATAAGTGAGAGCAGATGGACTGAAGGGGAGCCACCCCTTCTTAAAGGTACAGATGCACACTGAACACTGAACTGTGCTATATGCTGGGTGAATAAAATAGGATAAGAGCAAAATTTAGATTAAATAATATGTGAAAAAGGTGATATCTCGATATGTGATGAGTACTCATGTAGAAGTGTATGATAATGTACTCCATCACATATCGAGATATCACCTTTTTCACATATTATTTAAGCTAAATTTTGCTCTTATCCTATTTTATTCATTTACTTTTTTCTGACCACATATATACACATTTTTTCAAATTAATTTCACGCATCTAAAATTCATATTAACTTAATTTAGTATTCTTTTATTTTCCTCTGTTGCTTATACATATATACTCCACATCCACCGTGACCCTTTAAAATCCTGGTATTCATTAATCATTGACAAACACCCACACACTTCACAGCTGAATCTCAGCTGCTATGTATTTTGGGTTGACTACCTGGTCACATGACTAATAATGAATAGTATATATGAAATCTCACTTTTTATTATCGCTAGCTATGAGCAAGGTGATTGACTTGGCCATTGCATAACATTCCACTTCTTTCCCCTAAACTCTTTGGTTGCTTTCGCAGTATGCTTTGGGTCATTGTCCATCTGCACTGTGAAGCGCCGTCCAATGAGTTCTGAAGCATTTTGCTGAATATGAGCAGATAATATTGGCCGAAACACTTCAGAATTCATCCTGCTGCTTTTGTCAGCAGTCACATCAACAATAAATAAAAGAGAACCAGTTCCATTGGCAGCCATACATGCCCACGCCATGACACTACCACCACCATGCTTCACTGATGAGGTGGTATGCTTTGGATCATGAGCAGTTCCTTTCCTTCTTCATACTCTTCTCTTCCCATCACTCTGGTACAAGTTGATCTTGGTCTCATCTGTCCATAGGATGTTGTTCCAGAACTGTGAAGGCTTTTTTAGATGTTGTTTGGCAAACTCTAATCTGGCCTTCCTGTTTTTGAGGCTCACCAATGGTTTACATCTAGTGGTGAACCCTCTGTATTCACTCGGGTGAAGTCTTCTCTTGATTGTTGACTTTGACACACATACACCTACCTCCTGGAGAGTGTTCTTGATCTGGCCAACTGTTGTGAAGGGTGTTTTCTTCACCAGGGAAAGAATTCTTCGGTCATCCACCACAGTTGTTTTCCGTGGTCTTCCGGGTCTTTTGGTGTTGCTGAGCTCACCGGTGCGTTCTTTCTTTTTAAGGATGTTCCAAACAGTTGATTTGGCCACACCTATCTCTCTGATGGGTTTGTTTTTTCAGCCTAATGATGGCTTGCTTTACTGAGAGTGACAGCTCTTTGGATCTCATATTGAGAGATGACAGCAACAGATTCCAAATGCAAATAGAACACTTGAAATGAACTCTGGACCTTTTATCTGCTCCTTGTAAATTGGATAATGAGGGAATAACACACACCTGGCCATGGAACAGCTGAGCAGCCAATTGTCCTATTACTTTTGGTCCCTTAAAAAGTGGGAGGCACATATACAAACTGTTGTAATTCCTACACCGTTTACCTGATTTGGATGTAAATGCCCTCAAATTAAAGCTGAAAGTCTGCAGTTAAAGCACATCTTGTTAATTTAATTTCAAATCCATTGTGGTGGTGTATAGAGCCGAAAAGATTAGAATTGTGTCGATGTCCCAATATTTATGGACCTGACTGTATAATAATTCTACTTTACCTGACCATTATTTAAAAAAAAGACAATGGGGTTGATTTACTAAAACTAATAAATTCAAAATCTGGAGCAACTTCCAGTTTTTTCACAAAGTTTCATTGAACAATCTGAGTTTAGAAGCTGATTGGCTCCCATGCACAATTGCACAGGACCAGATTTTGCACTCTCCAGTTTTAGTAAATCAACCCCAATATATATAAAACCCACTTCATATCTTCTTTAGTTTTAAGAACTTAGAATAAACAACATTATCAGTAAAGTGTGTCATTTGTGTTTTGGGTCTTTTCTCAGTTTTTGTTTTAAGAAAACCACTTTTTTTCCTTCCTGTTATACTCCTCAATGTGTGATCTCAGTGACCACTTCCACTTTGTCCACAGCTTACTGGATTCAGTGTATAAGCCCATTAGTTTAATCACATATATTTTTTCAGATTAATCAGATCAAGTTTTTTGTGAATATAAGTTTATTTAAAAAAAAGACGTTCCTTTGAACTCAGCCAACACTTTTTTCATGTTCACCTAGATGTTTTCATTGAGGTCCTCAGATTCCCCAAAGTTCTTCCTCTTCTTCTCTACCACCTGTTGTGGAAGTAGGTAAAACATACGGCAACAGTTTGTATATGTGCCTCCCACTTTTTAAGGGACCAAAAGTAATAGGACAGATTAACAATCATCCATCAAACTTTCACTTTTTAATACTTGGTTGCAAATCCTTTGCAGTCAATTACAGCCTGAAGTCTGGAACGCATAGACATCACCAGACGTTGGGTTTCATCCCTGGTGATGCTCTGCCAGGCCTCTACTGCAACTGTCTTCAGCTCCTGCTTGTTCTTGGGGCATTTTCCCTTCAGTTTTGTCTTCAGCAAGTGAAATGCATGCTCAATCGGATTCAGGTCAGGTGATTGACTTGGCCATTGCATAACATTCCACTTCTTTCCCCTAAACTCTTTGGTTGCTTTCGCAGTATGCTTCGGGTCATTGTCCATCTGCACTGTGAAGCGCCGCCCAATGAGTTCTGAAGCATTTTGCTGAATATGAGCAGATAATATTGCCCGAAACACTTCAGAATTCATCCTGCTGCTTTTGTCAGCAGTCACAAAAAAAAAAGGCCTGTTGAGCTTGCTATCTGGTAAGCGTGCATTTTAGGTGGTGGAGGATCACTGCGAGGGGTGTCTTTATTTCCTACCTTTCCACACTGATCCCTATGAAGAGCTATCAGGGGACTCTTCCCATTCCCCTAGAAGATTTTTCGTTTTCTGGTCTATGGACTTTGCCACATAACATTAATATTTATCACCAACTGTGGTTTTTCACAAATTTTTGGTTTTGGCACTATTGACTTGTATGCACTTTATATCTTTTGGATATCTTTTCTTATGTATTTTGCCATATGCATATATTCATATTTATAATTGATGTTTTTCACAACTTTTATTTTTTTGCACTAATTTATTTTTTGCATATATTATTTATGGTTAGCGCAGTTTTTTCTTTGTTTTTTCAAACACTATTAAAGTCAATGGATGGGAGGCAAATCTTGTTATTCTGGCCATTTGTAGGCCTTTTAGCAAGCTATTCTTAAACAGAAGGTACAGGCATACCCCACTTTTAAGTACACAATGCGGTTTATTTACTAAAGCTGGAAAGTGCAAAATCAGGCTCACTTCTGCATAGAAACCAATGACCTTCTAACCTCAGCCTGTTCAATTAAGCTTTGGTAATAAAACCCAGAAGCTCATTGGTTTCTATGCAGAAGTGAGCCTGATTTTGCACTTTCCAGGTTTAGTAAATAAACCCCATTGTGTACTTAAAAGTGGGTTATGCCTGTATAGGAAGCTGGGCACTGCCATGGGGTCATGTACCAATGGTAAAAAGTATAATAATAATATTTAATTTAAAAAAGTATCTCTGCTCACACAAAATTGTCAGTTCTCTCTAAGGGCTCCACTATAAATAGACAACATGGCTGCCATTGTGAGCCAACTTTTTTATAGACAGAGGACTGAGTTATCTATTCTTTTAAATAATTGGTTCTTATTGTTCCTTATTTTTGGGGGTTGAAGCTGCAAACTTTTTCACCTCTGATTCACAATCTTTGCAAATGCCATGAATTTGCCACAAACCTATGAAAATGGTGAACTCGGGCCTCATTCCTGGAGACAATGCTAGAATCTACTAATGAAGGCAGCACGGGGTCTGCTTTATATTCTCAACTGATTTTCAGCCTTAGATTCCACCAATCAAACGAGAGAAGAGAGAATCTTTGTGTTACGGGACTTGTGAAGAGTCTTTTGACTTCTCTCAACTTCCCCACACCCCCTCTCTCCAACAGTTCTCTGACTGAAGGTAGACACAGACCTCTAGAGATAGCTAGAAGAGGGAGAGGAAAGGAGAATATGGGAAGGGTAGAATGACTAAGGGGAAAAGAATAAGGGAATGGTAGAATGACTAAGGAAAAGAGAATAAGGGAAGAATGACTAAGGGAAATAGAATAAGGGAAGGGAAGATTGAGTAAGAGAAAGAGAATAAGGGAAGGGAAGAAATACTAAGGGAAAGAGAATAAGGGAAGGGAAGAATGACTAAGGGAAAGAGAATTAGGGAAGGGAAGAATGACTAAGGGAAAGAAAATAAGGGAAGGGAATAAAGACAAAGAGAATAAGCGAAGAGAATAAAGACAAAGAGAATAAAGGAAGGGAATAAAGACAAAGAGAATAAGGGAAGGGAATAAAGACTTATGCTACGTACACACGATCGGATTTTCCAATGGGAAATGTTGGATGTGAGCTTGTTGGCGGAAAGTCCGACTGTGTGTATGCTCCATCGGACATTTGTTGTCGGACTTTGGCTAGCATGCTCTCAAATTTACCGCCAACAAATGTGTGTTGTCGGACTCTCCAATCGTGTGTACACAAGTCCGTCGGACAAAAGTCCAAAGTACAAACACGCATGCTCGGAATCAAGGACGAGCTGGAAGAGCTTGGTCTTGTAAAACTAGCGTTCGTAATGGAGATATCACATGACTATTGAACTTCCTTTTTATCGGCTCGCCGTACGTCTTGTACGTCACTACGTTCGTAAATGTTGGCAAACATTTGTGTGACCGAGTGTATGCAAGACAAGTTAAAGCTTGTCAAGGATTCGAACAAAAACACGGTTTTGATGTCAGAAAGTCCGATCGTGTATACGGGGCATAAGGGAAAGAGATTAAGAGAAGAATAACTAAGGGAAAAAGAATATTAGAAAGGAAAAAAGCTAATACTAATGAAAATTGAATAAGGGAAGAAAGACCTAAAGGAAAGTAAATAAGGGAAGGGAATAAAAAAAGGAAACATAATATTGTATCACTATGTGTAAATGTTGAGTCTTGGTGCTACTCATCTTACCCTGCCACCCTAGGCATTGGCCCACAAGTACCACAGTAGTAAGCACAGCCTTTTTTCAGCTCTTAGCTAGGAACTCCCTTCTTCCCTGTGTGCTGTATTTCTTTTTTACTGTTCCTAAGTGAAGGAACTTTTAAAAAAGTGGGAGCTTTTAGTTAAAAATTTATTTTCAAATGCTCCCCAAAACATCCATTGTATATTCTAGTCTGGAACAAGCTACAATGGACTCTCTTCAGCATTGTCATGGTGGGCCAGCAGTTCCTTTGGATCTTCTCAAGTCAGCAAGTTGTCAAACTATCTATACAGACTGGATCTCAGGAGGTATTTATTTTGGATAAAGTGATATTAGAGGCAGAACATGTACAGATTAGAGGCTTATTCAGTTCTTCAAGCTCACCGTGTATCTGCGTTATCTGGATATAGACCCCATCACTTATCTTCCTCATAGTCTGGGAGCTCTGGAAAAGGAGTTCATGACAATGATTGGTCAGTAAGATGTAAGATGAAGGGATGAAAAAGTTAAAAGAGTATAAATATATAAAGGTGTGAATGTACATAACTAATGATGAGGTAAATCCATATGCTTGTTGGTGCAGGTGGGGAATGACATGCAATGCCGGGACAAGGCCATCCAGTGCCTAGGGCAAAGATGCCAAACTGCACCCCCCTTCCCTTAGGGTTAGGGTCTGGGGGTCCACATTCCCGCAATAAACCATTGCGCCCTGGGGAGCCACCCAACCTGCCCACCCCTTGTCCCAGTCCTGATGACATGCAATCAATTCTCACTCACTATTTAGTCCAGTATTTACATGGAGATCTGCTTTCATGTGTGAGATAGAGCCCCAAGTGGCCGGAGGTCTAAGTACTACACCAGGCCCCACACCGGAGGGATAACGTCTTTCCACCAGCCAGTGACACCGGTCCCGGCACTGACTACAAAGATTTTATGAAGGAAACAAATCATATTATACATTGATTTTCCTTCACCAGATCTTCAGCATGCTACACTTTAGCCACTTCAGCCCCAGAAGGATTTACCCCCTTCCTGACCAGAGCACTTTTTACAATTTGGCACTGCGTCGCTTTAACTGCTAATTGCGGGGGGGCGTGTCCGGACGTGAACAAGGGTGGACATGCTGTGCTGAGCTCAGCACAAACAGGGAGAATCCAGTGCCATCCGTCCCTTAATTCGCCACACCGACACTCAATTTTATCTGCTACGACCCCTGGACCCCCTCTGCTGTATTCCAAGCGGGGTCTTTCCGTGTTTTGGCGGATTAAACTTGTTTTGGGCCTACAGCTAGACCCCCACTAAGGACACCCGCCGCCATCTTGAGGCCTACAGGCCGTCCGGAATATCCCGCTCTCCACTCCCGGGATCCTGAGGCCCATCCGAGCACACTACCTCGGCTAACGAGTCCCTGCACCTCCGGAGGACAGACGCTGTTTACACAGCGGCGAAGAGTCATCTGGAATCCCTTAACAGCAGCTCCGTTCTCCCGCGGCCTACCACCATCTTGCAGCCTGCCATCTAATCCTCCTGACACAGTAAGTGACAAGGCAATCGCCTATTTCTCCTGCACCGGATACCCCCAGCAGTAATTGTGCATCACAACTTGCCCAGGATACCGTTTGCTGATCCATTTAGTGACATTTTAAGCCTGAACGGAGCGGAGTTCGCCCAACCGGCTAACACCCTCAGGAAAGCCTGCGGCTTCGGCCTGCTTCTGGAGGACGGCGGCCATCTTGGTGCTCCAAGTACTCCCATTATCAGCTTGCTCCTTTGTCTGCTTTATCAAAGCACTCTCACACTTCTCTCTCATCTACTGCCTCCCCCCTATACTGCTGGCACATATACCTATTGCTACTACCCCGACTCTGGGCCCGGTAGAAATCTCCTGAGACTTTCATACTCACACATTGCCTGCACGGCTCCTGTTCCTACAATCCTTAGCCAAGTTGACTCTCCATGCTTGTCTCAGTGACTATTGAAGTGAATCTACTATACTATTGAAGTGAACTACTATCAACACTCCATCTACCTTAAAATCTCTCTGCATCAGTGCGCATGCGCGAGAGCTCCAACATGGCTGCTTGAGCCAGGAGCTCCGCTCCACCCCGGACCGCCGAGCCGTACACCAGCCACCTCAGCCCACTAACGGGCGAAACAACGCCCCACCCGAGTAGGGGAACATCCGGAGAACCGGAGGAGATGTCTGGGGCCCCTGCGAGATGCAATCTCGGCCCCCAATTCGCCTCAGCAGGCGCGGACGGGAGTCCCAAGATGGCCGCCAGCACGGACGGCCACTGCAGCAGACAGGCATTCACTCCAGGACACAGGAGCACAGGCCAGTACTTTCTCCTCCGACCCTGACCTATGCACAGGCAGCACAGGGACCCCCCCAAACGCCACATTTACCCCTGCAAGGCCACAGCAAAGGCTTCCACTGACATAATGAGCCTCACACAACAGGAGCTATACTCACAGGCCCTCCCTGCACAGGCCCAACTTTCACCTCCAGTCATCCAGCAATCAGGCTTCTCAGTAACTGACCTCACAGCAATGCAGGAAGACATGTTTGCTAAATTCTCATCCCTTTTAGAGAAAGGACTGGCTAATACTGCAAAACAGATTACCAACACTATTAAAGCGGACCTGTCCAATTTAGGCGCCAGAATTGAAGCCATTGAGGATAAAGTGGAATGCACAACCGCTAGAACCAACCAAAACGCAGCTCACCTCATGACCATTCAAGAACAATTAGATGTCGCCCTTTCTAGGATCAACGAGCTCGAAAACCGGTCTAGGAGGTATAACTTTCGGATCAGAGGCCTCCCGGAAACTTTTTCGGACATCCCCTCCACGGTTCAGGACATTATTTCAGCTCTTATTCCTAACATACCCCCCCAACGTCTTGAACTAGACAGAGCACACAGGTCTCTTGGTCCCCCCAGACAAGATGGCTCCCCAAGGGACATAATTGTCAAGCCGCACTTCTTTGCGGTAAAGGAAGAGGTCATGCGTCAATCTCGACAAAATCCTAAGCTGCAACACCAGGGTCACCAGATCCAGATTTTTGCTGACCTCGCCCCTACAACTATTCAACGACGCAGGACACTAAAACCCCTCCTCACGGTCCTCTCTCAACGGGATATCAAATACCACTGGACCTTCCCCTTTGCTGTAAAGTTTGCCATCCAGGGCAAGACCCACTCTTTTGCTAGCCTCCAGGAAGGTGAAAGACTGTTTCTCGCCCTCAGGCTAATCTCCCATGAGGCACCAATGGACTTTTTGTCTTCTTCCTCGGGCTCCACTAAACGCCCTCCTCCAGGCAGCCCCGTATCTCCACTCTGGATGAAGGGCCCTTCCAAGAAGAGCAAGGATGGGAAACCACCCTAAGGAACGCCTTACTCATCATTTCCCTTCAGTCTCTGCAGAGATATCTTTGGGCCAGTTTTCCCACCAAGTTGATGGAGCAGGTGCTCCAAACCCTCTCACGTCTTATGGACATGGAAAGCCCCACATCTAGATTCTCATCGAGTTTTACTGTTTTACACCCCATTTTCCACATTAGCAAAATTTTTTCAATACAGGAGGTCTGAAACAAACACTTACCACCCTCTGCTTCAACTTGCTTCCTTCAAGAACCAGCTAACTTAGCTGGCAACCTTCTCAGAGGAAGAAGACTCCTACAGAGAATACGCTCCTCCATGAAGACCACGGTTCCTCTAAAATAAAGCTCAGAATACAGGACTAGAATTCCAGTGTTAATTAGGTTGGGTCATTTCTTAGTTCAGTTAGGAGTCTCGGTTTGTCTGAGATACCCATATATCTTCCCCACTTTCAGAGGGAGGTCCTGTTCGCTAGGCCATTACGGCCTCCCTCATTATCCGGGGACCCCCCAGGAATTTTCCCTCACATAGTCAGATAGGGGAACGGGGAGACTTTTGAGGATGTGAAGGGGGTGGGATTCTCAGGTTCTTGATTGTATGTTCCTGCCTGGGTTGCATGTTGTTTCAGGCGTTTAGAGCCCCGTAATTAGGGCTGACACTACAGTAATTTTGTTTACCATTATTGTGTGTATATTTTATGGCTCAAATTTGACATAACAAGGGTCTGGGGTGGAACCCTTGTGCCTCCACTCGATTCCAAAGAACCTATGATGTCCTTTGGTGTCGGAACTTCAGACCCCCCCTCAGGGCGGTCTGAAGTGGTTCATTGGGGCTATAGCGGAATTTGATTCGCATAACCCCAAGGGTACTTTCTTGGTACCCATGTCTGTGTTTGTGTCTTTATTTGTCAGTAAGTCTCTTTTCTTTTCCTTCCCCATCTCATCCTTTTTCTTTCCTCTAGCCATCCCGGGGGGGGGGTTTCCCCCCACGTCCCAGAGTCGGTCCTGGGACTACTCTGCACAACCTGGCCTAAATCCAGTATGAGAAGACTCCCAAGGGTAAGTGACTGCTTGATCTCTAGCTTCTATCCCCTCTGCTCCTATGGCTGACCTGAATGTCAAGGGTAATGACCTCAAGATAGGTTCACATAACGTCCAGGGCCTAAACTCTCTCAGGAAAAGGAGACTAGCACTGGATCATTATAAATCCCTGAGAATTGATGTGGTACTTCTGCAGGAGATGCACTTCCACATCCGGTACACCCCCAAGTTCCTACATGCACACTTTGCAACATTTTATTTAGCGAATGCCCCCAATAAGACGAAGGGGGTAGCTATTCTCTTCTCTAAAAATTGCAAATTTTCACATCTCTCTGAATTTAGGGATCCAGAGGGCAGATTCATTTTGGTGAAGGGTACCCTGGAAGGCGTTTTATATTCTTTCGTCTCCTACTACGCCCCAAACAAGGGCCAAGCGTCATTCTTCCAGGACCTGTTCTCAACTTTGGAACCGCTCCTGGAAGGCAAAGTTATCCTGGGAGGGGACTCAAATGTTGCGTTCGATCAGGGTCTAGACAAAACTAAGCCCCCTAAAGACCAACTCACACGCCCCACAAAACTTAGCACTAGGATCGCCAAAATGGTCCACTCACAGGGCCTGGTAGACGCATGGAGGGAAATGAACCCCAACAAAAGGGACTACACGCACTTTTCCGCTCCCCACCAGTCTTACGCTAGAATTGATCACATCTTCACCCAGACAGCCCTCATTCCCTTGCCAACTAAGGCAGCAATACTAGACACTGCATGGTCGGATCATTCATTGGTTCTCCTTACCTTGAGAAATGTTCTGTCTGGGCGAGGAGGTTTCTTTTGGCGACTAAACTAATCCCTTTTAACTGACCCTAGTCTGGTCCAGGAAATAGCTAAATCTATCAAAGAATATTTCCTCTTAAATGATGTAGAGAACATATCCCCCGAAACCCTGTGGGCAGCCCACAAGGCAACTATTCGAGGAGTTATAATTAGGTTAGCGACCAAATTTAAGAAGGAGTGATTGATCGACATTCAAAGACTCGAAAAATCCTTCCTCCAACTTAAAGCGGAACACAAAAAACACCCGTCCAGGACCCTTTTAAGCAAACTTGACGCCACCAGACTTGAACTGAATCTAGCTTTAACGGCTAAAGCAGAGAAAAATCTTAGATGGTGTGGAGCCAAATTTTACTGCCACAAGGATAGATTCGGCTCAATGCTGGCATCTAAACTCTCACCTAAATTTCGCTCTCTCTCCTTCCCCAAATTGAGGATAGCAGGTCAACCTCCAACAGCAAATCCGATCAGTATTATGTCTGCTTTCCACGATTTTTATGCTAATCTCTACAACCCACCCCAATCGGAGAAAGGCCCCTTAGTTTCTAAGTTCCTATTGAATCTACAACTTCCCTCACTCTCCAGAGAATGTAAAGACTTAATGGAAGCTCCCATCATGGAAGCTGAAATTAGGGAGGTAATTAAAGGTCTTAAATCCGGCTCTGCCCCTGGGCCAGACAGCCTCTCAGTCCCCTACTATAAGGAATATTGCGCTATCCTAGCCCCGTACCTGGCGAAGTTCTTTAATTCTAAAAAATCAGGATCCCCCCTGAAAACTCAACTAAACACAGCATTTATCTCAGTGATCCCCAAACCCAACAAAAACCATGAGGAAGTTGAGAACTACAGGCCCATATCTTTAATTAACAATGACCTCAAAATTCTTACTAAAATTTTAGCCAACCGCCTTTCCTCTTTCATCAATCTCTATGTACACAAGGATCAGGTGGGTTTTATACCCGGTAGGCAAGGACCCGGCCAAATCAGGAGAGCAATAGATATCGTATCCATTCTACAATCTAACTGGGAAGGGGGGCCGAAACAAGAAGGCATGATCCTCTCGCTGGATCTCCACAAAGCTTTTGACTCGATCGAATGGCCTTATCTTTTCTCCATATTGGAGAAGTGGGGCTTTGGACCCAACTTTTTAGGGACCCTAAAATCGCTATACTCCTCACCTCAAGCGGTGATTCGATTACAAGGTCAATACTCTAAACCCCTATCCATTGCAAGAGGTACTAGGCAGGGATGCCCACTCTCCCCCCTAATTTTTGCTATTGCGATCGAAACGTTAGCAATAGCAATAAGAGCAGATCCCAACATTCAGGGGGTTACATGTGGTGACCAGGTCCACAAATGTGGGTTGTTTGCGGACGATATGCTCCTTTTTATCACGTCCCCAACCACCTCCCTTCCAAACCTTTGCAAACTCCTGAAAGAGTTCTCGATGGTTTCTGGGCTAAAGGTCAATTATGCCAAATCCTCAGCCTTAAACATCTCCCTTAACCCATCTATTTTGGCATCCCTGCAGAGTGCCTTTGAATTCAAATGGAGTGACTCATACATTGATTATTTGGGGATAAGGCTCACAGCTAAAACAGAACTCCTATATGCAACCAACTTCCCTCACACATACCGCAAACTGGAGGCAAACTTATCCAAATGGGCTAAAGGGGGTTTATCCTGGTTAGGGAGAATTCACGCAGTCAAGATGACTTTGCTCCCCAGAATCCTCTACCTTTTTAGAGCCATTCCAATAAACATCATTAAAGAACACTTGAAATCGTTCCAAAGGAAAATAATAAAATTTATTTGGGGAGGGAAGGGGTACAGACTTCAACAGAGCACATTATACTTAAACAGACCACAAGGGGGATTAGGCCTCCCGCAGCTTTTTTGGTATTACCAATCAGCCAGGCTAGCCCAGATCTCGACGGTATATGCGAAGGCTGAGAAACCGGATTGGATACAGACTGAGAGACAGGCAGTTCCTTCTTTCACTATCGACTTTCTTTTGTGGGTCCCCCCCAAAAAACGTCCCCCCATATTATCCCCTATTCTCTCGCAATCCTTTCAATTATGGGATTCTCTGAGAAACCTTCAAACCATAACTTCCTACAGACACCCCCTAGCTCACATCTTCAATAACCCTGACTTTCCCCCGGGAACTGACATTAAAGCATTCCGATGGTGGTTGAACAAGGGGATGTACCGGATTGGACACTACTTCACATCAATGGGGCCAATCACCAGGGCCTTCTGTGTGAGTCAACTGGAGATGCCTAGCTCCGAGAACTTTCGTTTCCAGCAGATCAGACACTTCCTCACTCATATGGGAAAAGACAAACCTTCAAACCACGCATTCACCCCATATGAAATATGGTGCGGTCAGTCTACAGAGCAGAGGGGAGGAATCTCCATTATCTACCAGTCACTCTCTAATCAAACCACCAAGACCCCATACATGTCAGCTTGGGAGTCAGACTTGTCCTTGGAGTGGGACCTAGAGAAGTGGAGGGTCACTTTTAGTAGGGCATACAAGAGCATTTTGAACATCTCACTGGTTGAGTCCAGTGTAAAGGTCATCACAAGATGGTACCTTCCACCGGAGAGACTGGCCAAAATGTTCCCCTCCACGGACCCCAGGTGTTTTAGGGGTTGTCTACTCAGGGGCTCCTTGGCCCATATCTTTTGGGAATGTCCACGACTGAGGCCTTTCTGGAGCAGGATTTTTCACATGATTAAGAAAGTTACTGGAGTTCAGATCCCGAGGACCCCCGCTTTAGCACTATTAAACGATCATTTACCTAAGACTCCCAAACTGGCCCGTAAATTGATACACTTCATTTTGCTGGGAGCTAAGCTATCTATTGCCAAGGCATGGAAACAACCCAAGGTGTCCTTCAAAGCGGCTATCCGCAAAATTTCTTGAATCATGGCCCAAGAGAAGCTTGCCAGTACCCTGAACAACACCAAAGAGAAATTTGAAGCTATTTGGGAACCCTGGGCTGTTTTCATGGGCATTTCCTTGATTCCAGGGGTTCAACCCTGATGCGTATACTGTCTCGGGGTCTGGTGGGACTCCTCCCGTGGATTGGCTTTCGACTACTCTCTCCTCTCTCTCTCTCTCCCCCCTCTCATTTCTACTTTTTTTCTTTTCCTTTCTTTTGTTAATTGTTAGGATGATTTAACAAGATGATGTTTTGTCTGTTTTAGTTCAAACCGTAGTAGGGACCCCTGGGGGTCTTGCTTGTTCGATGCCAAGAGATCTTTAGTATTAACTAAGGGGGAGCTAAGGGGGAGTTGGAGTGCTCCGTTCAGGCACAGTGTGTTCCCATTTGGGGTGCAGACGATCTCTCCTCCCTCCCCTTCTCCCAACCATTACAAGTCTCAGGGTTCTATGGTTTTAGTGAACGAATTTTGGTCTATGAAGATATTAATGTACGGTCACAGACCAGAGACATACTTATATCTACTGTCGTAAGTTTGACTTGTAACCCCAAGGAGGTTCGAATTTTTTCTGCTTTATACTCCCTCATTTAACGCTGATGATTTGTATGCTTTTTCTTGAAAATTCAATAAAAATATTTTGAAAATA
Source organism: Aquarana catesbeiana (assembly GCF_042186555.1). Lineage (NCBI taxonomy): Eukaryota > Metazoa > Chordata > Amphibia > Anura > Ranidae > Aquarana > Aquarana catesbeiana. The sequence goes on from NC_133336.1 coordinate 231,081,791, forward strand.
AAATCTCTCTGCATGTTCACAATATTTTGATGTATGTTTGGCACTGAACAGATGTGAGTAAGAGGTGCCCCTTACAGCTAACGGCCGTATAGTTCCAGGTATGCCTGCCAGGACACCTAAATTTCGGGCTGCCCCAGGTAAACGTCCTGGCAAGAGGTCTCTGTCCATTCCAGTCTCAACGGGTTCCATTCAACAATACTTAGCCAACGCACGTGACGACCAAGTCCGAACCTCGAGAACAAGTGCTTCTCCATCATCCCACGCTGCTTCGGTGAGGGAGAGCTCTCCGGCCTCCTCCTATTGCTCCGATCTTATGGACGACACTGGATCTCCCGCTGGCTCCGAAATGACTACACTCATGGGCGGCCTCAAAAAAAAAAAAAAAAAAAAAGAACTTGCAGGTATGTTTCACAGTTTGGAGAAATCCATTAAAAAAGAAATAACTGCTGTGAGATCTGATATGTCACATATCTTGGTCAGAGTGGAAGAAACGGAACAACGGCAGGATGCACAGGCCTTAGCCATTAAAGAATTGCAGGACACTGTCACCCAGTTGGCATTCGCCCATAGGGCCTCTTTATATAAGCTCGAAGACCTAGAGAACCGGAATCGCAGGAATAATATTCGTGTCAGAGGTCTACCGGAAGCAACTGGAGATAGTGATCTTGAACCATCTATCAGAGGCATTTTTAACACCATCCTGGGTAGATCTGCCACTGATCCATTGCACTTCGACCGTGTGCACTGTGCCCTAAGACCACGTAACACCAACTCAGACCTGCCCAGAGATGTTATCTGTCGCTTACACTACTTTGAAGACAAAAATGCTATTATGATGAAGATGCGAAACCTACCTAACATTGACTTTGATGGGGCGGTCCTAACCTTGTATCCGGACCTTTCCAAGGATACTTTGGATCGTCGTAGATCCCTAAAGCCGCTCCTTGAACACCTATGCTCTGACGGGATCACCTACAGATGGGGCTTTCCAGCCTGCCTGATTGCCACAAAAAATGGTCGTTCCCATACACTAAGATTTCCTGAGGAACTCCCAACTTTCCTGCAGGATCTTCATCTCTCGTCCATAGAGCTCCCAGGCTGGCAGGACCCAATCCCCAATTTTTCATGTCCAATGGAACCACTTTGGAGAAAAACCCCATCAAAGAAGAGACACACTTATCTCCCAGGCTCTGCACAAAAACATGGATGAACTGTATATTTTTGTTTTGTCCATACTAATTTCATCAATGTAGACTATTTTTCTCCTACAGGGTAAATTTTTTTTTTTGTTTGTTTTTTTTTCTCTTGTCTTTTACAGAGTCAGGTTTTGGCCACAGTTTTTTTGTTTTTTTTCCTAATGTTTGTCTGGCCATACATGGCCTAAGCTGACTTACAGTTGAACTGACCAGTGTTCTCTTTTTCCTGTTTTCTTTTATAGGTTAGTTCATGTTCCAATGCAATTAACATCTGTGTTACCTGGTAGGATACATAAAGTTCAATATGATCCTGGTCTTACATTGTTATTTTTCATATTTCTGACTGGAACTAGTTATTTACTTATAGTTATGCTAATTTTTGTTTATAGGCCATGCGCTGTGGGGGCGCACCTCCCTCACTATCCCTTCCCTATAGCGTAACCCCATCCCCCCCTCTCCTTCTGGGGTTGGCGAACGCGAGCGGCCTTACAGTTGTCCTATTCAATCCCTGCTCTGGGATTGGGCTGGCCTCTCGCTCTCTCTTTCCCCAACGGGACCACTGCAGATTTCTGCGTGTTATTCACATGTTTCCCACAAGTTCTTCAATGCACGTATGTAATTTTTATACATGTTTATCTTCTTACTCCATTCTTTCTTTCTCTCTTCAAACTATCTCTTTTGCTTTTACCCCCTTATTACCCCCTCCCTGCTGGCATGCATGGCAGGATAAGCTGAGAGACCACACTTTATTTTAACAAATGGCTACGATAAAAGTTATACCTTACAATGTCAGAGGCCTTAATGTCGTGGCCAAACGACATCAAATTACTTGTGTACTTAAACAAGCCGCTTGTCCCATTGCCTTTTTTCAGGAAACACATCTAACTCACACAACACCTGTTCAATTGACATCACCCCACTTCTCTCAGTGGTATTATAGTCTATCGGACACTAATAAAGCTAAAGGAGTGGCCATTGGTTTTTACAAGGATGTGTCCTTTAGGCTATCCAATATGCTAGCAGATGATCATGGACGCTTTCTTTTCCTTAGGGGTTTCATAGGTAACACTCAATGCACTCTCGCAAATGTATATTGTCCAAACCATAATCAGCTTGCCTTTCTCTCACAAATTCTAACTAAACTGTCACACTTCGCTAAAGGACTTACTATCCTAGCGGGGGATATAAACATGCCATTAGACCCAACACTTGATACGTCCCAAGGCCGCTCCAATATCTCTTTCAAACGACTGAAATTTGTTAAAAAAAGGCTTCTAGACCTTCAATTGATGGATGTCTGGCGCCTCCTACATCCCAAAGAAAAGGATTTTTCACATTTTTCCACAACACACCAATCTTACTCCAGAATAGATAATATGTTTTTAGATCATTTTCACCTCCCCTTCTTACACTCTACTCACATAGGCACCACATCTGTTTCAGACCATGCACCTGTGTCAATGACGTTGACTATGTCTTCCCTGCCAAGACATACTAACAACTGGAAACTTAATGACTCCCTTCTTTCTAATGAAGCTGAGATTTCCATGTTAGCATCTCATTTATCGCAATACTTCAAGGAAGACAAATCCTCTGACACTTCTCCCTCCATTGTTTGGGAAGCTCATAAGGCTACTATTAGGGGCCACCTCATTGAGCTAGGTTTGGGTGGAAAAAAAGGGAACATAGGCAACAAATTGACGAGGTTCTACAACAGATAGCGGTTCTTGAAAAACAGCATAAACTATCTCTGCATATTAAACACCTCCAATCCCTCACGCTTAAACGAGAGGAATTGGGGTCTCTTCTCAATTTAGACACCAGGAGAAGATTTCAACGCCTCTCACAGAAATTTTATGAGTGGGGGAACAAACCGAGTAAATTAGTAGCTAGATCATTGAAGATCAAACAATCGCAGTCATTTATCCCCAAAATCAAACTTTCAACGGGAGAGCTGGCCCATGCAACTCCAGACATTGCTAAGGCCTTTAGAGGGTACTATGCTGACCTTTATAATGTTAAAAATGATTTATTCTCTCTACCTCAAAAAGAGAGACGAACTCGCATGCTCTCCTACTTGAAAGAAGCAAATCTTCCTAAATTGCCCATATCGGTTCTTAAAGAAATGGAGGAGGATTTCTCGGTTGAGGCATTTCAAGCAGCATTGAAATCTTCCCCATCCGGTAAAGCTCCTGGACCTGACGGGTTCACTGTATTATATTATAAAACATTCAGCGATATTTTGCTCCCCCGCCTTACCGCTTATGCAAATTCTGTCTCTCAGTCTTCATGTCTACGCCCAGAATCCTCTCAACTCATATCACTGTCATCCCTAAACCTTATAAGGACCCCACCCTATGTAATAGTTTTAGACCCATATCATTAATAAATGTTGACATTAAATTATTTGCAAAAGTAATGGCGAATCGCCTGCTCCCCCTATTACCTAGATGGATTTTGGCAGACCAGTCTGGTTTCATACCCAATAGAGAAGCAAAAGATAATTCCCTCCGCGTAATCTCCCTAATCCAGTATGTTCAGAGATGCGCCCACCCTACTCCTTTCCACTGATGCGGAGAAGGCTTTTGATGGGGTGGACTGGGAATATCTTAAAATGACCTTACGACATTTTGGCTTAGGACCTCAAATGTTCCATCGCATCTCTTCTCTCTACTCTAACCCCCCCGTGCTCAGTTTGAAGCTGTGGAGCTTGGTGTAAGTGGAGCTGGATTAAGTGGGAGTTAAAAACAAGTGTTATGCCGCGTACACACGGTCGGACTTTTCATCTACAAAAGTCCAACGGACGCCGACGGACTAAAGCTGGCTGGTAATCCGATCGTGTGTGGGCTTCTCCGGACTTTCAGCAGACTTTTTCAGCCTCAAATCCGACGGACTTTAGATTTGAAACATGCTTCAAATCTTTACGTCGTAACTACGACGGACCCCGAAATCCGCTCGTCTGTGTGCTAGTCCGACGGACAAAAACCCATGCTAGGGCAGCTATTGGCTACTGGCTATGAACTTCCTTATTTTAGTCCGGTGTACGTCATCACGTACGAATCCGTCGGACTTTTGTGTGGTCGTGTGTAGGCAAGTCCGTTCGTTAGAAAGTCTGCTGCAAGTCCGCCGAAAGTCCGCCGGAAGTCCGCCGGAAGTCTGTCGGACAGGCTGTCGGACTTTTGTAGACGAAAAGTCCGACCGTGTGTACGCGGCATTAGAGTATACAAGTCTTGGTGTCTGTTTGCTGTTTGCTGTCTGTTGGTGTTTGCTGTCTGTTGGTGTTTGCTGTCTGTTGGTGTTTGCTGGGTTGCATTTTGGGGACTTTTCCTTTTTTTTTTTTTTTTTTTTTTATTAAATGTAAGTTTATTGAGCAGTGGATAAAAGGAGTACAGTGTACATAATAAACACCAGAAAAAAGAATAACAATACATTTTTCCAAGATGTACAAATAAAATTTGTGTACAATATTATATCCCGTGTCTTATTCCTCTTTTTTTTTCCCCCCATAATATATATGTGTTGCTAATTGGTCATGTCTTACTAGCTTAGCTGGTTCTCGCTGCAGTGGCTTGGCACGTGTGGCCTGGGGGGGGGCTGATCCCCGAGGCGCCCCGCTACCTGATTTGTTTTCAAGTGCAAGTATCAGACGACTGAGTCCATTTATCCCATATTTGTTCATATTTATGAGGGCAACCTCTATGTATATAGATTAGTTTTTTGTATGGTAATGTATTGTTGACTTCCGCCATCCAGTGTGAAAACTCTGGGGGATTAGGCCTCATCCAGACTCTAGCAATGACTTTTCGTGCAGAAAAAAGTGTTTCGTGTACAAATACCTTTTGGAATTTATTTATCTCAGGATCTGATAGAATTCCTAGAAGGCAGAGCTTAGGCTGTAGTGTTACAGGGGAGCCCATTGTGTCGTGGAGGAAGCGCACTATCTGTGTCCAGAGCGCCTGGATCTGGGGGCACTGCCACAATAGGTGGAAAAAGGTGCCGGTAGCCTGGTTGCACATTGGGCACATTGTTGATTGATTACTCTTATATTTTGATAACCTGAGTGGCGTGAGATATGCTCTGTGAATCAGGAATAATTTAGTTAATCGGTCTGATAGTTTAGGGGACACTAATTTGCATGCGTCGAGGGCGTCGCTCCACTCATCATCTGCCAGTGTGCCCACCTCCCCCTCCCACCTTGATTTAAGGGCATAGGCCGATGTAGTGGCCTGCGGTAGCGTTAACATTAGATAGAATTAGGAAATCAGTTTTTTCGGGTCTGGGCATTTCAGTGCTTCCATTAGTGGGTTATTTACCAAGTTGAGTTCACCCGGGGGGAACTGTGAGTAAAAGGAGTGGCACAGTTGCAGGTACCTGAAAAACATTTGGTTTGGTAGTGTATACTCCATTTTCAATCTATCAAAGGTTTTTAACCTGCCATTATGAATGATGTGTAGTATATAAATGATCCCTCTAGAACTCCACAGCTCGCTGTCTGGTATCAATTTGAATTCGGGGAGATTTGTGTTGTGCCACAGGGGAGTGAATTCATTTATTACTGGGAGTTGAAGTCTATTCATGGCTAGATTCCAGATTTTGGTATAGTGATAAAGTAGTGATTTACGGTTAGCATTCCTGTCTTCCCCATTTCCGGCTCTTCCCGTTATCGCAGTTAATGGATCATGTGACGGGCGTGACCATCTAGGGCACAGTAAATGCAAGAATCTTTCTCTATCTGTCTAAATATTTAATGGTATCTACTCTCTGTAGGGGCAGTATCGCTCTGTCTTTGGATTGCGGGAAACTGTCGAGGGATAGTATCTGGGATTTGTCCCAGTTTATCCTGAGGCCGGAGAACGTGCCGAACCGTTCTATTAGGTCCAGTGTGGTGGGTAGGGAGTTCTCCGAGTCATCAAGGTATAGTAGGGTATCGTCTACATATGTACTAATTTTTTCAGTCACGTCCCCCCTGCGGAATCCCTTTATTTCCGGGTGTGCCCGGATGGCTATGGACAGGGGTTCTGCCACCAGTGCATACAGCAAGGGCGACAGGGGGCACCCCTGTCTCGTACCCCTGGATAACGGGAATTGGTCGGATGGCCATCCGTTCGCTAGTACCCTCGCCAGTGGATATTGGTAAAGAAGTTGCACCCATTTTATAAATTTTGGGCCAAAGCCGAACCTGCCCAGACAGCTCCAAAGGTATCTCCACTCCACCGAATCGAATGCCTTGGCTGTGTCCAAAGCGACGATTATTCTAGACCCTACGTTGTCGTGTGTAGCCTGTAAATTTATAAACAGTCTCCTAAGGTTGAAGGATGTGTTTCTACCTGGCATAAATCCTGCCTGGTCACTGTGTATTAAGGAAAGGACTACTTTGTTGAGACGGATAGCTAATATTTTTGCAAGTATTTTGATGTCTACCTGGAGCAAAGATATGGGGCGGTAAGACTCAGGGACGAATGGATCTTTCCCTGGCTTGGGAATCAGTACAATAGTGGCCTCTCTCATGGACGCTGGCAGTGTGGAATCTGTAAATATGGCCTCGTACAGCTGTAGTAGTCTAGGGATCAGTATTTCTGAGTAGGCGGAGTAGAATTCCACCGGTAGCCCGTCCGAGCCCAGGGACTTTGAAGCGGGGAGTTCCGCCAGGGCTCTTGATATCTCGTCTATTGTTAGTGGGGCCTCTAATTCCTCGACCTGTTCTATGGAGAGCTGTGGAATTGTCAGCTCTCCCAGGAATGTTTCCATTGGGGAGGTGTCTGTCGGGGCTGTTGCTGTGTATAGCTTGCTAAAGAACTCTCTGAAGATGTCTGTAACTCTATGCGGTTCTGTTTCTATGTTTCCATTAGGCGAACGCAACGAGATTACCACGGGAGGTCTGTCTTCGCTATGTATTAGGTATGCTAGGAGTTTCCCCGCCCGGTCCCCGTGCTCGAACGACCGCTGTCTATGAAAAAATAATTTTCGTTTGGATTTTTCGTAGTGCAGTTGAGTTAGCACCCTTGTACAGAGTTTGAGATTATCAGCTCTGTCTGCGGTGGGAGCCTCAAGAAATGTTTTTTCCGAGTCTCGGAGGCTAATTTCCGCCCTAGATATTGCCAACTCTGACTCTTTTTTTAGTTTGTTGATTCTATTAGTTAGTATCATGCGAGCGTGTTTTTTAAAGGCTTCCCACACCATCTGAACTGAAGCAGAGCCTTCGTTGATTAGGAAATAGTTACTCCATTCTGTTGAAAGGTCATCCTCCTCCAGCAGTATGGTCAGCCAAAAAGGGTTCAGCCTCCACACCATCGGAGGGCGGTTTTGGGGAACTGTAAGTGTAGCCCAATATGGGCAGTGATCAGATAGGGACCTAGGGGAGAAGCCTGTGTCCGCCAGCCTGGGGAGGAGCACCTTGGATACCAATATTAGGTCTATGCGGGACATAGCACGGTGCGACGTGGAGAAGCAGGAGAACCGCTTATCTGCAGGATTCCTAGCTCTCCACGTATCCACCAGGCCGAAGTCTGATAGGAGTCTGGCGAATCTTGTAGGGTGGGATATCCCCGGTTCTGTGTTTAACATGCTAAGTCTGTCTAGGGCTGGATCTAGCACATTGTTAAAATCACCTAGCCATACAGCCGGAATGCTAGGGTGCAGAGTCATAAAATCGAACCCAGCAGTTATAGCAGTCACGCTGAACGGTGGTGGAACATAGAATGCCATGAGGAGAATCGGGTCTCCATAGATTTTAGCTTTTAAAAGAACATATCTACCCGATGGGTCGATCACTGAGTCCTGGAGCTCAAAGTGGGTATTTTTAGCAATTAGGAGTGAAACTCCCCTTGAGACTGTAGTGTGCGTCGAATGGAATGCCCAGTCAATCCATGGTCTCTTAAGTACTCTATGTGCAATACCCTCAGCGTGTGTTTCCACCAGAGCCACCACATCAGCTCTTTGTTTCTTGAGGAGTGAAAACACCGCCGACCTCTTTATAGGTTCTCTAAGTCCGCGAATATTCCACGTGATAAATTTCAAACTAGCCATTTAAATGCGAATGTGAGGTATTGAGCTCCGGAACTCAGGTCTCCCCCCCCTCCCCCCCAAACGCCCCAGCACATAAATCTTGCAGCATGACCATTATCAATGACACTATAAGGTTATTTTGGTAACAGTTACCTGCTGTAAACATTAGATAAGACAATAAAACTTGTATATTTCTTATTTCCCCATCCCCCCACCCCGCTCTGCACCTTCCGAACCTGGTGCGAGCTTCAATCCCGAACTGCCAACTGGGCATAAACTTTGTCCAACCTGTGGAGAAAAGGTAAGTTCTTGACGGTGTTTGGGTGGCAGTCACTGTGTTGGGAATGTTAGTAAACTCTGGGATCTTAAGCAACCTGTACAGTGCAGCCAGAAACTGTGCTCTCCGTTTCAGGTGGTGAACTGTGGTACGTGGGGCGAGAATACGCTGCGTACCGTTGCACATTTCAGGACTCTGCTCACCGCTCTTGTCGAGCACCTTTAGACATTGGTTAGCTCCGTCGGTTGCATATGTGGACCTTTCGTTACAAGATAGAGGCCTATAACTGCAATGTGTCTCTGTGGTAAGGGACTGCAGAAAACCCTTTGGTGGGATTGTGCCGATTGTAGCAGGGTGAAGTTCTCACGGTTTGCAGCCCGCCGGGTTCTCCAGGAGAGATGTAGAACTGTGTTACTCGTTAGAGCCCGTCTATTGCGACAGGCCCAGTCTAAGTGGAGTTGGAGTGCAGCCTTCCATCACAACAGGATACTAAACATGAGAAGGGGGAAGGGGGAAGGCGAGCTGTTCATCCTGTAGTTATGTGTAGGGTTACGGTTTTGGAGATAGTCCGTGTGGAGAGTCAGGGTGTAGTATAGTGGAAGTCCCTGAGGAGTCCTATATTGACTTAGGAGCAGAAAAGAGTATAAGGAAAACGAGTACTTATCTGCGGGCTTCCCGCTGCTCCAACCAGGTGATAGCGGCTTCTGGATCCTCAAAGAAGTATGCTCTATCTTCTCCCTCCACACGGAGGCGGGCCGGGAAGAGCATGGCGTACTTGATGTTCTTTACGCGAAGGCGCCTTTTAACTTCCGTGAATGTGCGTCGCCTCCGCTGTACCTCCGCGGAGAAATCCGGATAGACAGCAATCATTTTGTTTCCTAGGGGGATGTTACCCTTCACTCTGCTGAGACGGAGTATGGCGTCTCTGTCCCTGTAGTTCAGGAATTTTGCGATGAACGTGCGCGGGGGGGCTCCAGGTGGTGGTAGTCTGCCTGACAGGCGGTGTGCGCGCTCTACCACAAATGTTGGGGAGAAAAATTCTCTCCCATACGTATCGCAGAGTAGGTTTTCCAGGAACATGGGGGGGTCTTTCCCCTCTGCCCCCTCAGGGAGACCCACAAATCTGAGGTTGCATCTTCTGAGACGATTCTCAATGTCGCGCTGTGAGGGATGTCTGGCATACTGTGATTGCTTCCTGGCATGATGAAATCGCCTCCAGCACCCTTGCTGTGTCTGTCCCGGTGGGAGGCTCGTCTTCCAGCGTGGCGGTGCCATCTTGGCCGGGGGGTCCGTGCCCTGCCGGCGGTATTGTTCCAGCTTTGCGGCCGCTATAGCCGCCTTCTTTGTGGGCGACATGACCCTGGTAGGTTACCGGTTCGGTGGTGGTGTATTGTGGGCTGAAGTGAGCTGTTTAGCGGTCTCAGGAGTTTGTTTAAGGATCAATGGCCGGCGGAGCTCTGTCTATCTGCGTCCTACTTCATGCCGCTCCAGGCCACGCCCCCAGGGGACTTTTCCTTTTAGTTTTTAATTTGCCTTTTGCTGTCACTTTTTAAATAGCTTTTTTTTTTTTTTTTCTTGGTTTCATCAGTCTATCATTTAAGGGGTGTGGTTTATTGCTCACAGGTGCCTATTTAACTTGTTGTAGGACTCAGTCTGAGCGTGCTCAGTTTGAAGCTGTGGAGCTTGGTGTAAGTGGAGCTGGATTAAGTGGGAGTTAAAAACAAGTGTTAGAGTATACAAGTCTTGGTGTCTGTTTGCTGTTTGCTGTCTGTTGGTGTTTGCTGTCTGTTGGTGTTTGCTGGGTTGCATTTTGGGGACTTTTCCTTTTAGTTTTTAATTTGCCTTTTGCTGTCACTTTTTAAATAGCTTTTTTTTTTTTTTTTTTTTCTTGGTTTCATCAGTCTATCAATTAAGGGGTGTGGTTAATTGCTCACAGGTGCCTATTTAACTTGTTGTAGGACTCAGTCTGAGCGTGCTCAGTTTGAAGCTGTGGAGCTTGGTGTAAGTGGAGCTGGATTAAGTGGGAGTTAAAAACAAGAGTTAGAGTATACAAGTCTTGGTGTCTGTTTGCTGTTTGCTGTCTGTTGGTGTTTGCTGTCTGTTGGTGTTTGCTGTCTGTTGGTGTGTGTTGCTGTCTGTTGGTGTGTGTTGCTGTCTGTTGGTGTGTGTTTGCTGTCTGTTGGTGTTTGCTGTCTGTTGGTGTTTGCTGGGTTGCATTTTGGGGACTTTTCCTTTTAGTTTTTAATTTGCCTTTTGCTGTCACTTTTTAAATAGCTTTTTTTTTTTTTCTTGGTTTCATCAGTCTATCAATTAAGGGGTGTGGTTAATTGCTCACAGGTGCCTATTTAACTTGTTGTAGGACTCAGTCTGAGCGTGCTCAGTTTGAAGCTGTGGAGCTTGGTGTAAGTGGAGCTGGATTAAGTGGGAGTTAAAAACAAGAGTTAGAGTATACAAGTCTTGGTGTCTGCTTGCTGTTTGCTGTCTGTTGGTGTTTGCTGTCTGTTGGTGTTTGCTGTGTTGCATTTTGGGGACTTTTCCTTTTAGTTTTTAATTTGCCCTTTGCTGTCACTTTTTAAATAGCTTTTTTTTTTTTTTTTTCTTGGTTTCATCAGTCTATCAATTAAGGGGTGTGGTTAATTGCTCACAGGTGCCTATTTAACTTGTTGTAGGACTCAGTCTGAGCGTGCTCAGTTTGAAGCTGTGGAGCTTGGTGTAAGTGGAGCTGGATTAAGTAGGAGTTAAAAACAAGAGTTTAAAACAGGAGGTTATAACAGGGGTCATAGTACCTGTGTAGTGTGAGTATCTGAGTGTTGTCTGAGTAGTGTGTGTGGATCGTTAGTACTTGTGTATTGTGTACCTGTGTATTGTCGTGTACCTGTGTATTGTCTTGAGTATTAGTGCCAGGAAGCTAGCTGTTGGGTAATTTGGACAGGGTAAAATCCCCAAATCCTCACTAAATTTAATAGGTACGATGCCCGGCGGGTGTGGAGAGGCGACTCTTTGTACATCTTGCCGCATGTATGCGTTCCTTGATCAACCGATCGAGGGCGAATACTGCTGTGCAAAATGTAAGCACATTGTTTCCCTGGAAGCCCAGGTTCTGAATCTGGGGAAGCAACTGTCAGCACTGAGAAGTCCCTCTATACTAAAGGTGAGCCAGGAACGTACACGGCAGGTGCCGGCAGGGGCCAGCACAGAGGCGGGTGGAGACAAAGAGGTGCAGGCACTAGCAAAGAGTAGATGGGTGACAGTCAGGAGGGGTAGAGGGGGAAGTGCCAGGGAGGCCGATCCAGGACTGGAGCATCCCAATAAGTACGCTCCACTGAGTGTCATTGGTGAAACCAGTCAGGGACCAGCACTGCTGGAGATGAGGGACTCTCCTAGCTGCCAGGGGAAGAACTCCTCCAGTGAGAGTGGGGGGGCAGCAAAGGGAAAGGAAAGACAGACTCTGGTGGTAGGGGACTCAATTCTTAGAAGGACAGAGAGGGCAATCTGTAACCAAGACCTGAAGCGCCGAACAATATGTTGTCTACCGGGTGCTCGGGTTCGGCATATCACGGATCTTGTGGACAGATTACTGGGAGGGGCTGGGGAAGACCCGGCTGTCATGGTGCACGTTGGCACCAATGACAAAGTCAGAGGCAGATGGAGTGTCCTAAAGAACGATTTTAGGGACTTAGGAGCTAAATTGAGGAAAAGGACCTCCAAGGTAGTGTTCTCAGGAATACTACCGGTACATCGAGCCACACCAGAGAGGCAGAGGGAGATTAGGGAAGTAAACAAGTGGCTGAAGAGCTGGTGTAGTAAGGAGGGGTTTGGGTTCCTGGAAGACTGGGCCGACTTCTCAGTCGGTAACCGGTACTATAGAAGGGACGGACTGCACCTAAATGAGGAGGGTGCAGATCTGCTGGGAATGAAGATGGCCAAAAAGTTAGAGGGGTTTTTAAACTAGGCGATGGGGGGGAGGGTCCAGAGACAGTGATAGCCAGCGAGGAAGATATTCCAGAGGGTAGTATTGGGGGCATTAGTGGTAGGTTAACCAAAGCACAAAAACACAAGGTGAGTATAGTAGCAAGTCCTAGTTGCAATCTTGAAACACCCAATACGAGGACAATATGCGACCGGTCTAAACTATGTGGCATGTTCACCAATGCCAGGAGCCTGGCGGACAAGATGGGTGAACTAGAGATACTGTTGTACAAGGAGGATTTGGATTTTGTGGGAATTTCAGAGATCTGGTTCAACAGCTCTCATGATTGGCTGGCAAACATTCAAGGGTATACCCTATACCGCAAGGATAGAGAGGGTAAAAAAGGGGGAGGGGTATGCCTATATATCAAGAATAATGTACAAGTGAATGTGAGAGATGACATCACTGAGGGGGCTAGGGAGGAGGTAGAATCTTTATGGGTAGAGCTCCAAAGGGATGAAGCTAAGGGGAAAATAATACTGGGAGTATGCTATAGGCCCCCTAACCTGAGGGAGGAAGTGGAGACGGATCTCCTATCACAAATTGGATTAGCAGCAAGGATGGGAAGTGTTATCATAATGGGGGATTTTAATTATCCAGACATAGACTGGGCGGAGGGAACCGCGCATTCATTTAAGGCTCGCCAGTTCCTTAGTGTCTTGCAGGACAATTTTATGGGTCAGATGGTAGACGCACCAACTAGAAATAAAACCTTACTAGATCTACTGATTACCAACAATACAGACCTGATAACAGATGTGGAAATATGGGGCAATTTAGGTAACAGCGATCACAAGTCAATTAGTTTCAGTATTAATCACACAAATAGGAAACATGAAGGGAACACAAAGACACTGAATTTCAAAAGGGCCAACTTCCCTAAACTACAAACCTTGCTAAAAGGCATAAATTGGGATAAAATATTAGGAACAAAGAATACGGAGGAGAGATGGGTTTGCTTTAAGAGCATATTAAATAAGGGCATTAGCCAATGTATCCCATTAGGTAATAAATTTAAAAGAGTGAACAAACATCCTGGATGGCTTAACTCCAATGTAAAAATGCATATAAAAGCAAAGGAGAAGGCCTTCAAAAAATACAAGGTTGAGGGATCATCCACAGCATTCAGAATTTATAAAGAATGCAATAAGAAATGTAAGGGTGCAATTAGGATGGCTAAGATAGAACATGAAAGACACATAGCGGAGGAGAGCAAAAAAAAATCCCAAGAAATTCTTTAAGTATGTAAACAGTAAAAAAGGGAGGACAGACCATATTGGCCCCATAAAGAATGAGGAAGGACATCTGGTTACAAAGGATGGGGAGATGGCAAAGGTATTGAATTTATTCTTCTCCTCAGTCTTCACGAGTGAATCGGGAGGCTTCAGTAACCAAAACTGCAGTGTTTATCCTCATGACACAACACGGGAAGCACCTACATGGTTAACAGAGGACGGAATTAAAATTAGACTTGAGAAACTTAACATTAATAAATCACCGGGACCAGATGGCTTGCATCCGAGGGTACTTAGGGAACTCAGTCAGGTGATTGCCAGACCGTTGTTCCTAATTTTTACAGACAGTCTATTGACTGGAATGGTACCAGCTGATTGGAGAAAAGCCAATGTAGCACCAATATTTAAAAAGGGCCCAAAAAACATCCCTGGGAATTACAGACCAGTTAGCCTAACATCAATAGTATGTAAACTCTTGGAGGGGATGATAAGGGACTATATACAAGATTTTAGTAATAAGAATGATATCATTAGCAGTAATCAGCATGGATTCATGAAGAATCGTTCTTGCCAAACCAATCTATTAACCTTCTATGAGGAGGTGAGTTGCCATCTAGATAAAGGAAGGCCCGTAGACGTGGTGTATCTGGATTTTGCAAAAGCATTTGACACAGTTCCCCATAAACGTTTACTGTACAAAATAAGGTGCGTTGGCATGGACCATAGGGTGAGTACATGGATTGAAAACTGGCTACAAGGGCGTGTTCAGAGGGTGGTGATAAATGGGGAGTACTCAGAATGGTCAGGGGTGGGTAGTGGGGTTCCCCAGGGTTCTGTGCTGGGACCAATCCTATTTAATTTGTTCATAAACGACCTGGAGGATGGGATAAACAGTTCAATCTCTGTATTTGCAGACGATACTAAGCTAAGCAGGGCAATAACTTCTCCGCAGGATGTGGAAATCTTGCAAAAAGACCTGAACAAATTAATGGGGTGGGCGACTACATGGCAAATGAGGTTCAATGTAGAAAAATGTAAAATAATGCATTTGGGTGGCAAAAATATGAATGCAATCTATACACTGGGGGGAGAACCTCTGGGGGAATCTAGGATGGAAAAGGACCTGGGGGTCCTAGTGGATGATAGGCTCAGCAATGGCATGCAATGCCAAGCTGCTGCTAATAAAGCAAACAGAATATTGGCATGCATTAAAAGGGGGATCAACTGCAGAGATAAAACGATAATTCTCCCGCTCTACAAGACTCTGGTCCGCCCGCACCTAGAGTATGCTGTCCAGTTCTGGGCACCAGTCCTCAGGAGGGACGTACTGGAAATGGAGCGAGTACAAAGAAGGGCAACAAAGCTAATAAAGGGTCTGGAGGATCTTAGTTATGAGGAAAGGTTGCGAGCACTGAACTTATTCTCTCTGGAGAAGAGACGCTTGAGAGGGGATATGATTTCAATTTACAAATACTGTACTGGTGACCCCACAATAGGGATAAAACTTTTTCGCAGAAGAGAGTTTAATAAGACTCGTGGCCACTCATTACAATTAGAAGAAAAGAGGTTTAACCTTAAACTATGTAGAGGGTTCTTTACTGTAAGAGCGGCAAGGATGTGGAATTCCCTTCCACAGGCGGTGGTCTCAGCGGGGAGCATTGATAGCTTCAAGAAACTATTAGATAATCACCTGAATGACCGCAATATACAGGGATATGTAATGTAATACTGACACATAATCACACACATAGGTTGGACTTGATGGACTTGTGTCTTTTTTCAACCTCACCTACTATGTAACTCTGCACAAATTAGAATTAATGGAACATTAAGTGACCCCTTTGTTTTACATAATGGAACCAGACAGGGCTGCCCTCTTTCCCCTCTCCTCTTTGCCATCACATTAGAACCCTTCTTAGCTACAATTAGGCACAATGCTAACATCAAAGGCATACAAATAGGTAACAGATCCCATAAATATGCGGCTTATGCTGATGATGTACTATTTTTTATTCAACAACCACGTATCTCGATTCCCAACTTAATGTCTGCTTTTTCTACATTTCACTCAATCTCTAACTTCAAAATAAATTTTTCCAAATCCGAAATTCTAAACATTAATATTTCCAAGACCGAGGCACTCGCCCTCAAACCCCTTTTTCCCTTTAAATGGGAACCGAAATGTATGAAATATCTAGGTATCTATCTTACTTCTAATCTTCAATCTCTCTTTCGCTATAACTATATCCCCTTGCTAAATAAGATTAGAGACGACCTGCGAAAATGGTCTAGCTTATCACACACGTGGCTGGGGAAAGTTAGTATCATTAAAATGAATATATTGCCTCGCATCCTTTTTCTCTTTCAAATGCTTCCACTAGGTGTACCAGTGGGGTTCTTTACTATTTTACAATCCATGATTTCCCGATTTATTTGGAAGAACAATCATCCCAGAATATCCAGAGGGCTATTGTTTCGCTCCAAATGCTCGGGAGGATTAGCACTCCCTAATTTCAAAGTATACTATCAAGCTGTAGTTCTGACCAGAGTGGCTGAATGGAAATATGCTCTTAAATCAAAATTATGGGTACAAATTGAATATTTTTTAAGGGGCATGGATCTCTCAATAGCCCCTTGGATACCCCGTTCCTATAGAAGATTTGCTAGTACTACCTCAGCTCTTACTATATCCTCTTTAGACATATGGGACTCCATACACAAAAAAAATTTGTGGAATTATGATTCCCCCCTATTACCCCTCCTCAATCATAGATATTTCCCTCCGGGTCTACTTGACCCAGGCTTTAAATCATGGAAATTGGGAGAACCTCTCTTATTACATCACGTCCTCCGAGGCAATATACTTAAACCGCTAAATATGATCCTGGCTCCTAAATCGGCCACTTTCTTAGATAAATGGAGATATCACCAATTACAACATTTTTTAAGGTCTCTTCCTAACCCACTTAGAGGTATAAATGATTTAAATAATATAGAAGTAATATTCTATCCGAAAGATCCCCCTACACATGGTATCTCTTTATTCTACAGAGCTCTTATTGCTCTTCATGATCCTGGCTTTCCATCCTTCCTAGCTAAATGGGAGACTGATTTAGATTCCCCCCTCACTGACGGCCAAAAGGACAAGATCCTACAATTAGCTCATACTTCATCTCTTGCCTCCAGAATGTCAGAGGTCAACTATAAATTACTCAGTAGGTGGCATTACACCCCAGTTAGACTGCATCAAATGTTCCCCGCCAGATCCTCATTGTGCTGGAGGAACTGTGGGAACAAGGCTACTCATGCACACGTGTGGTGGTTTTGCCCACTCATTCGACCATACTGGGATGCCATTCGTGATCTGATTGTACAGATCTCGGATTTCAATATACCTAATGACCCATGGACTGTCCTTTTCCATGCTACGAAAACTCCCGTACATTTATATAAACGTTCAATTATTCCTCATTTACTAAACGCCGCCAAAGCCTTAATTCACACTTTATGGGGCCAACAAACAACCCCCTCTATAAAGGTTTGGCTACTAATGGTGGATAACGTACACCTTATGGAGAGCATTACTCACAATATTAGAGGTACTTCCCAGAAACATTCTCTAACATGGGATCCCTGGATAAAATTTCAGTCCACCTTCTCCTATAAGGACCTCATAATGCAAACCCCTTAAATATATCACTTTAAAGTAGTCATTTATTGAGTGTCCCTTACACTCCACCCTTTTCAAATTTATCGAAGTGCATGCCAGCAACCCTTCTCCCTTCCCCTCTTCTCATTATCCTCTTTTCATACTTTCCTTGTTTTTCTTTCTTTCTCATTTATTCTTTTCTCTATCATTTCAATTTTCCTATTCACTAGTTACTGTTCTTTTCTATTCTTTAACCTTTTAAACCAAAGCAATGTGTTTTCTCAAAATGAGTTTGGATTCAATTGCTCACATAATAGGAATCCAATAACTAGGCGGATATCACTATGTCAGTTAGTAGACCTCCAGAGACACTTATTGGAGTATTGCCTTATACCGAACCATTGTATTCTGTGTGTACTGGAAATTATTATTTTGTATATGTGAGAATGTTTCTATTTTGAAATGTTTTTATACTTTTGCTTTGTTCTTCTTTAATTAAAACTTATTAAACAAAAAAAACTGCTAATTGCGGTCATGCAATGCTATACCCAAACGAAATTTGCGTCCTTTGTTCCCACAAATATAGCTTTCTTTTGATGGTATTTGATCACCTCTGCGGTTTTTATTTTTTGCGTTATAAACGGAAAAAGACCAAAAATTTTGAAAAAAAATATATTTTCTAGTTTTTGTTATAAAAAAAATCCAATAAACTCAATTTTAGTCATACATTTAGTTCAAAATGTATTCAGCCACATGTCTTTGGTAAAAAAAATGTCAATAAGCATATATTTATTGGTTTGCGCAAAAGTTATAGCGTCTACAAACTAGGGTACATTTTCTGGAATTTACACAGCTTTTAGTTTATGACTGCCTATGTCATTTCTTGAGGTGCTAAAATGGCAGGGCAGTACAAAACCCCCACAAATGACCCCATTTTGGAAAGTAGACATCCCAAGGAAATAGGAAATTGCTGAGAGGCATGTTGAGCCCATTGAATATTATTTTTTTTGTCCCAAGTGATTAAATAATGACAAAAAAAATTTACAAAAAGTTGTCACTAACTGATATATTGCTCAAACATGCCATGGACATATGTGGAATTGCACCCCAAAATACATTCTGCTGCTTCTCCTGTGTATGGGGATACCACATGTGTTGGACTTTTTAGGAGCCTAGCCGCGTACGGGGCCCCGAAAACCAAGCACCACCTTCAGGATTTCTAAGGGCGTAAATTTTTGATTTCACTCCTCACTACCTATCACAGTTTTGAAGGCCATAAAATGGCAGGACAGTTCACCCCCCCCCAAAATGACGACCACATTTTGGAAAGTAGACACCCCAAGCTATTTGCTGAGAGGCATGTGAAGTCCATGGAATATTTTATATTTTGCCACAAATTGCGGGAAAATGACCAACTTTTTTTTTTTTTGCACATAGTTGTCACTAAATGATATATTGCTCAAACATGCCATAGACATATGTGGAATTGCACCCCAAGATACATTCTGCTGCTTCTCCTGAGTATGAGGATACCCCATGCGTGGGACTTTTTTGGAGCCTAGCTGCATACGGGGCCCGAAAACCAATCACCGTCTTCAGAATTTCTAAGGGCATAAAGTTGTGATTTCACTCCTCACTACCTATCACAGTTTCGAAGGCCATAAAATGCCAAGATGGCATAAACCCCCCCCAAATGACTCAATTTTGGAAAGTAGACACCCCAAGCTATTTGCTGAGAGGCATGGTGAGTATTTTGCAGCTCTCATTTGTTTTTGAAAATGAAGAAAGAAAAGAAAAATGAATTTTTTTTCTTTTTTGAATTTTCAAAACTTTGTGACAAAAAGCGAGGTCTGCAACATACTCACCATACCTCTCAGCAAATAGCTTGGGGTGTCTACTTTCCAAAATGGGGTCATTTGGGGTGGGGGGTTTTGTGCCATATGGGCATTCCATGGCCTCCGAAACTGTGATAGGCAGTGAGGAGTGAAATAAAAAAATTTACACCCTTAGAAAGCCTGAAGGCAGTGATTGGTTTTTGAGGTCCCGTATGCGGCTAAGCTCCCAAAAAGTCTCACACATGTGGTATCCCCGTACCCAGGAGGAGCAACAGAATGTATTTTGGGGTGTAATTTCACATATTCCCATGGCATGTTTGAGCAATATATCATTTAGTGACAACTTTGTGCAAAAAAAAAAAAAAAAAATTGTCTTTTTCCCGCAACTTGTGTCACAATATAAAATATTCCATGGACTCAACATACCTCTCAGCAAATAGCTTGCTTTCCAAAATGGGGTCATTTGGGGGGGTTTTGAACTGTCCTGGCATTTTATGCACAACATTTAGAAGCTTATGTCACACATCACCCACTCTTCTAACCACTTGAACACAAAGCCCTTTCTGACACTATGTACATGAAAAATTTTTTTTTTTTTGCAAGAAAATTACTTTGAACCCCCAAACATTATATATTTTTTTAATGCAAAGGCCCTACAGATTAAAATGGTGGGTGTTTCATTTTTTTTTTCACACAGTATTTGGGCAACAATTTTTCAAACGCATTTTTTGGGGAAAAAACACACTTTTTTACATTTTAATGCACTAAAACACACTATATTGCCCAAATGTTTGATGATATAAAAAAGATGATCTTAGGCCGAGTACAATGATACTAAACATGACATGCTTTAAAATTGCGCACAAACGTGCAGTGGCGACAAACTACATACATTTTTAAAAGCTTTTAAAAGCCTTTACAGGTTACCACTTTAGATTTACAGAGGAGGTCTACTGCTAAAATTACTGCCCTCAATCTGACCTTTGCGGTGATACCTCACATGCATGGTGCAATTGCTGTTTACATTTGATGCCAGACCAACGCTTGTGTTCGCCTTTGCGCGAGAGCAGGAGGGGACAGGGGTGCCTTTTTTTTTTTTTTTTTTTTTCTTTATTATTTTTTTTTGCTTTTTTATCTTATTTTTAAATTGTTCCTTTCATTTTTTTTTTATCATTTTTATTGTTATGCCAGGGAATGTAAATATCCCCTATGATAGCAATAGGTAGTGACAGGTACTCTTTTTTGAAAAAAATGGGGTCTATTAGACCCTAGAGCTCTCCTCTGCCCTCAAAGCATCTGACCACACCAAGATCGGTGTGATAAAATGCTTTCCCAATTTCCCAATGGTGCTGTTTACATCCGGCAAAATCTAAGTCATAAAATGCTCGTAGCTTCCGGTTTCTTAGGCCATAGAGATGATTGGAGCCATTCTGGTCTCTGATCAGCTCTATGATCAGCTGACAGAATCACCGGCTGCATTCTCAGGTTCCCTGTTGGGACAGGAGAGCCAGAGAAATACATGGAAGGCAGTGGGAGGGAGGGACATTCCCTCCCACTGCTTGTAAAAGCAGTCTAGAGGCTAATTAGCCACTAGGATTGCTTTTACATGAAAGCCAACCACTGGCTGAAAAGAATGATACCAAGATGATACCTAAACCTGCAGGCATCATTCTGGTATAACCACTCAAAGTCGTGAATGGCGTACGTGAAAACAAAAAAATGGTTAACAATAAGACACAGTAAACAGTAAAGTATAAAAAATTGCATACCTGAAAAGCAAACATGATAAAACATAATAACAATAAAACATTGCAGAATAGAATACAGTAAAAAAGAGCAGAACAATAGAGAGAGAATAGAGCGAGAGACAACAATAAAACTATTTTTGTTTTTTGTTTTTTATATATTTTTTGTGTTTTTTTTACACTTTTTCTTGTAACTTTTATAACTGTAACCAGTTCTAGGTTCAGGTCTCTCAAAATGCGATGGCATCTTGGGAGATCCTGTGAAAGTGTGCCTAGTCTGTGCAATGCTGTACCCTACGCTAATACTCAACTAGTGTATGGTAGCGTTCAAAACATTCACCAATGCAAAGACCAGGATTTTCAGGACAGGAGGGACAGTAATAGCGGGTGTAACGCCTATATCCACGCTTGCTGAAGACACAACATCTTTTTGGGGGGGGTTTGTTGGGTAGGGGTACTCAGGAGGACATAAAAAAATGCCTCTCATGCAGCCGACTGCATTTGGTTGGGGATGTGAATGGGCGAAGTACGGGTGCTGCAGAAGTTGTGGGTTCCCAATTAGGATTGGCGAATGCAGCAGGAAGGGCATTATGGGCACGACGGGCCTGTGTTTGTCTTCTTCTTGGTGGCAGCGGGACACTACTTGTGCTTGCCACCTCACTAGCTTGAACTGCACTTATGGGACTCGCCACGTCACCAAGTGTTACTGCAGTGCTGGTTTGACTACGACCGGGGTGTACTAGGCCGCTGTGCTTGCCAGTTCACCAAAACGCTACCAAAAAAACTGTTAGCGATCGCAGGGATCAGGCCTGACACTGCGAACGCTGCAGTTATGCGTTTAGTGTTTTGTAAGTGACAGTGATCGATCGATACTGCACTTGGGTGGGCTAGGCTGGGCCGGGCGGAGGGGCAAAATGCAGGTGCTAGCAGGTATCGGGGCTGATCCCGCTAACACTGCGTTTTTGGGAACCCTAAACTGCTGGGGACGCTAGTATAGATCTGATCGGATCAGATATTGATCCGTTCAGATACTATACCACTAAGGGAGGCGTATGCTGCGTGCGTGGGTGTTAGCAGTACTGGCGCTAACCTGACGCTGCCTAGGGCGACGCATATCACCGCCGGGCGATCAGGAGGCTAAACCTTTTTTAGGTAATAAATGGCGGGTGCCCTGACACTATAAAAAATAAACTAACTAACCAGTGTCACCCGTAACATATTACATGGTGATCACTGGTGAAAGGGTTAATTAGGGGGCAATCAAGGGGTTAAAACCTTTATTAGGTAGTATATGGGGGTCCCTGATGCTATAAAACGCTGACGACGAACCTATATATTTACCTCCCTAACTAGCCTCACCAGTGACACTAATACAGCGATCAGAAAAATGATCGCTTAGTGACACTGGCGACGGGGGGGGTGATCAAGGGGTTAAAACTTTATTAGGTGGGTTAGGGGGGTATCCTAGACCTAAAGGGGGCTAACACTAACTGCCCTACCACACTAACTGTCACAAACTGACACCAATGCAGTAATCAGAAAAAAAAAAAACTGCTTGGTGTCAGTGTGACAGGGGGGGTGATTAGGGGGTGATCAGTGGGTGATCGGGGGGTGATGGGGGGTGTAAGGTGTGCCTAGTGTGTTTTACTGTGTGTGTAGTGTTGGTGCACTTACTCAGATGTCTTCTCTCCTCGGCGCCAGAATGGAAAATACCGAGCCGAGGTGAGATGACATCACTTCCTCTGCCACTGTTTACTATACAGCAGCAGAGGAAGATTCTCATTCATTGGGAGCAATCGCGAGGGGTGGCCACAAATGAGTGGTCTCCCCCTCAGCCTGGATCGCTCCCCTAACGATGCCGACCACCTCGGGCACCAGTTACGTGATTTTGCCTGCCCGTGCCATTCTGCCACAGTATATCTGCGTTAGGCGGTCGACAAGTGGTTAGAGATGTGCAGGACGGAAAATGTTATTTTGTTTCATATTGGATTTGTTTGTTAAGTTAATAATTTCATTGCGTCATATTCGTTATGTTGGAATGAAAATGAATTTGATTTTGAAATGAAAACATTTTGCAATATATGCAGTAAGGTATAAAAGTGAAATAAAGAGGCATTCCGCCTGAGGAAAAAAAATTAAAGTCAGCAGCTTTATCATAGGCTGTCGGGTGCTGCCACTGCCATTCATCATAAGGGAAACCATCAGTAAACCTTTCGGCTTCACAGCCGTTTCCCTACTGCGAATAAGATTAGAATAGAAAATAGAATAGAATTTAAAGAATACAATACAGTAGAAAAGAATAAACCAAAATAGAATAGAAATTAAGAAATAGAATAGAAATTAGGAAATAGAAAAGAATAGAATAGATTAAAACAGAAGAGAATATATTCTATTCTATTTTTTATTTTCTATTCTATTTTGTGCTATTCTACACTATTCCTTTTTTTTTTCTTTTTTTTTTCTTTTCTTTTCTATCCTGTTATTTTCTATTCTGTTCTGTTTTATTTTATTATTTTCTATTCTGTTTTATTCTTGTCTATTCTTTTCTCTTCTATTCTTTTAGATGTTATTCTATTAGTTTATTTCTATTCTATTGCGTTTTCTTCTATTCTATTCTTTTATGTTGTATTCTGTGTGATTCTGTTCAATTCTATCTTATTCTTTTCCTTTTTCTTCTGTTCTATTCTTTTCTATTCAATTCTATAAAGTTGTTTCGCTTTTATACCTTACTGCATTTAATGCAATATGTTTCCATTTCAAGTTCAAATTATTTTCAAATTTAAATTCATTTTCAAATTTGGATAATTTGTTTCATTATATTTTGTTACATCTAAATCTCTGAATAACGTAAATGTTGTCCAAATTTCATTTCATAACAAAACCAATTCCCCATGTCTATTACATCTTACTTTTGTTCTGCCCCAAGGCAAGGGGGAGACTGCTACAAAAATTGGGGAGACCTTGCACATTCATGGTCCAGGCCCAGTTTATAGGAAAGCTCTGCTACAAAGCTGACCCGAACCTGGGCTCCCTGCCACTGAGATAAGTCCATAAAGACCATACAGCCACCAATCCACCGCTCCGACAGGACCTCCATCACTGGTCACCACCACCTCCTCTCCCAAACTGGGGTCCCTGCCGATGAGACAAGTAGACCATACAGCCACCAATCCACCACTCTGACAGGACCTTCATCACTGGTCACCACCACCTCCTCTCCAAAACTGGGGTCCCTACTGCTGAGACAAGTAGACCATACAGCCACCAATCCACTGCTCTGACAGGACCTCCATCACTGGTCACCACCATCTTCTCTCCCAAACTGGCTGCTTCTCCTTCCTTGGCTGCTTAACGCTCTCCATTTCCCGGAAGGTTACCACAAGATGTTTACTTCATTCCACATTCCCATATACAGCTGGATTTTACTCACTTGTCATACCCAAAGTTCAGAGTGTCGTGTGCAGGTGACCCCCATCCAGGCCCACTATCTCTCATATTGGGTGGCCTAGGACTGCAAACCCACACTTGACAATGCCAACCAATTGTTATAGCAGAACATTATATATACTTTCAACTAAAATAGTACCTGGAAAAAGGCTGTGGTGGTGCCTTGCAGGTCTGTTATAACCTCTGGGATCCCGCGTATTCTGAGATTGTCCCTTTGGGCCCTATTTTTGGCATCCTCCAGCTTATCATGTAAGCCTTCAAGTTCACCATTCTACCATCTATGCAAAGGAGAATTTTAATTGTTTTTTATAAAAAAAAATCATCTTATGGCAACAATAAATTGATAAATGGTTCTTCTTATTGATTTTTGCCTGTTTATCTGTCCGCACAAGACTGGCTCGAATAGCGCTTTTCCTTATGGTTGCCAATGACTGTAAGTTCAGCATTCAGCCTATCCACTTCATCTTCATGTCCCTCTAGCACAGTAGTGGTTAAGTCGATCCGCTGCTCTAGCTGGTTTGTGTGGTGGCCTATCTCTTTACGGCCTCGCATGAGATCAGAAGAGAACTTGCGGGAGGCCATGGATATTTCATCCCACACTATAGTGCGGAATTTTGAGAGCAGTGTCTCTGGGTCAGTATAAGCTGGACTTACAAGGTCAGTGGGGAACTACAGCAGGCTATCCATTGGGGAAACTGGACCAGCCGATGAGAGCCTTGTGGTATCATCAGGCTCAGGAGGCTCAGGCGCCATCTTGCCTTTCCCCGCAGTGAGGGAGGCTTTTGGCTGTGTCTTTGCTTTTTGTTTGTTTTTGTGACCCTTGTACTTACCCCCGGGTGCCTTGCGATGTCTGCAATCGTAGGGGTTGGAGCTGTCATGTCTGAGCGGAGTCTGTGCTCTGTGAGCTGGGTCTGTAGTGTCCAGTGGCGCGGAGCGAGGAGCTCAGGCAGCCATCTCCCGCGATCACGTGCTTGCGCCCCATGTTTTATTCACTTTCAATGTGCCTTTAAATTTGCTAAAAAAAAATTGACCACTCCATTAGTGTCAATTCCTTAGCACAGCCCCCTCCCTCATTGCACATCATAGCCCTCTCTCTTCTGGTAGCAACAGTTACTGTATATGCTGGCCCAGCATATGTAGCAGCCAAAAGAGGAATACTATAGAGTCTTTACTAGTCTTATTGGCATATTTCCCCCAAAAGGGTGCTCTTGTTTCTATTCCTATCAGTATGTCTTACCCAAAGGATTGCCTGTAGGTTGTAACTTAAGGTTTACAATTTTTATTGGTACATCTACATCAGAGGATTTCCTGTAGGTTGTAACTGAGTTTACAATTCATATTGGTACACCCAACCAAAAAAGAGCGCCTGTTTCTATTTTTATCTGTACATCTACCCCAAAGGATTGCCTGTAGGCTCCAGCCTGTGTTTATAATTCATCTACAAAAAGGATTGTCTGTATGGTGTCACCTGAGTGTACTATTCAGTAAGATAGCAATGGAAGCCAAACCTTGTAAAAAAGTGACAACAATGGACTCCAAACAAGGTCTTTACTATCGTATGAACTAGCTAGACCAGCAATCCTGGGTACGAGGCCAGCACTGTCCACCCTAAAATGTAATATGAGTTTTGTCTAGCATGTCTCATATCAGATAAGGCAGAACTGAGATCTGATTGCCAATAACAGATTATTCCTCTTTCTACCTTCTCACGACATTGGTTTGAGCTCTTTTGAAATGTCTTTAAATAAAGTTCAGGAAGTGCGAAGACGGATAAAACTTCTGCTTCTCAGAAGGACAGTCACAACTTCAAGGTCCCCTCTACCATGTCTGCCTTTCTCGCCATCGTGCTCCTTTGTAAGTAGAAAGATCGTTTTTTTTTTCATTCTGAGTTTTTTATTATTATATTCTGAGTGTCAGCTGAGTGTCTTTACTTTGAGATTGTGTGAAACACACAAAACAACTCATTACTATGAGGCTGTTGGAGGCTGTATGTAAAACACATTCATTATGTTTGCATCTGTTGTGGACAAAGTATGATGACCCTTCTTCTTCTTCTTACTTTGTGTTCACCATCTAAAGGGGAATGTATGATGTATCTTGTTCTATGAGAAATACAATATGTTACAAGTGTTTAGTATAATCCACTCTCAGTGATGGTAGATTGCACATTGTAGAAATGAGCTATTGGCATCTGGGCAGAGCATATTTGTGACTCGTGCTACTTTATAAGTATTGTTCGTAAGCTGTGTTTGTGGTCTTGTTGTCACACAGGCTGCAAGTTTCCCATTTATCTAGATAGGTCAGAAACACAAAAGAGATTTTCAGAAGAGCTTTGTTTTAATTGCCAAAGTAAATGATGACGGAAGATGACTGTCAGCTCTAAGGAGAAAACTGTAGTAAGGTTGGGGCAATGCTAGGGTATAGGTATAGGAAATGAATAGAAATACTGCGCCCACTGTGAAGAAAAAAGCAGCCAACATAACAAATAGACAAAATGTTAAGTGAATAAAACAAAAAATGTGGCGCTAAGTGATATCCGTTATTGTGCAAACCTAACCAGAATGTGGATCCGGAGGTCCATTGCACAGTAAAGATTTAATGGAACACTCAAAAAAACAAGTGTAAAGAAATATATATATATATATTGGTGAGCAATAAACCTAAAAAAACATGCATATGTGTGTATACTTGCAGGGTATAACACTGCAACAAGCACACCCATATAAATAAACAGGTGACTGGGTATAATCAACATATATATGGTACTGAATATCACTGGATACCAGAAATGGAAAGATAACCTCCCACTAGTCACCAAAATTATGTACGATGGTGTGACCCAACTAGGAGTTTAGTATTATCTATTTCTGATTTTTGGGATTTTCATCTCTCATTTAATGCTGTGTACTAAATATGTTGACATTTGGTTGGAGATAACACCCATTGTATGTTACACCATATAAATCAAATTTTTATATTTATGTACACAATTTATGATTGTATTAGTTTTCATCTACTTATTAATTTATTCCGTATTATCACATACAACTTTTACACTTCATACGTGATTTATTCTGTATAATACTACACTCCTAGTTGGGTCACACCATCGTACATAATTTTGGTGACTAGTGGGAGGTTATCTTTCCATTTTTGGTATCCAGTGATATTCAGTACCATATATATGTTGATTATACCCAGTATACCCATGTTTTCTTAGGTTTATTGCTCACCAATATATATATATATTTCTTTACACTTGTTTTTTTGAGTGTTCCATTAAATCTTTACTGTGCAATGGACCTCCGGATCCACATTCTGGTTAGGTTTGCACAATAACGGACATCACTTAGCACCACATTATTTGTTTTAATGCTAGGGTATGATACCGGGGTATGTGTCCTCGGTCTACTGCTGAGTGCTCCTTGTCTCGTGTCATTGAAATATTGTTTTAAGTTATATTCATGTCCACAGTACATCTCAGAATCCCAGTATCTCCACCCCTGGACTTTTACAGCTTTTAAAGGGTTGAGAGGACTGGTTGCTTGGTTGGTAAAGGGGGATCTGGTGGTTTCATAGTTCGGTTCTAGTAGTTATGTCACTGGAACTGCATAAGGGTGAAGGGAAAGGTGTTGGTTGAAATAAGCTTCATAAAGGAGGTGGTGGGTTGGCTGGTGGCTACATAAGGCACAATAGAAGTGTCTTGGTAAGGGGGTTATGATGGATTCATAGAATGTTCTGATGGGTAAATATACATGTCCACTGTGTAAGGGGGCTTATGGGGTGAATAAAAGGGCAACTGATGCCTACCTAATGGTGGAATGGCAACACAATGTCTGGTTGCCTAACATGACCTCTTCAAACCATAGCTTGTCATCTAAGAGAGAGAGGCAGTTCTGATCTTCTTCTGGTGACCTGAGAAAATTGGGATCCTAACATCTTTGTTATAATTTTTTTTTATAATCTCTAACTGAAAATTAAAGAAAGATAAATGATTGAAATGCATTAGAACTGTTTTAATGATATGTACTGTACAAAATATTTTCTAAGAAGTGCATTTTGGCTTTTCAGCTTTGAACATGGGAAAATCTGGTGAGTACAAATCTGATACTGGACAGTGTGTCATAAATACAATAATACTAATGAAAAATAGTGAATAGGTTTGGATCATTAATTATAATCGTGTTAATAACTTTGCAATAAAGCAGTATTTAAACCCCAAAGCAAACATTTATTATATTGCAGATTGCTAATTACATGCAATGGTTGTGTTAGTTTAGGCTTTTTAATCTATTTTAATCTGGTGATCTGGTCAGTAAGTCTGTTGTTTTGCAACAGAAAAGCTCTCTTGAAGTTACAGGGATGAGACATACCATATAACACTGACAGGGGTGCTTACAATGATCAGCTTTTATTTATTTATGTAAAACCTTTATCCCAAAAAGAAAAAGATGTTTGCTGTAACTGAATATAAAGTTTCAAGCTCCAATCAGTTTTACTGTATATAAATCTGCTAGTACTTCTAACAACCCCCCCCCCCCCAGACTGACAGTGCTGTTGTCCAAATCTGCCCCCTGTGCTCTCCTTCATGCAGAGTGGGGCGCTCTAATACAGGAGGCATGTTACTGACTGGATAACCAGGAGAAAAAAGAGGGAATAAAGCCTAAAAAGAAAACTAATGTAGCCACTAAATTGGTAAGCTGTAATATATGACATGCAGCGCTTACTCCAATAATAGTCATTGGAATTTTTCCCAGATTCTTCACCAGTGGGCTTTGATAAAGCACCATTCGTGTGCGAAACATGTTAACTGTGCCTCCCTTGCTTGTACATGTAGTGCTCCTTATGTTCTTCATAGTTTTATGTGAATAAAGGCATTTTGGATCTCAGATTGGTGTGCAGCCATCCGGACTTTCCTTTCATTATTGCTTCAGCTGTGACTGGGCGAGCACCACGCAGTGAGGAGATCATGGTGTTGGAGCCAGCTCACCTGTGAGCAGCGTGGACCTCTTGTTTCTTCTCCAGTGGATTGCCTCCACAGCCAGACACACAATCTCAGCCACACTTTTCCTCAATAACCAGTCTAGGAGTGTTGTTTTTGTTGTTTTTGTCTTTGGAGAACTGGAATAGGGTTGAGGGAACTGAGTGGGATACTCCGAAAACAGAAACTATCTACAAGTTGATGACAGTGAACTCCTTTCTGTAAATCTGAAGCAGAAGTCCTTGCATACAGCAAACTGTGGATTTGGCTTTGTAATAGAAGCAGTTAACAGCACTTCCTTAGAGCAACAAGAGCAGAGTCCCTTCTCAGAGAACTAGATAAGACTAGGATTTTCAGGAGCCAATGTTTCCTTTGTACAAACACACAGCTGACTCTCTAAACACAAGAAGGGATGGCAGCAGCCAACAAGTCTTTAAGATCTCTCAGCAGGCTGTACTCACAAAATGTTCAGGGATAGTTGGTTACCTCCTTTCAACTTCCAAGCAACACTTTCCTCCAGTGATACCAGACTAGATCTTCAGCAGACAGCCCCTCAGTCAGCTCTCCTTAGTTTCCACATCCAGGCCCTCAGGTTGCCCAGCTAAGGCCTACAAACAGCAAGCACATGGCAGCATTGCCCTGGATGGCAGCAGCCCTTCGGGCTGGACTGATCATTTGTAGGAAAATACCAAGAGCTCAGTGTTCCAGAGAATATATACAGACTCTCAGCAGCCTTCATGGCCCTGCAACCTGGGATTGGCCAAGGCTGCATAAATATTCATGCTGTCATTTGCAGAATTCCACACCTATGTTCCAGAGACTTCTCCAGCTCCCTGGAAAGCAGAGGGAATAAACAGATTAGCAGTAGCTGAGAACACTGAACCTAATGACCTAATTAATCACCTGCACTGGTTACAGTCAGCAAAACTAAATTTACCTAACCCAATAATGACAACCACAAGGGTTACCATGGGACAAACTAAATTTACCTAACAAAACACACCCAGCTCCACTGAACACAGTGAGCTGACACTAAATCTTTGTATTTAATCCTAGCACCTATATAGGAGGGGGCTATACTACATTTTTGGGTTTAATATCGCTTTAATGCAATGGTTGACGACAATTCTAAACATTGTGGGTTAGCCACAATTTGCACACAAGTGAAATGTAATGTTAATTTAAAAGTATCATAGAAATGCTTCTTGGAAAGAGATTTCAATTCAGGTCATACCTTAAATGCATCTGAAATTACCAAAGTTTAACATCAGGCAGGTATGAAACCTGTTTCCCGATTGGCCAAAACATCAGGCAATTCTATTGGATGCCTAGTGCCGGGAGCAGGAGAGGACACCGGTCACCGGAGCAGCTTTCCTCGAGCCTGCCACGCTGTCACTGCCCACATCCAAGGTAAGGACAGCAGGTGGTGGTGGGGGAGTGTGTTAGTGCCACGGGGGGGAGTGTCTCCCCCCCAAAAAAAAACCCACCAGCCACCACTGGATACAATGTCTACAATCTCCATTGTCTCTCCATTGCCACAGCAGACATCTTCAACATCTTCACCTGGTTATCTTCCAGGTTCAGACATCTTGGTAAACTAACCTGGGAAGACTCCCACTCATATGCACAGGAGGTAATACATCCTGGCATTAAGACATGCTGAGAATGTACACTGAGCTGAGCAAGTGCAACTCATCTTACAATCAGAAGAAAATTGCTAACAGAATCTTATTTGGAAGAAAAAGCCTCAGTGGGGTTGGTTTACTAAAACTGGAGAGTGCAAAATTTGGCGCAGCTCTGCATTCTAACTTCAGCTTGTTCAATTAAATTTTGACAAACCAACCTGGAAGCTGATTGGCTACCATACACAGCTGCACCAGATTTTGCACTCTCCAGTTTTAGTAAATCACCCATGCAGAGTCTACTATAAAAATGTTCCTGCTAGAAATTTGTGTATAAAACAATTTAATTCTGCTTTAACCGCTTCCCGACTGCCTCACCCAGATATATTGCGGCAGAAGGGCATGTATAGGCAGATTAACGTATCTGTGCGTTGCCCTTTCACCACTTCAATACCAGGTACTTAGACACCTTCCCGCCCAGGCCAATTTTCAGCTTTCAGCGCTGTCACAATTTGAATGAGAATTGCGCGCTCATGCAACACTGTACCCAAACAATTTTTTTATCATTTTGTTCTCACAAATAGAGCTTTCTTTTGGTGGTATTTGATCACCTCTGTGGTTTTTTTCTTTGTTTCTGTTAAAATTTTTTGGAAATAAGTATGTTTTCTTCCTCAATGACGGGCACTGATATGGCTGCACTGACGGGCACTGATGCGGAAGCACTGATGGGCACCGATGAGGTGGCACCAATGAGATGGCACTGATGAGGTGGCACTGACGGGCACTGATGATGAGCACTGATAGGCGGCACAAATACCTTTTGGGCAATTGGGTAATTGCAATTGAGGCTCAGGACTGCTTCCTGATTGGATGGGAGGAGAATCAGGAAGCCAATAGGGAATATTCATTCCCTATTGTCACACAAGTGGGTGTGCTCGGGGCACAGTGCTCTGCGCCCCCGTGCCCACCCTTTTTTGAAACCTATTAGAGCCTCTGGCTCTAATCACGTGCTAAAAAAAAAAAAAAAAAAACATTGGAATCCATGCGTCCGGCACCCTGCATGTAGATTAGGGGGCCGGATGCATGGATTAGGGGAGTGGTGCCTCTGCTCCCTGCATTACTGGCCGCTACTGTGTATTTTACCAAAAAATAGTGTACTATATTACATTTGCTAAGATTGCGTGACAAAAAAATTAGAACTACCTCCATTTTATTCTTAAAGGGATTGTAAAGGTTTGTGTTTTTTCACCTTAATGCATCCTATTCATTAAGGTAAAAAAAACCTGTCAGTGACCGCCCCCCCAGCCCCCCCCATTTTACTTACCTGAACCCTCAAACTTGTCCCACGGTGACGCGCCATCTCTCTGCTAGGGGGTTCTCGGCTGTTGATTGGATAGATTGATAGCAGCTCAGCCATTGGCTCTCGCTACTGTCAATCAAATCCAATGACGCAGCTGCTGGGGCGGGGCCGAGTCCTGCACTCGGCATCTATGGATGCCAAATGCTGAATTCGGGAGCGCGCCTGCAAGGTAACCCCCTCAGGAGATTGCTTCTCCTAGGGGGTTATCTGATGTGGGGAGGAGCCGCGAGAGCCGCCGAGGGACCCCAGAAGACAAGGTTCGGGGCCACTCTGTTCAAAACGAGCTGCACAGTGGAGGTAAGTATTATATGTTTGTTATTTTATTTTTATTTTTAAATTTACCTTTAGTGTCACTTTAAGGTACTCAGCTTTCATAAAATACTTAATGTTTTGGGGATTTTAAGTAATCTTCTGGTTTAAAATTATTTTTTTAAACGCAAAATGGTTTTGTCAGCAAAAGGAGTATGGGAAGTAGTTTTCATTGTTGCAAACAAATTTACCAACATCTGGGAAAATCTCTGTGCCCGTGACTTCTACTTCCATTTCTATCGAGAATGTTTTAGAAGATGTTTTCACCTCTCTGTGTTTTGCTGCACACTGTGCTCTCTATGTGTTCTGTGTGATCTCTTTTCTTCTATAGGAGGGGCCATCAAACCTGTGGTGACCTTCACACCCAACTGGGGGAATGTACTATACTATGACTCTGTGACTCTAACATGTGATGTGCCGTCTACTGTGCAAGAGGAGTCCCAGACCTATCACTGGTACAAAGATAACCAACCAATACCTGGAGATCAACAGAGACTTCATATCATTAGATCTTTAGTAGTGGAGGACAAAGGAGATTACCAGTGCCGGACCATCGGTGGTGATATCAGTGATCCCGTCTTCCTAAATGTTACATATAGTGAGTCATCCATCTCATCTCCATCATTACAGATTGTTGGGTGTGAATAGAACAACCTAAAGTATCATTTTATTACATTTCAGATTATGTCATCCTGCAGAGACCTCCATCTGCCATATATGAAGGAGACCCCCTGACTCTGAGATGTCATCATGTAACAGATTTTAATTCAATAAACACAAAATTCTACAAGGATGATCAGGAGATAAAATCATCAGAATCTGACTCCACATTCCATATTCCTAATATAATGATCAATCAGTCTGGACTGTACAAATGTACTAAACAAATACACCACAAAGATGAGTCAAATGTGCAAAAGAAATCAGATGTATCCTTTATCTCTGTGAAAGGTAAATTAAAATCCTATTTAAAACTGTATCCTTAGGTTGATCCAGAGGAAGGTGAACTCCCACAAAAGTGCTCTTTAAAGTGACTTTGTTGTTGAAATTGACTTTAAATTTCACTATGCAGACTGCTAAAGTGACATTTTTTATAATTATATAATTCTGTATATATATCAAGTGTGCTTCCATAGCCTTTATAAGCCTTAAAGACAATTTTTTCCCTAACTGCACCCCCCCTAAAATAAAAATCATGCAGCTCTGAGGAGGATGCAGACACAGCAAACAGAGGCTCAGCATGGAGGATGGGACTCGGCACTCATCTAAATGAGCCCTAAATTCCTAAATTTCCATGTACAGCTGTGATGGACCTGACTAATATTTATTTTTGGACCTGACTAATATTTATTTTTGCCCAAAACGTAATAAATTGATAAATTGATAAATTTGATAAATTGATATGAATTTTAAAAATTCATTAGAGGAACCTGTCACCATATCGTGAAGTGATGTGTGGTGTATATGTGTGCCATGACTATCATTCAGCTCTGGAGGCCGCCATTGTGTGAGTATTGGATGTGGTGATAGTTCCAGGGGCAGAGAAGACCTGTACAGCCTCCCATAGAGACACACCTGTCCCGGAACCATCACCACTTCCAGCAGTGAGGCTGGGGACTCCTCCAGTACCGGATGAGATGGTCAGATGTGTGCAGGTACAGCTGTACTAACATTAAAAATACTGATTATATTCTTCTTAAAATAAAATTAAACCCTCAGGGTTATTTTAGCTTAGCACATTGAGCACCAAAAAAAAATCCCCATTAACCTATTTGGTAAAATTCTTATCCCAGTATTGCAGTTTACAATTTTTAATGTAGCTGGCTCCTGCTATCTCAGTACTGCTTCCCTAAACTTCTGGTCTTCACAGGAAATAATTAACAGTGAGCAGTACATTTTCCAGCCAGTCTGTTTGCTTGAAGAAGGTGTGGGGAGGAGGTGAAGGAGAAATACTAGGGTGGGGGAGGATTAGGATGGAGGAGCAGAGGAGTGCCTTGCCATCCTAGGCTAAGGGGCTGTGTGTTTCTATTGATTGACACTGTGTAGGGAGACACAACTCTAGTCCCTGAATGCAAGGGTGGCTCCATAGGTTGCTGCAAGAGAAAGGAACCACCCTTAAACAGAAATCCTGGAGCAGCAGTCATGGCACCAACTAAAATTGGAGCATAGGTAAGGATTAAAAGATGAAGAAGCTGTATACTTAGTAAGAGATAAAATCCGCTGCTAAAAGTGTTACAAATTGCAGGGTGTAATGTCACTTTAAAGCCAAGAAACTGAAAATATGACTGGAATATATGAGAGAGTGACTGACTGGTTAAATTGACTATGGACTGCTAAGCCCTAAAGCTCCATCAAGTAGCCTTCTTACCAGCCTTCCCTTGCAGCACCTGGGGGGGGGGGGGGGTGGGGGGGCTCTGAACCCAGTTATCACTCAGGACATTGCCTACTTGATGTTTGGATACTTATATTAAATATTGATTTCCTCCAGTGTCTCGGTTTACCACTCACAGTCCAAATATTCAGGCAGAATAAATGACTTGTTGTGACAAAGCTGACCATACCGGGTTCACTATTATTGTGTATTACTGTAGTGGATACAACCAGTCCACTTAGCCAAGCATGGGTGGAAAATGTGTTTGTGTCCCCTGCAAAGCATTGTGTGATTGTTAAAATTTAGAGAATAATTAAGGTATTCCCATCATTTGCTATTTCTAACAATTTACTCTTCCAGAGCTCTTCTCTCCTCCAGAAATAAAAGTGATCCCGTCCAGGGTAATAGAAGGAGATGAGATGACGGTGAGATGTGACTACAGACTGGATCCGCTCAGAGGCGGCACAGAGCTGCACTTTGCCTTCTACAGAGATGGACGGACTGTGCAGGGATACAATGTATCTGATACATACAGAGTGCGGTCATCTCAGCTGGAGGATTCTGGGAATTATACCTGTGAAGTGAGGACGGCGTCTGACACTGTGAGGAAGATGAGTGATGAGATCTATATACAGATATATGGTGAGGGTGTAACCCTAAATGAATGCCTATTGTCCAATCATACATTATCCTTATATACACTTTTCATTTCTTTCTATTCACAAGTGGAGGGAATAGAAATTCATACTGACCAATCATTGTCATCCTTTCCTCTTCCAGAGATCTCCCATCATTTGCTATTTCTAACAATTTCCTCTTCCAGAGCTCTTCTCTCCTCCAGAAATAAAAGTGACCTTGTCCGGGGTAATAGAAGGAGATGAGATGACGGTGAGATGTGACACCAGACTGGATCCGCTCAGAGGCGGCACAGAGCTGCACTTTGCCTTCTACAGAGATGGACGGACTGTGCAGGGATACAATGTATCTGATACATACAGAGTGCGGTCATCTCAGCTGGAGGATTCTGGGAAATATACCTGTGAAGTGAGGACGGCATCTGACACTGTGAGGAAGATGAGTGATGGGCTCTATATAAAGATACACGGTGAGAACATAAACACAAATCAATGCTTATGGTTCAATTAGACATTTTCCTTATATACACTTTTAATTTCTTTATTCCCTGACAGTCACATGTTGAGGTAATATGAATCATACTGACCAGTCATTGTCATCCTTTCCTCTTCCAGAATTTTTTCCTCCAGAAATAAAAGTGACCCTGTCTATGGTAAAAGAAGGAGATGAGATGACGGTGAAATGTGACACCAGACTGGATCCGCTCAGAGGCGGCACAAACCTAAGATTTGCCTTCTACAGAGATGGACGGACTGTGCGGGAATACAATGTATCTGATACATACAGAGTATGGTCAGCTCAGTTGGAGGATTCTGGGAATTATACCTGTGATGTGAGGAAGAGATCTGGCTCTGTGAAGAAGAAAAGTAATGGGTTCTATATTCAGATTCATGGTAAGGATGTAAATGTGAGTCAATGAGAACTCCAGGCATTGGCAGAAAACACTTTCAGCTTTCCGACGGTCCAGTTTATGGTGCCACCAGATTAGTTGCAATGCCTTCTGGAGTCTAAGGGTAGATTAAAAGCATAATTAATGTTCCTACCTGTAGCTTGTGTTTTTCATCTGAATAAGATGTGCATTGATCCTGTGGTGTCTTGGTGTCATTTGGTTGACCTGTACACAAAGCCTATAGTAGAGGTAATCTTCAAATTCTGGTGTCAGAGGTTTCTGCTTAAGTTCAAACATGAGGCATAGCATTGCACAGATTAAAGCATGACCTCTGTCTGCAGACTGAGAACTGGCTGTTTCTGTGAAAAACCTACATATGCCACAATCCCCAGGTCTCTCAGTCTAGTGCTCTGCAGGTGAGAGCCACACAGTAATTAGATCTGACACAGACACAAACAGACAGAGCAATTAACAGGGAAATCCCCATGCAGTCTGATGGTATCATAAACCGGAGGTGTGATTCCTCTTTAAATCTTCAGTAAATCTTCTATGGATCTTCTAAGACAGTGCAGAAATAGGAAAAGGGGGCTGCTTACCAGATTTGATGGATCCCCACCACAGAAATCATGCGAGCCTGAACAAACTTCTCTCGGGGTCAGGAACAGCTGGTCTTTGAGTAGAGACAGACTTCCCTCCACGCCTGGTAGTTGAAATTTCAGAGGCGGCAGTCAGGAACACTCTCCTCCATTAGCTGCTCCAGCAAGACCACTCGTAGCAGTAAATAGTATATTTTAAAAGAAAAAGAGGCGCTTCATTGTGCAGTAGTTTAAAATGCTTTAATCCATGAATGGACAACTGACATCAAAGTATTGGCAGGGTAAAACACTGTAGCAATTAAAAAACACAGCCGACGCTGAAGCCGATCAGCTGAGAGTGTGGTGACGTCAGGTCCTCTGGCTCCACCCAACATACGTTTCTCCTAAACAGGCATCGACTGGGAGAGGAGGCTATGGCCAGACGTCACCCACCACACCTTTAAATACCTCAGTGCATCGTTGACACAGGAAATGGATTTGGGATCACATCCTGCACAGCCCACTATGTACATGGACATGAAACCAACCATCCTCCTTGTCAGCCAAAAAATTAGTATGTACTAGCTAGAGCACATCACATATAGTGTATATAGTTTCATAAACCATAATATGTTACAACCAAAGCGATATATTCAGAGTTCTATTGCTAAAACATAACGAATATAGCATTTTACAGTGAAGCATTCACTATAGAATTCGCCCCACTGGAAAATATATCACCATGTATAAATCTGACATTTATCATGGAAACAAGCTGATAGACATAAATAGGTAAAAATATAAAAATATAAAAAATATTATTTACTTTATTCTAAAACCAATAGAACAGGAAAATTATTTATAAATTCCTTAACCCATGTCTATGAGCCAAAGTCATCCAGAGGAATTTACTATGAAATAGGGACAACATCTGAATATGTGTTAAAATTAATTGTCCCAAAAATCCAACAATCCCCATGCAACCAAAAATTACTAATATAATTCCTTTGTTACAGGAAAGGAAGGAGACAGTGGTTCCCTGACATATGATTATGTGCTTTAGCCGCTCACAACAACATGTTATAGGCAAGTGCAGCACACAGTCATATATCCTACCAATTCCGTGCAAGGAAGGTGGGATGCCGAAACTTCAATTAAAAATATTGTACTGGAGGATAGTGGCAGTGTTAGCAGCCCCATTCGGATCTATGTGAAATCGTACCTCAAAAATGCCTCAAAACAAGGGGACATCTGCTTCCCCCCTTAACTATTATTTATATAGCAGTTTATGTCCCGCTCGATGTTGAGGCCCCAGGGGCTGTAGCACTGCATGTCAAATATCCATCGAGTTTCTCTACGCGAGATATGGCGTTTTAAATTATTTCCCCTCCAGTGAGGGGTATATTCCTCGATGGCAATGACTTTTAGGAGGGATGGATCTCGATTATGAACTTGGCGTAAATGCTATGAAACACTATGTCCAATAAATCCTCTCCTGCTGTTGGACAAGTGTTCGTCAATTCTGATTCTAAGGGCACGGGTGGTCCTACCGATGTACTGGAACCCACATGGGCAACTAAGGAGGTATATTACCCCATAGTTCCACATGTGATGAAGTCCTTGATATGGTAGGTCTTAAAAGTAACAAATGATGTAAAAGTAAAACTTTTCAAGGTTTGTGACGATCTACAGACCGCACAGCCTTTGCAAGGAAAAAAGCCTTTCAAATGGCCAAACATTTGTACCTTCAGGGGAGGGTCAATAACACTGGGTGCCAAAAAGTCCTTTCGATTTTGATTTCTTCTGTACAGAACTTTGGGATGATCAGGGAGCTCCGGGCCCAGAACCTTATCGCACTTTAGAAACTACTAATAACTACTCACTGCAGCCACAACATGTGAACCCATCATTACAAGGTGAGACAAACAAACATGGAATATTCTACACTAATATATACCGTATTTATCGGCGTATAACACGCGCCGGCGTATAACACGCACCCAAGTTAAGGAGGGAATTTTAAGGAAAAAAACTTTTAGGAGTAAAGTTTAAGGAAGAAAAACTTACATTAAAATGCCCATCAATGCAGCGTTATCGGTGTCCATCTGCAGCCTTGTCAGTCAGTGCAGCCTTGCTCCAGTGTCCATTGCAGCCTTGTCAGTGCAGCTTTGCCCCAGTGCAGCCTTGTCAGTGCAGTCTTGTCAGTGCAGCCTTGTCAGTGCAGCAATGTCAGTGCAGCCATGTCAGTGCAGCTTTTCTCCAGTGCAGCCTTGCCCCAGTGCAGCTTTGCCCC
Organism: Aquarana catesbeiana; assembly: GCF_042186555.1. Taxonomy (NCBI): domain Eukaryota; kingdom Metazoa; phylum Chordata; class Amphibia; order Anura; family Ranidae; genus Aquarana; species Aquarana catesbeiana. Next base: position 231,121,186 of record NC_133336.1, read on the forward strand.
CATGCAGCCTTGCCCCCAGTGCAGCTTTGCCCCCATGCAGCCTTGCCCCAGTGCAGCCTTGTCCCCAGTGCAGCCTTGTCCCCAGTGCAGCCTTGTCCCCAGTGCAGCCTTGTCCCCAGTGCAGCTTTGCCCCCATGCAGCCTTGTCCCCAGTGCAGCCTTGTCCCCAGTGCAGCCTTGCCCCCAGTGCAGCTTTGCCCCCGTGCAGCCTTGCCCCAGTACAGCCTTGCCCCCCCGTGCAGCCTTGCCCCCCCGTGCAGCTTTGTGGGATCGCCGCGATCCCTGCCGTCATACACAGCCCTGTGTAAATTTAAATATGGCGCCGAGACTGCAGGGACTCGGTGGAGCGCTGATACACATAGCCGAGAGTCCTCGGGTTTCCTCGGCGCCGCTTACAGTCCCGCCCAGTTCTGCCCTATGGGCGGGACTGTAAGCGGCGCCGAGAAAACCCGAGGACTCTCGGCTATGTGTAGCTCCGCTCCGCCGAGTCCCTGCAGTCTCGGCGCCGTATTTGAATTTCCACATGGCTGTGTATGTCGGCGGCGATCGCGGCAATTGCCGCGATCGCTCCGATCACACACAATTGGGGGGGGATCGGCCTATAACACGCACCCACGATTTTCCCCTGATTTTCAGGGGAAAAAAGTGCGTGTTATATGCCGATAAATACTGTACGGTAGTTAAAACCACAAAAACATTTGATAGTGTACAGTACCTTTAAAGAAACTTATGCTTTGGCTAACTCTGACTACAGTCCATTAAAATCTATCTAGCCTTTTGCTGTGACCAGAGTGCAATGTGCAGCATCCAAATAGGAAAACTATTGTGTTGGTTGGCTGTGCTGAGAGCAGCCAAGATCAAACCAAGCTCAGACATCTTTTAAAAATCCGTAACTTTTACTTTTAAAGCAATAAACTTCAGCTTTGTTAAGGTAAAAAAATCCCTCTGGATCAACGATATGTACAATGTATTACAAGGTGTCTGCAAACATTTTCCTATTCTGCACACACAGACATAGACCACACCACTGGACTTGGGGAAAATGAATGCTAAGTGAAAGTGAGAAATAGAAACTTTACACTGAGATCATGTTATTCATCCCATAATAGAAAAAAAAACTGCACCCCAAACATCCATCTCAGTATGGGAGCACTGAGCAAATGTCTATTTTCACCTAGTATAAAAAACATGTTCCTAAAAAGCATCTCTAACAATTTATGACATAAAGTATGTCAGCACTTTGCCATCACAGCTACATTATCTCACAAAAGTGAGTACACCCCTCACATTTTTGTAAATATTTTATTATATATCTTTTTATGTGACAACACTGAAGAAATGACACTTTTCTACAATGTAAAGTAGTGAGTGTACAGCTTGTATAACAGTGTACATTTTCTGTACCCTCAAAATAACTCAACACACAGCCATTAATGTCTAAACCTCTGGTAACAAAAGTGAGTACACCCCTAAGTGAAAATGTCCAAATGTGGCCCAAAGTGTCAATATTTTGTGTGGCCACCATTATTTTCCAGCACTGCCTTAACCTTCCTGGGCATGTAGTTCACCAGAGCTTCACAGGTTGCCACTGGAGTCCTCTTCCACTCCTCCATGATGACATCACAGAGCTGGTGGATGTTAGAGACCTTGCGCTCCTCCACCTTCCGTTTCAGGATGCCTCACAGATGCTCAATAGGGTTGAGGTCTGGAGACACGCTTCGCCAGTCCATCACCTTTACCCTCAGCATCTTTAGCAAGGCAGTGGTCATCTTGGAGGTGTGTTTGGGGTCGTTATGTTGGAATACTGCCCTGCGGCCCAGTCTCCGAAGGGAGGGGATCATGCTCTGCTTCAGTATGTCACAGTACATTTTGGTATTCATGGTTCTCTCAACGAACTGTAGCTCCCCAGCACTCATGTAACCCCAGACCATGACCCTTCCACCACCATGCTTGACTGTAGGCAAGACACACTTGTCTTTGTACTCCTCACCTGGTTGCTGCCACACAGGATTGACACCATCTGAACCAAATAAGTTTATCTTTGGCTCATCAGATCACAGGACATGGTTCCAGTAATCCATGTCCTTAGTCTGCTTGTCTTCAGCAAACTGTTTGCGGGCTTTCTTGTGCATCATCTTTAGAAGAGGCTTCCTTCTGGAATGACCAATTTGATGCAGTGTGCGGCGTATGGTCTGAACACTGACAGGCTGAACCCCCCACCCCTCCAACCTCTGCAGTAATGCTGGCAGCACTCATACGTCTATTTCCCAAAGACAACCTCCAAATATGACGCTGAGCACATGCACTCAACTTCTTTGGTGGACCATGGTGAGGCCTGTTCTGAGTGGAACCTGTCCTGTTAAACCACTGTATGGTCTTGGTCACCAGGCTGCAGCTCAGTTTCAAGGTCTGGGCAGTCTTCTTATAGCCTAGGCCATCTTTATATAGAGCAAAAATTATTTTTTCAAATCCTCAGAGAGTTCTTTGCATGAGGTGCCATGTTGAACTTCCAGTGACCAGTATGAGAGAGTGAGAGTGGTAACACCAAATGTAACACACCTGATCCCCGTTCACACCTGAGACCTTGTAACACTAATGAGTCATATGACACCGGGGAGGGAAAATGGCTAATTGGGCCCAATTTGGACATTTTCACTTAGGGGTGTACTCACTTTTGTTGCCAGCGGTTTAAACATTATTGGCTGTGTGTTGAGTTATTTTAAGGGGACAGCAAATTTACACTGTTATACAAGCTGTACACTCACTACTTTACATTGCAGCAAAGTGTCATTTCTTCAGTGTTGTCACAGATTTACAAAAATGTGAGGGATGTACTCACTTTTGTGAGATACTGTATGTGAGTTTTTTGGACATCTCATTCCAAAGCGATGACCATTAATGTTGAGTTGGTCCCCCTTTGTAGCTACAACATCCTCCCCCTCATCTGGGAAGGCTTCCACAAGACTTTTTGAGTGTGTTTATTGGAATTTGTGAGGTCTGGAACTGAGTAGGGTTGAGTTTATGGCTTTGTGCAAGACATTCGTGTTCCTCCACACCGCACTGGTCAAACCATGTCTATATGGAGCTGGCTTTGTGCTCAGGGGCACTGTCATGCTAGAACAGAGATCTGTAAGCTCATTCCACAAGGTTGAAAGTAATTAATTGTCCAAAATATTTTTGTTTGCTGTAGTATTAACAGTACCCTTCATTGGAAATAACTGAATTAACCCACTTACATAGTTACATAGTTGGTCAGGTTGAAAAAAGACACATGTCCATCCAGTTCAACCAAAAAAAAAAGAAACAAAAATACAATCGCATATACGCAATCCTTCACCCACAGTTGATCCAGAGGAAGGCACAAAAACCCCAGAAAAGCATGATCCCATTTGCTACAGCAGGGGAAAAATTCCTTTCCTGATGCCCCGAGATTCAATCAGATTTTCCCTGGATCAACTTTACCTATAAATGTTAGTACCCAGCTATATTATGTACATTTAGGAAAGAATCCAGGCCTTTTTAAAGCAAGCTACTGAGCTGGCCAGAACCACCTCTGGAGGGAGTCTATTCCACATTTTTACAGCTCTTACTGTGCAGAAACTTTTCCGTATTTGGAGATGAAATCTTTTTTCTTCTAGACGTAAAGAGTGCCCCCTTGTCCTCTGTGATGACCTTAAAGTGAATAACTCAACACCAAGTTCACTATATGGACCACTTACCATATGTATTTGTACATGTTGATCATATCCTCCTGAATCTCCTCTTCTCAAGAGAGGAGAATAGATTCATTTCCTCTAATCTTTCCTCATAGCTGAGCTCCTCTATACCTCTTATCAGTTTGGTTGCCCTTCTCTGCACTTTCTGCAGTTCCCTGATATCCTTTTTGAGAACTGGTTCCCAAAACTGAACTGCATATTCCAGATGAGGTCTTACTAATGATATGTACAGGGGCAAAATTATATCTCTCTCTCTGGAGTCCATACCTGTCTTATACAAGAAAGGATTTTGCTCGCCTTGGAAACTGCAGCTTGGCATTGCATGTTATTATTGAGCTTATAATCTACCAAAACCCCCAGATCCTTCTCCACCATTGATTCCTCCAGTTGTACTCCCCCTAGTATGTATGATGCATGCATATTCTTAGCCCCCAAGTGCAGGACTTTACATTTATCAGCATTAAACCTCATCTGCCACATAGTTGCCCAATTAGACAGTGCATTGAGGTCGGCATGTAAATTGGAGACATCCTGTAAGGACGTTATTCCACCGCATAAAAGGAATAAGATTATTCCCGCGCTATCATATATGGAGGACGGCTAAAACGGGAAAAGCTGCTAGCACCGATTCAGGTACACACCTAACCTTCAGAGTAAAAAGCATAAAAATAAATGATGCAGCGCTAATCCACAATAAACGACCATATATATAAAGGTGAATATAAAATCCTAGTAGCAAAAATTAATATCATAAAAAATATATAAATGAGTAAAACCAAAATGAGTGACAACAGGTGACAAAATACAAAACCTAATAATAGTTAGAATAATAAGTGGATGTAAGTCATAGGGGACTCTACATAATAATATACACCTAACAATAAAGTGATAAAACCATCAGGTAAAAATATATAAATCAAGAGGAATGGTATACAATATGTGCAAATGACGCTAAAAAAAGTGACACTGTGAAAAACGTGCAATAAGCAATGACAGTCATAAGGGTCTAAGCCCCTTATCAATAGGTGACAAATGTGCAAGAAACACCCATCCAAGTGGGTGAGGAATAATAAATAATAAATGTCCCAAACAGTAAGGTGCAAAACGTGCTAAACACAGAAAGTCCTTCAAAACTGAAATATGTGACAGCAACGGTTCAACATGCGGCCGTTGTAATAAACGTGCTCAATGTGGGTAACATCATAAGTGTCTTCATGTGAAAACACACATGTGGGTAATGGCCCCTTACCTTAAGGTAATAGGGCATGCGCGTATGGTCAATAAGCCTTTGGGGTGTCCACCTAGGGGCTCCAGCGCGTCCCTCACGGTCCTGGATCCGGGATGTAATCCCTCAAGTGTGATGCAGGGGAGGGGAGTATATAAAAAAGCAGGAAGGGTCCCAATAGTGTGATAACGTTTAAATCAATCTCTTTTATTAGTAATAGAACATAGGGTACTCACATCAAAATTTTAAAAACAGCGCTTTGAATCCGACAAGCGGCGAGCTCGTAAACCACTGGCAGTCTCTGTAGCCTGTCTCGTCCCTACGTATGACGTCACACCTCATGTGACTTCATCAGGGGATGCATACAGGCTAAAAACATGTCCTTAAATAGTCTAGTATAGGCGGCAATGGGCGGCCATTTTCCCAAAGTCTAGTGTAATATATTACGGTGGCCATTTTCTTGGGGCCGCGCGGTGCAATGTAAGTCTATGGTGAGCTATAATGTGTGCTGTCAGCTGATTTCTGGAGCCAATAGACAGCAGCAATCCAGTGTGAACAACTCACACTGTCAGCAGAGGGGGACAAGAGTGAATATAGCAAACATCAAACCGCTGTAACAGAGGTTTGGAGAGGCAAAAGAAATATTTATAAATTATGAAAGGGTATATCGAAATGACTAAAAATGGACTATATCTACAGTGAATCAGATGCATTCACCAGACTAGGTGGCATATGAAAAACGCGCGCCAGCGCTTCATACAAGCCTCTGTGGGGGGGCATATGAATAATGTAAAAACAAAAAAAATGTAAATACTGGGAAACTAAAAAAGGGGGAGGGGGAAGAGAGAAGCGATAAAGACTGGCAGCAGGCTTCATTAATAAATGTAAACATATATCTGGAACAAACTAGAACACACATTAGATGGTGCAACGTGAATAAATATCAAAGAAGTAATACACAGTAGAATAGTAATGCATTGAAATAAAAATAAAATAAAATGAGACATAGAGAAAGACCAGCAATCCTGTAAAAACAACTAATGGTGCGATACTTTTAGAGATAAGGGTGCAATTCCTGCTCATGTATGTAATAAATATTAAAAATTAAAACAGGTGCCCCAAAAGAAACTGGTCCATAACTTGGCGATTTAAAAACACCAAGGTGTAGGGTAAGATCTGAGATATATGAGACAATCAAAGAGAGAAATATCTGGAAAATAAGAGAATAAAAGAAATAAAAAATAAAACATAAAAATAAGAATATATACACAGAGAATGTAATTCTATATATGTATATATAGAAAAATTGTAAACAAAGGATTACATTATAGGGCGGAGGTGGGAACCCTATACAAGATGTATAAGCAATAAAGATTAAGATATTAATATAGAGGATTTCAAAACTTATTTGGTTAAAAAGAACTCGTTCAAGCAAAAATAGAGGGGATGTAAAGACTAAAAACAGAATTTAAAATCTAAAAATCACTCAGGAAACAGTTGAGGTCAAACTCAATATTCAGGCTGCGGGGCCAGAAAGTGTCTAGGGTGAAAATCCATTTTGATTCAAGTTTACTTAGAGTTCTCACCTCATGACCACCCCGCCAGTGCCTGGTATATGGGGTAATGCCCCAGAAAGTGAGATGGGTGGGATCTTTATTATGGCATGTCAGGAAATGTTTGGACACGCAGTGTTTGTCATATCCATTAATGATATTTTTGACATGTTCCTTAATGCAAACTTTAAGGGGTCTTTTTGTACGACCTACGTACTGAAGGCCACAACTACATTCAAGTACGTATACAGCCCCTTTGGTGTTACAGCAAATAAAGTCTTTAATATCGTGGCTCTCTCCTGTACTGGTTGAGGTAAACTGAAACACCTTTTGATTCGGGTGTTTGGTCCTCAAGCACGCATAACAGCGTTTACACGGAAAAAATCCATTCCCAGTGAAAAAAGAGAACATTTTCTTTGGCAGATCCACAACATTCTTCACTACTAGGTCTCTAATTGTAGGTGCCCTTTTGTATATAAACTGCAGATTTTTTGGAAGGATACCTTGTAATTGGCTATCTCCCAATAGGATATGCCAGTGTCGCCTAATTATCTTTTCAATTTTTCTGTATTGTACGTTAAAATCCAGGATCAATGGTGTTCCTGATGCTGGAGGATAGCAACACATACACGAAGCTACTCAAGAACCCTGTATTTGGGTGCCGTAAGGCACTTGAGCAGGTTGTACATTTAGGGGCAAAGAAATCCATACTGAATAAAAAAGAGGCGAGATTCCTTATACCGGACTCCTGCCGTACGCCTATTATTTATTTATTACCCAAGATTCACAAGAATCGAACAGATCCACCACCCAGGCCGATAGTCAATGGCATTGAGTCACTGACATCTAGGATGGGCCAATATATTGATGTCTTCCTATAGCCAGCGGTTCAAAAAACAGAAGCGTACTTAAAGGATAGCAAGGAGATGCTACAAATTATAGAAAACATTCCGGGAGGAGATAGACCATGGGTTATGGCCACCGCCGATGTGTCATCTCTGTATACGATCATCCCCCACCACCGGGCATGTGAAGCGGCGAAATGGGGCCTGAGGAAATTTACCACACTCCTATGTATACAGAGAAAGTTCTTGATTAAATGTTTAGAATTCAGCTTGAAAAACAATTATTTCTGGTACAATAAGTCATACTACCATCAACAGACCGGGGTCGCCATGGGAGCAAGATTCGCCCCAAGCATAGCTGGCCTCTTCATGGCACAGTGGGAAGAATACAATGTCTTCAGTGAGAGACCAAGACAGTTGGCTATATACAAAAGATATATAGATGACATTTTTATACTGTGGGAAGGAGAAGCAAGTGAGCTAATTGAGTTTCTAGAACGACTTAATAACAATGATAGAAATATTGTACTCACGTGGGATGTCAGCCCAGAGAGAATTAACTTCCTGTATTTGGAGATTTCACTAGACAACTCCATCTTTAGCACTAAAACGCACTTTAAAGGAGTAGATAGGAACAGCTATCTCCCAATTGAAAGTTGTCACCACAAAAACTGGATTTTTAACATCCCAAAAGGCCAACTAATGCGGATAAAAAGAAATTGTACCAAAATAGAAACCTACTTCAAACAAGCCGAAAAAATGGGCGAGAGGTTCATGGCAAATGGCTACGATCGCCAATTTATCAAAACCCGGATTGCTGAAGTCACTAAACTTGATAGGAATGAATTAATTAAAGAAAAGACTATCCAAAAGAATCCAATTGAAGGGACACCACTGATCCTGGATTTTAACGTACAATACAGAAAAATTGAAAAGATAATTAGGCGACACTGGCATATTCTATTGGGAGATAGCCAATTACAAGGTATCCTTCCAAAAAATCCGAAGTTTATATACAAAAGGGCACCTACAATTAGAGACCTAGTAGTGAAGAATGTTGTGGATCCGCCAAAGAAAATGTTCTCTTTTTTCACTGGGAATGGATTTTTTCCGTGTAAACGCTGTTATGCGTGCTTGAGGACCAAACGCTCGAATCAAAAGGTGTTTCAGTTTACCTCAACCAGTACAGGAGAGAGCCACGATATTAAAGACTTTATTTGCTGTAACACCGAAGGGGCTGTATACGTACTTGAATGTAGTTGTGGCCTTCAGTATGTAGGTCGTACAAAAAGACCCCTTAAAGTTTGCATTAAGGAACATGTCAAAAATATCATTAATGGATATGACAAACACTGCGTGTCCAAACATTTCCTGACATGCCATAATAAAGATCCCACCCATCTCACTTTCTGGGGCATTACCCCATATACCAGGCACTGGCGGGGTGGTCATGAGGTAAGAACTCTAAGTAAACTTGAATCAAAATGGATTTTCACCCTAGACACTTTCTGGCCCCGCGGCCTGAATATTGAGTTTGACCTCAACTGTTTCCTGAGTGATTTTTAGATTTTAAATTCTGTTTTTAGTCTTTACATCCCCTCTATTTTTGCTTGAACGAGTTCTTTTTAACCAAATAAGTTTTGAAAACCTCTATATTAATATCTTAATCTTTATTGCTTATACATCTTGTATAGGGTTCCCACCTCCGCCCTATAATGTAATCCTTTGTTTACAATTTTTCTATATATACATATATAGAATTACATTCTCTGTGTATATATTCTTATTTTTATGTTTTATTTTTTATTTATTTTATTCTCTTATTTTCCGGATATTTCTCTCTTTGTTTGTCTCATATATCTCAGATCTTACCCTACACCTTGGCGTTTTTAAATCGCCAAGTTATGGACCAGTTTCTTTTGGGGCACCTGTTTTAATTTATAATATTTATTACATACATGAGCAGGGATTGCACCCTTATCTCTAAAAGTATTGCACCATTAGTTGTTTTTATAGGATTGCTGGTCTTTCTCTATGTCTCATTTTATTTTATTTTTATTTTAATGCATTACTATTCTACTGTGTATTACTTCTTTGATATTTATTCACGTTGCACCATCTAATGTGTGTTCTAGTTTGTTCCAGATATATGTTTACATTTATTAATGAAGCCTGCTGCCAGTCTTTATCGCTTCTCTCTTCCCCCTCCCCCTTTTTTAGTTTCCCAGTATTTACATTTTTTTCGTTTTTACATTATTCATATGCCCCCCCCCCCACAGAGGCTTGTATGAAGCGCTGGCGCGCGTTTTTCATATGCCACCTAGTCTGGTGAATGCATCTGATTCACTGTAGATATAGTCCGTTTTTAGTCATTTTGTTATACCCTTTCATAATTTATAAATATTTCTTTTGCCTCTCCAAACCTCTGTTACAGCGGTTTGATGTTTGCTATATTCACTCTTGTCCTCCTCTGCTGACAGTGTGAGTTGTTCACACTGGATTGCTGCTGTCTATTGGTTCCAGAAATCAGCTGACAGCACACATTATAGCTCACCGTAGACTTACATTGCACCGCGCGGCCCCAAGAAAATGGCCACCGTAATATATTACACTAGACTTCGGGAAAATGGCCGCCCATTGCCGCCTATACTAGACTATTTAAAGACATGTTTTTAGCCTGTATGCATCCCCTGATGAAGTCACGTGAGGTGTGACGTCACGCGTAGGGACGAGACAGGCTACAGAGACTGCCAGTGGTTTACGAGCTCGCCGCTCGTCGGATTCAAAGCGCTGTTTTTAAAATTTTGATGTGAGTACCCTATGTACTATTACTAATAAAAGAGATTGATTTAAACGTTATCACACTATTGGGACCCTTCCTGCTTTTTTATATACTCCCCTCCCCTGCATCACACTTGAGGGATTACATCCCGGATCCAGGACCGTGATGGACGCGCTGGAGCCCCTAGGTGGACACCCCAAAGGCTTATTGACCATACGCGCATGCCCTATTACCTTAAGGTAAGGGGCCATTACCCACATGTGTGTTTTCACACAAAGACACTTATGATGTTACCCACGTTGAGCACGTTTATTACAACGGCCGCATGTTGAACCATTGCTGTCACATATTTCAGTTTTGAAGGACTTTCTGTGTTTAGCACGTTTTGCACCTTACTGTTTGGGACATTTATTATTTATTATTCCTCACCCACTTGGATGGGTGTTTCTTGCACATTTGTCACCTATTGATAAGGGGCTTAGACCCTTATGACTGTCATTGCTTATTGCACGTTTTTCACAGTGTCACTTTTTTAGCGTCATTTGCACATATTGTATACCATTCCTCTTGATTTATATATTTTTACCTGATGGTTTTATCACTTTATTGTTAGGTGTATATTATTATGTAGAGTCCCCTATGACCTACATCCACTTATTATTCTAACTATTATTAGGTTTTGTATTTTGTCACCTGTTGTCACTCATTTTGGTTTTACTCATTTATATATTTTTTATGATATTTATTTTTGCTACTAGGATGTTATATTCACCTTTATATATATGGTCATTTATTGTGGATTAGCGTTGCATCATTTATTTTTATGCTATTCCACCACATAGTTTGGTGTCATCTGCAAAGACTGAAATGGTACTTTTGATTCCAGACTCAATATCATTTATAAAGATATTAAAAAGTAAGGGTCCCAGCACTGAACCTTGGGGTACACCACTGATAACCTTAGACCATTCAGAGTAAGAATCATTAATCACTACTCTCTGAATTCTGTCCTTTAGCCAGTTTTCTATCCATTTACAAATTGACACTTTGCGCCGGCCGTACACTTTTATGCAACCTCTCAGAGGGTGAGCTTTAATGCTGAGTAGCTGCCCATATGCGTCCCTATGTAAACACTTTACCGTGTTGAGAGTGCGCTCCTTGCACACTCCCAGCACAGTAAACAGCTGGTATTGGAAAGCTCCCGATGCAAGGGAGATTTGCAATCATTTACCAATCACAGGCGTCACATGACTGGAATGCCCGCCTCTGCCTGCTGGCATTTAGAACCTCTTAAAGGGCCAGGAGGTGGCGGCAGGAAGGGGTTAATCAATTGGAGGGTGTCATCGTACGTTAGACCATATAAGTAGGTATGATGGACAGATGTCAACAAACATTTGGTCATACAGTGTATTTCATTATGTTTTACATACCACAGCTTGTACCGGTTGACCCTTGTTTTCTAAAATGTTCCTCTGGGCAATGCTGTGTTATCAGGTTTGAACTCCTATTGCTCAGAGTTTTTCATACTGACCCTTTGTTTGTAACAGTCTTAAAAGAGAAGTTTGGAATGTTTTTTTTTTATAAATCATACTTACCTAGGTGAATGCAGCAACGGTCCGATGCTGCATCTGTCCCCCGCAGGCTTTAAGACTAAGAACTGAGCAATCAAACATCGCTGATCATTCAGAGCTCCGTGAGCAGAGAGTTGGTGACTGATTAGTCCCCAGCTGTCTTCTCTGCCTCCCTTGCTCACTGGAGCGGTGAGCTGTGGATGGGAGTGGGAGCGGCCAGCTCAGGCAGTCAGAGGCTTGTTGAGAGGCTGAGCCAGGTTCTGGTCCAGACAACAGGGTGGATCCTGAAAAAGTGAGTGAAAAAGATGAAAAATGATGACGAGGGCAGCAAGGCCTGTGTCTATATACCGCTTGTTCGGCTACCCACTTGTGCGCAGGAGCATTTTTCTTCATCTATGGATCCTGACCATATGGTCATGACCTTTCCCCAGCCTGTACCGGCTCTGTGATGTCAGCTGACAGCGGGCTTTAGTCTGCTGTCTGCTGAAAACAGGTTACAGGAGTGCAGAACTACTGTACCACTGTTATCCACAGGAGAAGTACAGCCATTTGAGCTTTCCCCATACTTCTCCTTTAACTGTTCAATCTGGCTTCCTCTCACGATTCCAAAATATACTGAAAATTGCATTGGTTTTTGACCAAAACTTGCCCTCATATTTCTATGTGACAATACACTACAGTGTAAGCACCACTAGGGTAGGGACTTGTGTGGACAATTCTATGTACTTTGTAAAGTACTGTGTTGGTGTTACAGTATATAAATGTAGCAAATAAATATACCTATGGGTTAGAGCTAGGGTGTAACAACCTAACTCCAACAAATTACAATTGTCATGATACCCTCTTCCAGAGCTCTTCTCCCCTCCAGAAAGAAAAGTGACCTCATCCTGGAGTCACACGTTGAGGGAATAGGACTCATACTGACCAATCGTTGTCATCCTTTCCTCTTCCAGAGCTCTTCTCTCCTCCAAAAATAAAAGTGACCCCGTCCAGGGTAATAGAAGGAGATAACATGACGGTGAGATGTGACACCAGACTGGATCTGCCCAGAGGCGGCACAGAGCTGCACTTCGCCTTCTACAGAGATGGACGGACTGTGCGGGGATACAATGTATCTGATACATACAGAATGCAATCAGCCCAAATGAAGGATTCTGGGAATTATACCTGTGATGTGAGGACGAGGTCTGACACTCTGAGGAAGATGAGTGATGGGTTCCATATTCAGATACACGGTGAGCTTGAAAAATTGAATTAGCCTCTGATCTGTACATGTTCTGTCTCTAATATCACTTTATACAATAGACATTCCCCCTGAGACCCAGTCTATATTGATAGTTTGGCAACTTGCTGACTTGAGAAGATCCACAGGCAGTGTTAACCCACCAAAATGACGGAAAATCCATTGTAGCTTATTCCAGGCTCCAGGATGTTTTTAGGGTTTTTCTTTTCTTGCAGTTGAAAAGTCATTTTGATCTAAAAGCCTCCCGATTCTCCAGAAAGAGAAATTAACATGGCACACAGAGAAGAAGGGAGTTCCTAGCTAAGGGCTGATATAACACTATAGTGAAGTAGGGTCTACAGGAACATACCAAAACTCAATAAATTACTATAAACAGAATGCTACGGCAGTACAGTATAATTATAAATTGGTAATATAAAAGTACATTACATATATAAGACAATTCCAATCCAGCATAATTAGAACAAAGGGGCCTACAGACATTAAAGAATGATCCTCTGAAGATTCTCATTTATCCAGGTCATGGTATAGTTAGTGTCAATTTCTTAATGTTGAAGACCCCATCTCCCTCATACTGGATCAATCCTCCCTAAACAGTGGTAGGGGCCTTCAGCAGTATATATTACCCATAAATAACACGGTTTTAACAACTTTACCCCAATGATTTAACAATAATTTACACCTTCAGCCTAACCCAGACAATTAAGGACGAGGAACAATACTGTGAGGAAGATGAGCGATGGGCTCCATATCTGGTGTGAGAACTTGCTTCAAATATTAGAGCTTTAAAGGAAAAAGCCACATGCTTTTCTTCTTTTTAAGTGCTTTTCTGATTCAATTGTCATGATACCCTCTTCCAGAGCTCTTCTCCCCTCCAGAAAGAAAAGTGACCTCATCCTGGAGTCACACGTTGAGGGAATAGGACTTATACTGACCAATCCTTGTCATCCTTTCCTCTTCCAGAGATCTTCTCTTCGCCAAAAATAAAAGTGACCCCGTCCAGGGTAATAGAAGGAGATGAGATGACGGTGAGATGTGACACCAGACTGGATCCGCTCAGAGGCAGCACAGAGCTGCACTTTGCCTTCTACAGAGATGGATGGACTGTGCGGGGATACAATGTATCTGATACATACAGAGTGCGGTCATCTCAGCTGGAGGATTCTGGGAAATATACCTGTGAAGTGAGGACGAGGTCTGACACTGTGAGGAAGATGAGTGATGGGATCCATATTCAGATACAAGGTGAGCTTGAAAAATTGAATAAGCCTCTGATCTGTACAACTTCTGTCTCTAATATCACTTTATACAAAAGACATTCCTCCTGAGACCCAGTCTATATTGATAGTTTGGCAACTTGCTGACTCGAGAAGATCCACAGGCAGTGTTAACCCACCAAAATGACGCAAAATCCATTGTAGTTTATTCCAGGCTCCAGGATGTTTTTAGGGATTTTTTTTCTTGCAGGTGAAAAGACATTTTGATCTAAAAGCCTCCTGATTCTCCAGAAAGAGAGACTAACATGACACACAGAGAAGAAGGGAGTTCCTAGCTAAGAGCTGATATAACACTATAGTGAAGTAGGGTCTACAGGAACATACCAAAACTCAATAAATGACTATAAACAAAATGCTTTGGCAGCACAGTATAATTATAAATTGGTAATATAAAAGTACATTACATATATAAGACAATTCCAATCCAGCATAATTAGAACAAAGGGGCCTACAGACTATAAAGAATATTCCTCTAAAGATTCTCATTTATCCAGGTCATGGTAGTTAGTTAGTTGTCAGTTATGCCGTGTACACACGAGCGCACTTTCGACGGACTGAACCCCGAAGGACTTTTTGACGGACTTTCGATGGAGTTCCGATAGAGTCCCGACGGAGTTCCGACGCAACGGACTTGCCTACACACGATCACACCAAAGTCCGACTGATTTGAAGGTGATGACGTACGACCGGACTAGAATTAGGAAGTTCATAGCCAGTAGCCAATAGCTACCCTTGCTTCGTTCGTCCATCGGACTAGCATACAGACGAACTGATTTTTCGACCGGACTCGAGTCCATCGGAAAGATGTTCTGTTTCTAAAGTCCGTCTGATTTTTCGACAGCAAAGGTCCGATGAAGCCCACACACGATCGAATTGTCCGGCGGATTCGTTCTGTCGGACCTTTGCTGTCAAAAAGTCCGGTCGTGTGTAGACGGCATTAGTTACATTTAGCTGGACTTTTCTTAATGTTGAAGACCTCATACTGGATCAATCCTCCCTAAATAGTGGTAGGGGCCTTCAGCCCTATAAATTACCAATAGATAACACGGTTTTAACAACTTTACCCCAATGATTTGACAATAATTCACACCTTCAGCCTTTGTAACCCAGACGATTAAGGACGAGGAACAATACTGCGAGGAAGATGAGCGATGGGCTCCATATCTGGTGTGAGAACTTGCTTCAAATATTAGAGCTTTAAAAGAAAAAGCCACATACTTTTCTTCTTTTTAAGTGCTTTTCTAGTCCAATGTTATTAAAAGAAAGTCCAGAAATCAAAAATCTACAAATTTCCCCCCGCAGGTGTTTTCAGTATTGCTCACCCATCCAAATAAATAAATAACATTAAAGTGATTCTAAAGGCTCACTTTTTATTTTTTTAAACAACAAATGTCATACTTACCTGCTCTGTGTAATGGTTTTGCACAGATCAGCCCCGATCCTTCCTTTCTGGGGTCCTCCGCCAGCACTCCTAGCCACTCCCCCCCCAGTGAGTGCCCCCATAGCAAGCTGCTGGCTAAGGGGGCACTCATGTATTCTTGCTCCCTAGCCAACTCTGTCTGTCCCCCTGCTCCCTCCTCACTGGCTGTGATTGACAGCAGTGGGAGCCAATGGCTCCCACTGCTGTGTCTGAGCCAATGACAAGAGAGAGAGAGCCGAGAGAGCTGCTGCTTTTGTGCACATCACTTGATTGAGATCAAGCTCAAGTAAGCATTTAGGGGGGCTGCTTGCAGAAGTTTTTTTACCTTAATACAGAGAATACATTACCCTCCAAATCCAAGAAAACAAAAAGGAGGGGGAGTCCTATTTACGTGCTACACCCTAACAACCTGACCTTAATGGTGACATTTGAGTTTTGGACAATTTCCACCAAATCAACTATTAGTTTGTTACATTTCACAGATCTGCTTACAAGTTAAGGCTATTACAAGGTATGGTTTTGCATTAAAGGTTACGTCCACTTTTTTAATAAAAAAAAAAAAAAGCAAAATTAGAAAAATAGAGATTATATTGAATTGCTACACAAGCTATATTGTTATGTAATGTTTTTAAAAGTCCTTTATAATCTGCCGTGCTGTCTTTTTTTTTTTTAAAGTTCAATTCATCATGTTTCTTACAGATAAAGAATTACCCGTGGCAGTAATCGCTGCAGCTGTAATCGGGAGTCTTGTGGTAATTGTTGTTTCCGCTGTTCTTATCTGGAAATGGAAAAAAATAAAAAGTTTTTCACATCAAGACCCTCATCAAGCAATACCTACAGCAGGTAATTATAAATTCAGCCATAATACCACTCTGATCATACAAAGAGCAATGGGCTCCTATCATTATGTACCCTCCTAGTACAAATCCTCTCCCCCAAGTGCCCCCTCCTAGTACAAATCCTCTCCCCCAAGTGCCCCCTCCTAATACAAAACCTCCCCCCAAGTGCCTCCTCCTAGTACAAATCCTTCCCCCCAAATCCCCTCCTAGTACAATTCCCCCCCATGCCCCCTCCTAGTACAAATCCCCCCCCCATGCCCCTTCTAGTACAAATCCTCTCCCCACATCCCCCTCCTAGTACAAATACCCCCAAATACCCCCTCCTAGTACAAATCTTCTCCCCCAAATCCCCCCTCCTAGTATAAATCCTCTCCCCCAAATCCCCTCCTAGTAAAAGTCCCCCCCACGCCCTCTCCTAGTACAAACCTCCCCCAAATGCCCCCTCCTAGTACAAATCCTCTCCCCCAAATCCCCCTCCTAGTACAAATCCTCCCCCCAAATCCCCCCTCCTAGTACAAATCCTCCCCCCCAAGTGCCCCCTTCTAGTACAAATCCTCTCCTCCCAATCCCCTCCTAGTACAAGTCCCCCCCATGCCCCCCCTAGTACAAATCCTCCCCCATGCCCCCCCAGTACAAATCCTCCCCCATGCCCCTTCCTAGTACAAATCCTCTCCCCCAAATCCCCCCTCCTAGTACAAATCCTCTCCCCCAAATCCCCACTCCTAGTACAAATCCCCCCCAAATCCCCCCTCCTAGTACAAATCCTCTCCCCCAAATCCCCCCTCCTAGTACAAATCCTCTCCCCCAAATCCCCCCTCCTAGTACAAATCTGCCCCCTAAATCCCCCTCCTGGTATAAATCCTCTCCCCCAAATCCCCACCTAGTAAAAGTCCCCCAGGCCCTCTCCTAGTACATTCCTCCCCCAAATGCCCCCCTCCTAGTACAAATCCTCTCCTCCAAATCCCCCTCCTAGTACAAATCCTCCCCCCCAAATACCCCCTCCTAGTACAAATCCTCTCCCCCAAATCCCCCCTCCTAGTAAAAATACCGCCTCCTAGAACAAAACCCCCCAAATCCCCTCCTAATACAAGTCCCCCCATGCCCCCCTAGTACAAATCCCCCCCATGCCCCCTTCTAGTACAAATCCTCTTCCCCCAAATCCCCCCTCCTAGTACAAATACAGCCCAAATCCCCCCTCCTAGTACAAATCCTCTCCCCCAAATCCCCCCTCCTAGTACAAATCTGCCCCCTAAATCCCCCTCCTGGTATAAATTCTCTCCCCCAAATCCCCACCTAGTAAAAGTCCCCCCAGGCCCTCTCCTAGTACATTCCTCCCCCAAATGCCCCCCTCCTAGTACAAATCCTCTCCCCCAAATCCCCCTCCTAGTACAAATCCTCCCCCCAAATACCCCCTCCTAGTACAAATCCTCTCCCCCAAATCCCCCCTCCTAGTAAAAATACCGCCTCCTAGAACAAATCCTCCCCCCAAATCCCCTCCTAGTACAAGTCCCCCCATGCCCCCCTAGTACAAATCCCCCCCATGCCCCCTTCTAGTACAAATCCTCTTCCCCCAAATCCCCCCTCCTAATACAAATACAGCCCAAATACCCCCTTCTAGCACAAATCCTTGCCCCCAAATCCCCCCTCCTAGTACAAATCTTCTCCCCCAAATCCCCCTCCTAGTACAAATTTTATTCCCCAAATCTCGCTCCTAGTACAAATCCTATCCCCCAAATCCCCTTCTATTACAAGTCCCCCATGCCCTCTCCTAGTACAAATCCCCCCCAAATGCCCCCCTCTTAGTACAAATCCCCCCATGCCCTCTCCTAGTACAAATCCCCCCAAATCTCCCCTAGTACAAATCCTCGCCCCCAAATTCCCCCCCCAGTACAAATACTGCCTCTTAGTACAAATCCTCTCCCCCAAATCCCCCCTCCTAGTACAAATCCCTCCCAAATTCCCCCTCCTAGTACAAATCTGCCCTCTAAATCTCCCCTCCTAGTACAAATCCTCTTCCCAAAATCCCGCTCCTAGTACAAATCCCCCCCCCAATGCCTCCTCCTAGTACAAATCCCCCATGCCCCCTAGCTCCTTCAAGGACTGCTCATATCCCAGAAATGTGGGTAGGGGGTGGGTAATCAAACCATGTACCGTCCAATCTAAGAGTGGCCCTGTATAATCTGCTGTATGGAGGAGCGCTGTTAGGACAGGAGGGGGGATAGCATAGAGTCCCGGCTCTCTTTTCTCTGCCGGTGACATATCTCCTGTTAAAACTTAACATTAGTTCACTGCGCCAGGCTGCCCAATGCCCCTTGTGCTGGCCCTGAGTGCGGGGATTGAGGTAGAAGCTCAGTGGGCGTGATTACAATGCCTATGGGCTGGGCAGTCTGGGGGGGGGCCCAGCCCACCCCCCCAGCACGTCCCTAACCTGACCACACACAAAATGTGCGCCTAATGCAGTGAGCCAGTGTTTTATAAGCACTGCCCCCACCAAAGATGGTCACGGAGGTCATCCAGGGCAGTAGCATCCAATCAGGCAGCTGCTTATCCTGATGACATGGATGGAGGTTCACAAAGAATTTGAGTTTCTTCTGTCCTCCAACC
Source organism: Aquarana catesbeiana (assembly GCF_042186555.1). NCBI lineage: Eukaryota > Metazoa > Chordata > Amphibia > Anura > Ranidae > Aquarana > Aquarana catesbeiana. The sequence continues at coordinate 231,140,260 of NC_133336.1, forward strand.
CTCTGCATGGTGGTAAAAAAAAGCACTGTCTGTGTAGGGAGTTCAACCTACACCTGTCTACCTGTATTTCTCACCTATTAGAAGCTTTAAAAAAGAGCGGAATGTTTCATGATTATAAAATTACTACAAGTGTTCTTATGCAATCAAGGGATCTTTAGAGTGTTATTTGTAGTGCACTTTATAATAAGAGAAAGGCACTGACCCATGACAACCAATTAAAATACATTTGGCTGGTTGGATTGAATTGTAAACTGGTTACTATGGCCCTACTGCCCCAAACAATATGAACTTTGTATTTAATATATTTAAAAATAAGCTTACTCTATGAACACAATAAATTTTAGTTTAGGCAGGAAAAATAAGCTTGTTTAATAAGGTAATGAAAAAAAAACAATATAATATAATTATATTTAATATTTCACATGGCACTTTTATCAGTGCAGAAGGATCATCATAATTAAAGAAGGCAACTGATTGACATGGTTAATTAAATTTTTGATGTTGTCCTTTGCCTCATGAAATTATATTGAGTCATGAAATGGCTGTCTTTTTTAAAATGTCTTCGCTGTTTATTCGGAGCTCCTTGGGGGCTCATCCGGGATGTGTTCATTACTAATGTCTCCTGGTAGTGTGTGTGTGTATATATATATATATATATATATATATATATATATATATATATATATATATATATATATATATATATATATATAATTTTTTTCAAACTTCGATCAAAAACCTATACATACAGTACACTAAAACTTTTATTTTACCTAACCCATATGCCACACATGTAAATGGTATTTCTGAAAAATACTAAATCATTTCATAACAGAAACTAATGAAAAAAATGTACACAACCATGAAAATCAGACAGTTTAGTTCTCGCTTTACATCTCAATGGTCCTGAGACTGGAGTTTGATATTGATTATTTACAAAGGGAATGTGCACTTTGACCAAGGATGGATTACTTTGATGCCATTGTAATTTTATTAATTTTACTTATTATGAAATCACCTGTTTTTCTCCTCCAGGAAAAACCATGGACCCCAATCCACAAGATGTCTGCTACACCTACCTAGATATAAGTCGACTTCCCAAAGGTGAGCAGTCATATTTTGTGACAGTGCTGTGTTTGTCAAAATCTATCAATGTAAATATCAAAATGATGCTTCTCTAGAGAAGAGGGGACATTTAGAATAAGTTATGTCCTCCATTAATAACCGAATTAGGGAAATGTATACCTGATAACTCGTGTAGGTCTTGCTGTCATCATAGTAAGCTTATTTTATGCTTATGAATTTAATTAATTGAAATTCACTTATATTAGCTCAAATGACTAATCAGGACAAGACTGTGAATTCCAAATTAATATTTAGTTCTATAATCCAATGGTGTTGAACCACCACACTGTAACCCAATACCAGCCCATGGCCTCCCTTCTCCTGGGCCTCCAGCCACTTGCAGATCCCTTAACCTCCCACAGTGCCTTCCAGCTTACATTGAATCCCACAACCTCCCGTAGTGGCCCACAGTGCCCCAGGCCCCCTTAGAACCCTAAACCTACACAATGCCCCCACAGCCCCCCCCTCCCCCAGTCTGCTTCAAAGCCTCCTGTTCACCATGGTGCCCTCAACCTCCAAAAGTGTCCCACACTGCCCCTCAGCTTTCTCCAAAAGCCTCACAAGGCCACCAAGTCCGTTGCAGGGCCTCCTAACTCCCTCTATAACCTTCATCCACACCATAGTGACACCAGCCTCATCCAGAGCCTTCCAGCATTTCAATACATGTTTTATATTCCTGTACTTTTGTTGTGTGAGTATGAACTTTATTCTTTACTGTTGGGGCATGGAAGGTTTTGAAAGAATTTTCTGTACTTTGATCTCAAAAAAGGTTGAGAACCACTGCTCTAATCACACCATCTTTGGCAACAAGAATATATAGAAGTGTTATGTTGTTATTTAATATAATAATTACTGCTTATTGTTTTCTTTTTCCCTTTATAGGTGCTAGAATTAAACATGTAAGTATCCAACGTATTAATTTTCTTTGTAGAACTATTGTGTCGCGTTTGGGATATATGCAGTAAATATATATATATATATATATATATATATATATATATATATATATATATATATATATATATATATATATATATATATATATATATATATAAGGTATGGCCCCTCGCGCCACCAAGTGAATAAATTATTGATAAAGCAAAAAATGGTAGAAAACTGCTGCTAGACCTAAAGTGTACACGGTGCACATAAGTAAGTAGAAGTAGAAGTGAACAGCTAAATATTCTGAATGATGAATGGTGTAAATACTAAATCAATCATGTGCTAAAAATAGTGTGAGCAGTGAAATAAGTGATCAAAGTCCAAAATATCCAAAAGTAGTGAAATGATTCTTCTAATGGGGCGTACACACGGTCGGACTTTTCGTCTACAAAAGTCCAACGGATGCCGACGGACTAAAGCTGGCTGGTAATCCGATCGTGTGTGGGCTTCTTCGGACTTTCAGCAGACTTTTTCAGCCTCAAATCCGACGGACTTTAGATTTGAAACATGCTTCAAATCTTTACGTCGTAACTACGACGGACCCCGAAGTCCGCTCGTCTGTATGCTAGTCCAACGGACAAAAAAACGACGCATGCTCATAAGCAAAAACTAAACGGAAGCACTCGGTCTAGTAAAACTAGTGTTCGTATTGTAGGTAGCACATTCCTCACGCTGCAAAATCTGTGATCGTTGAATGCAGCGCATTTAATGTCTTCTTTACGAATGCTATAAAGAACGAAGATGTTTTGCTGTTCATATTCAAACAGAGTTCTCCCAAACAGATTTCTGGATTCTTTTTCTGTTTGATCTCATGAATGACATGGTATGCTTTTTCAAAACAATGTTTCCATACTAATAATACTTTTAAAATTTTTTTTTTTTTTGGTGGAGTCATCTTTTCTTGTAATTTTTATCCAGATATTTATTTTATGATTGTTGTGGAACTTTTTTTCTGTTTATCTATAATTTTTTTTGTAAAGTTACCACAGGGAACCCATTTATATATATATTTGTTAAATTTTTTTTAATGTTTGTAAAGTTACCACAAAGAACCCTTTATAATTTTTGTTTTTATAGTGATTTGTTTTTTTTTTTTATATAAAGTTAACCCAAAGAACCGTTTTTGGTTATGTATCTTTTTTTTTAAAAATACTTACCACTCGAACATTATTAACATTATTTTAATCTATTTTTGGTGTGTTTTTGCAAAATCAATGAGATTGTTGTCCCTTGTTAATTTAAAACATTGTGTCTAAAATCTATGATTTAAAATAAAAAACCTAAACTCAAAAAAGATCCATTTATTTATGGTCTAAATAAAATAAAGAGGAAGTCAATGCTGGAAAAAGTATGTGTACAAGAAAATGGGGATCTTGAGGAGTCCATATAAGAGGGAGCACAATCTGGTCCAAGAATCCCAGAGATCAACAGCACCAGCAGATGATATAGATGTCCCCAGACTGTGGTACTACAACAGCCTGCGTCTTCTGTCAGACCAGACTGAACCCAAGTCATCACTTTCTTCTCTTCCCTGCAGCCTTTCCTCCACGCTGCCCTGCAGCCTTCCCTGCAGCCTTCCCTGTAGCCTTCTTTCGAGGCTGTGGCTCTGGTGTTTCAGTTGTGGCAGGAGGAGGAGGAGGAGGAGGAGGAGGGGGGGCTGCCTCATGTAGTTGGGTGTTTCGTGTTTGCGTGCCCTGCAGCCCCTTCTGGATTGTTTCCCCAAATAGTCGCTCACAAATGAGGCGCTGCTCCCAATCCATTTGAAGAAGCCTGCTGGCTAAGTAGCAGCCATAGGACTCTTCCGCTTCGGGGGGGCTCTTTAAAAAACGGGTGGCCTCTTGCATGAGGCGCAGGGATGCCTCCTGTGTGACCGTCCCCTTCCTGGCCCTTTTTTTGGGAAGGTGGAGGGGAGGCACTTGGGATTCTGTCAGGCTCCTACTGGGCCCAGCCACCTCACTTGGCCCAGCCACCTCACTTGGCCCAGCCACCTCACTGGGAGCAGCCACCTCCTGCCTGACACTGGGCCCAGCCTCCTCCAGGATGATGGTGAATCCGGCCTCCTCCAGGCTGTCCATGGGCCCGGTCTCCTCCTGCCTGCCACTTTCCCCACATTCCTCCTGGATGGACTCATCCTGTAAATAAAAAAAGGACAATAGTTTTAGTATATTTTTTTGGGTTCATCAATGACACACAGTTTGCTTCTCATGACTAGCAAATTCAATGTGAATACATCTCTTTAATAAAAGAGTCTAATCCAGTGGTTCTCAACTCCAGTCCTCAGGACCCACCAACAGGCCAGGTTTGCAAGATAGCTGAAATACATCACAGGTGATATCACTTGCTGCTCAGTGATTGCAGTATTCTAGTCTGCAACTCCCCAAGGTAATACTTAAAATCTGGCCTGTTGGTGGGTCCCGAGGACTGGAGTTGAGAACCACTGGTCTAATCAGACACCCTAATTATTTCAAGCAGGTGCCAAACATATTTAGCCACTACTGTCAATTTATATGTATACACAATTTTGAGGGCAAAATTATTTTAGACAATTATAACATCCAGTTAACATCATTAATATTAGTACAGTAAATATTTGTTAAAATAATTTACCTGACTCCAGATGGTCATATCCGGTTCATCCAGGATGGAAGACCCAGCTTGCTCCTCATCAGCCTCTGCTGGGGTGGAGGGAAGGGTGGAGGGAAGGGTGGAGGGAAGGGTTGAAAGTGATGCCCTGGCTTCAGTCTGGTCATCAAGAAAACGGAGTTGATTGTAGTACCACAGCCTGGGTACATAAACATCATCTGCTGATGCTCCTGATCTCATTGATTCCTGGATCTTCTTATGTTCCCTCTTATACATGTTCCTCAAGACCCCAATTTTCTTGAGCAATGTCTCCATTGTTGCTCAAGAAAATTGGTCGCCAGGACAAAGATGGTCGCCTGGACAAAGGCCAGAAGTCTCTCCAGCGTTGACTTCCTCACATGCTTTGCATAATAATGTGGGTGTTTCACCTCCCACAAATTCCTCATCTCTCTATATTTAGAAATAAAAGCAGTAAGGAACTCTGGATCCTTAAATAGGGGATTCATAATGTCTGTATAAAAGATAAAGTCACAAGACAAAAAACACTTTTATTGGGTTTCTGCTAAACCCTCATCATCTTATCCCTATGTAGGCCTCATCAATCTGTCAAGCCATATAGGCCGCTTGCTACAAAGTCTTGACCAAAAGTATAAATTTTAAATTACCTTCGTTTAGTAGCGTCCCGGTCCACTATCACCTACGCACAGAACGTACGTACGACACGTGCGCAAGGCCCCTCTTTATACACTACGCATGTGTGAAACTCCGCCTACGTCGCCCGCCCCTGACGTTCGATTTTAACTCATGTTCTCCGCCCCTTAATTCTACGCACAGAACGTACGTACGACACGTGCGCAAGGCCCCTCTTTATACACTACGCATGTGTGAAACTCCGCCTGCGTCGCCCGCCCCTGACGTTCGATTTTAACTCATGTTCTCCGCCCATTTTTAGTTACGGCGCGTAGTGGGGTGAATAATGGCGGAGACACATGACATGTTAACTACCTCAGGTAGCGAAAAAAGCCCGGAGGCCGGAACGTCAACAAGATCTGTGAGGCCTAGATTTAAGGCCTCCAATATGAGTTTTAAAGAGATGGTGGAGATGGTGGCCATTCTTCAAAAAAAGGACTATGATGGGAAGTAGGGATGAGCCGAACACCCCCCGGTTCGGTTCGCACCAGAACCCGCGAACGGACCGAAAGTTCGCACGAACGTTAGAACCCCATTGACGTCTATGGGACTCGAACGTTCGAAATCAAAAGTGCTCATTTTAAAGGCTAATTTGCATGGTATTGTCCTAAAAAGGGTTTGGGGACCCGGGTCCTACCCCAGGGGACATGTATCAATGCAAAAAAAACTTTTAAAAACGGCCGTTTTTTCGGGAGCAGTGATTTTAATGATGCTTAAAGTAAAAAAAAAAAAGTGAAATATTCCTTTAAATATCGTACCTGGGGGGTGTCTATAGTATGCCTGTAAAGTGACGCGTGTTTCCCATGTTTAGAACAGTCTCTGCACCAAACTTTTTGAATAACGCGCAGAGACTGCAGCGCCCTGCACATGTGGAGCTTTGGGGTGTGATGCAGTCAATGTGCTGCCCTTAGGCTGGCCCCTGGAGGGCATCCTGCCTCGTTGGTGATGTGCCGCCGCCTCCTCCTCCTCCTCCTCCTCCTCCTCCTCCTCTCTCCTATCAGGCACCCACGTTGAGTCAGTGACCTCATCATCCCCTCCCTCCTCATCACTGGAGCAAACCTGGCAGTATGCTGCAGCAGGGGGAGCATGACTGCCAGATTGCTGTCCTTCTTGGGCACCCCCTCTGTCCGTGCTCATGTTACTGCCTTCATCGAGCTCAGTATCGTCATCAGAGCCTTCCAAACGCTGGGCATCCTCCTGGAGCATGTACCCAACACTGTGGTCAAACAGTTCGAGGGAATCCTCATGAGGACATGGTGGAGCTAGGGAAGGAGTCACTGATGACATTGAGCTGAGGGAAGAGGCCGCTGCTTTGCCAGACAAAGCACCCTGGGCATGGGTGAGAGAGGATGAGGAGGATGAGGACGGCTTGGTCATCCACTCGACCAAGTCTTCCGCATGTTGCGGCTCAACACGGCCAGCTGCCGAAAAAAAGGCCAAGCGTGTCCCATGGCCACGTGCTGATGAGGATGCACCGTCTCCACGACCAGCACTAGACACAGAGCCTGCTTGCCCTCTCTTATTGGCTTGTGACTGTCTGCCTCTCCTTCTTGGCCTTCCAGACATACTAATGGCCTGTAGCTGCACTAAGCTGGGATAGAACACCTGTAATTTTCTTCAAGTAGCTTTATATACTGTAACCAGACAAGCCTGCCTGTCAGTAGGAAGATAACAGGAACGGATCTAGCTGAACACTGTGAGCAGGACACACTGTACTAAATGTAAATAGTCTAGCTGCCTGACCGTGGTACTAATAGGATCAAATAGAACACCTGTAATTTTCTTCAGGTAGCTTTATATACTGTAACCAGACAAGCCTGCCTGTCAGTAGGAAGATAACAGGAACGGATCTAGCTGTACACTGTGAGCAGGACGCACTGTACTAAATGTAAATAGTCTAGCTGCCTGACCGTGGTACTAATAGGATCAAATAGAACACCTGTAATTTTCTTCAGGTAGCTTTATATACTGTAACCAGACAAGCCTGCCTGTCAGTAGGAAGATAACAGGAACGGATCTAGCTGAACACTGTGAGCAGGACGCACTGTACTAAATGTAAATAGTCTAGCTGCCTGACCGTGGTACTAATAGGATCAAATAGAACACCTGTAATTTTCTTCAGGTAGCTTTATATACTGTAACCAGACAAGCCTGCCTGTCAGTAGGAATTTAACAGGAACGGATCTAGCTGAACACTGTGAGCAGGACGCACTGCACTAAATGTAAATAGTCTAGAAGATAACAGGAACGGATCTAGCTGAACACTGTGAGCAGGACGCACTGCACTAAATGTAAATAGTCTAGAAGATAACAGGAACGGATCTAGCTGAACACTGTGAGCAGGACGCACTGCACTAAATGTAAATAGCAGGAATGGATCTAGCTGAACACTGTGAGCAGGACGCACTGCATTAAATGTAAATAGTCTAGATAGAAGATAACAGGAACGGATCTAGCTAAACTGAATACAGTGTATATATATATATATGCAACACCTGGGATGCATATATATACATAATACACTGTAAGTGCAGCTAACTGACTGACTGTTCTGCCTAATCTATCTAACTCAAATCAAATGACACTGTCTCTCTCTCTCTCTATCTCTCAGCACACCGGAACACACACTACACAGGGCCGCCGTGCAGGCGGCCTTATATAGTGTGGGGTGTGTACTAAATCCCCTGAGCCATAATTGGCCAAAGCCACCCTGGCTTTGGCCAATTACAGCTCTCTCTACTGACGGCGCTGTGATTGGCCAAGCATGCGGGTCATAGTGCATGCTTGGCCAATCATCAGCCAGCAATGCACTGCGATGCCGCAGTGAATTATGGGCCGTGACGCGCCACACGAATTTAGCGCGAACGGCCCATAACGTTCGCAATTCGGCGAACGATCGAACAGCCGATGTTCGAGTCGAACATGGGTTCGACTCGAACACGAAGCTCATCCCTAATGGGAAGTATGGGCCGTACGCCCGGCCAAATTTGCGCAAGGCCAAAATAATGGCGAAGGTGGTGGACACTTTACAGGCTTCTTTTGGGGTACAGCGCTCCAAGGATCAACTTAGAAAAAGATGGTCTGACCTGAAACTCAGAGAGCCGGATCAGTTCAGACGGATCCGTAAAGTGTTGCAAAAAAGTAAGTACCTGTGTTTTCATCTTGTGTTGATTACCTCGTATACCGCTCCATGTGCTTTTCATTCCTATACGATTGTTTGCATCGTTTGAAACGATCTTTTAATAAACATCGTTACATATCTATATATAATATATACATATATATCTCTCTCTATATATATACACATAGACATATATATATATATATATATATATATATATATATATATATATATATATGTGTATATATATATATATATATATATATATATATATATATATATATATATATATATATATATATATATATATATATATATATATATATATATATATATATATATATATATATATACACATATATATATATATGTATGTATATAGATATATAGGTAGATATATAGATAGATATAGAATTTTTTTATTTTTTTTTAAATTAAATTAATATCTATTTTTAGATTTAGATTTTGTTTGAGATTGAAGATTTATATTTAGTTATAGATATAGAGAGAGAGAGAGATCCAAAGATTTTTTGATATATTTTGATATTGATATCTAGATATCGAGATATCTATCCATCTTGATATGTCTTTAGAAATTAAAATCTTGAAGTCTACTAGGAACTCTACACAAACAGACAATTTGTACACCACTTCACTACAAATGTTTGAAGATTAGTATGTACTAAAATATCTGTGTGCTAAGTATATTAATTTTTGGCTTCACATAGGGGAAAAATCACTCAGCCAACAAGAGGAACCCAGTCCCCCCCCAGCAAAAGAACATACTTGGGAAATCAGCCCAAGCCCCACTGAGGATGTGGAGGAAGGAGAGGTGGGCGACATGGGCACCCCACCAGGTGAGTGTCTGACACACCAGCTTACGGTAATCTATGCATGGCTGCCTTTTATTTTATGTAATTTTTCTACTCTATTTTAGGTGATCTGGTTGTGCTTGAGTCAAGCAACAGCGCCACCCCCGAGGATGTTGAGGAAGTATGCGACATGGGCACCCCACCAGGTCAGTGTCTGAGACACCAGCTTTATGGTAAGGTAAACTATGTGTGCATATTTCTAAACATATTTTTTTTTTCATTCCACTTTAGGTCCAAGTGACTATTTCACCACAGACAGTGCCCAACGGCTAATTGCTCAAATAATGGCCTGGAATGGGGAGATCGATCAAATGCGGAATCGGCTGGATCGTATGCAGCAGGAAATGAAGGACATGATTGATGTTTTGGGTCGAATCTAAATGCCCTTTTTTAAACCCCAAAACATCGATCATGTCCTTCATTTCTTGGTTTGATGACCCCATTCTGGGCCTTCTCTTTATTATTTTTTGTTAAATTATATGCCTGTTTAACAACATTTAAAAAAGGAGGCCTATTTTTCAAAATAAACAAAAAAATAAAAAAAAAAGGATTTGAAAAAAGACCAAAAAAAAAAAAAAAAAAAAAGGATTTTAAAAAACACCAAAAAAAAAAAAAAAAAGATTTTAAAAAACACCAAAAAAAAAAAAAAAAAAAGGATTTGAAAAAAGACAAAAAAAAAAAAAAAAAAGGATTTTAAAAAACACCAAAAAAAAAAAAAGGATTTGAAAAAAGACAAAAAAAAAAAAATAAGGATTTTAAAAGACACCCCAAAAAAAAAAAACGCCTGTTTGCTAAAATCAAAATGCCCAACAAATTTTATTTTTGATTATTTAAAAATATTTAACTCTAATTATATTATTCTAAATTTATTTAATATATCTTTATATTTTTGGCTAGGAACATTTTATACTAAATGCATAACTGAATGGATACCAAAGATTAAAAACATCTGCTTTGAATTAAATAAATGTGTGGTTTGTTATTTCAATGCTCAGTATCAGTTTGTTTATAAATTTCAAAAAAGTGGTTTACAGTGGCAATGGAGCTTATTTAGAAATTTACAAGGAAAATACAGTTGGCACTACAACTGCTCGACCATAACCTAGGAGAAAGCCCAAAAGAAAGGCAAGCAATAAATATAATTCAAGATTTCATCAAGATTGTTTTTATTTTAAATCTTTAGATATCCTGGCCCATTGCAATGGCCCCCCTACCCATAAAATAATTAACATATTGCTGTCTAACTTGACGGGCACTTTGGGGGGCCAAGCCAGTATGGACAGTATCCAGGCCCGTAAGATTATCAACGATAAGTCCGGCCTCAGGCCCAACTGGCACCATATCATTTTGAGAATGTTTGTTTAAAAAGTTGTGCAGGATGCAGCACGATAAAATGATAAAATTAAGTTTGTATTCCGCCAAATTAATGGAGGTTTGAAACAGGCGGAACCGGCTGGCCAGAATCCCAAACGCATTCTCAACCACTCTTCTAGCTCTGGCCAGCCGGAAATTAAAAACCCTCCTCTCCGGGGTGAGGGTTCTTTGGGGGAATGGCCTCATGAGGTGCTTGCTCAGAGTGAAGGCTTCATCGGCAATGAAGACAAAGGGGAGTCCTTCCACGTTATCCGCATCAGGTGGCAATCCCAGGCCACCACTCTGGAGACGCTGGCAGAACTCCGTCTGGGCAAATACTCCTCCATCCGACATCCGGCCATTCTTCCCCATGTCCACATATAGAAATTCATAGTGTGCCGACACCACCGCCATTAAAACTATACTGTGGAACCCCTTATAATTAAAATAGTATGACCCCGAATGGGGTGGTGGCACAATGTGGACATGTTTCCCATCTATAGCCCCTCCACAATTGGGAAAGTCCCAACGGGTGGCAAAATGGGATGCCACAGTCTGCCATTCCTGTGGCGTTGAAGGAAACTGGGGAATCAAACAAGAAAACAAAAATCAGTAATTTTGAATCGAACATGGCAAGAAAATTATACAATTAAAAACATTATTCCACAGCATCAGTATAACATTAAATAATGTATATCTTCTGGAAGAAATAATATTGAAAGGCACACTTATCAGATTGCTCACCCCCTCTGATGGAACATTGATTACATTTTAGGGGGAGGTGAAATTACCAAAAAATATTAATTTTAGGACACACAGGGATTTATGGACTAAAAAGGCTACAAGACTGCAGTTGTTCCACTCTGCAAGTGCAGTTGCTCCCCAGTAAATGAGATAAGGTAAAAAGGCTTTCATGTTGCAAGGAGTACACAACCACATGCATGCATGACTAAATACATTCAAACTGAGAAGACAAGGTGAATATGTGACCAGCATTGTATGCTGGAGAGGTTATTGAAGGCAAATATACATGCATGACAAAAAAGAACATGAAACAAATCAAGCATGCGTGAGAAGAAAAAGGGGACATTCACACTATATTACAATGATGGTAAGTAGTGTTTGAGCTAAGAAATACATTACATTATCAAAGAATAAATAAAAGAACATGTGATGCTAATAAAAGAAAAAATTCTTACCTTAATATAGTCCTTCTGCAGGACCTGGATGATAGCAGAACAGGTCTCTGGGATAATGATCCCCAGAGCCTGGGGGGAGATGCCTGTCGAGAACTTGAGGTCCTGCAGGCTTCTCCCCGTCGCCACGTACCGCAACGTGGCAACTAGCCTCTGCTCCGGAGTGATGGCTTGCCTCATGCAGGTATCCTGCCTGCTGATATAGGGGGTCAGCAAAGCCACCAAACGATCAAAAACGGGGTCCGTCATCCGGAGAATGTTCCTGAAATCCTCAGGATTATTCTCACGGATCTCACGGAGCAATGGCATGTGACAGAACTGGTCACGCTGGAGCAACCAATTCTTGGTCCATGAACTCCTCCTTGCCCTGTTCATGGACTGGTCTTGGTCTGAAGAATAAACTACAGCACCAAGCACATACAATGCACGAGCTCGACGACGAGTACGTACAGGTAACATGGCTTCAAAACGGTCGGCTGGTCAGAACGCACTTAACAGAACGCACTGAAGAACAGCAAGGCCTGTGAAGAACGACCTGAAAATCAGGAACGAGCGGACAATAAAACAAAGATTTCTCAATGCCAACTGACCAAACGCACTGAAAAGCAGATACAAACCTCACAAGCACAGACTGAACAACAGTTAAAACGAACTGAAAAATACGAGTCTCACAAGCGCGAATCGTCTCTCACCAAACTTCTACTAACACGAGATAAACACGAGATTAGCAGAAGGAGCCCAAAGGGTGTCGTACGGGCTATTGAACTTCCGTTTTATAGTCTCGCCGGACTTGATGTACGTCACCGCGTACTAGGCTGTCAAACTTTTGTGTGGTCGTGTGTAGGCAGGTCCGTTCGTTAGAAAGTCTGCCGCAAGTCCGCCGAAAGTCTGCAGGAAGTCTGTTGGACCGGCTGTCGGACTTTTGTAGATGAAAAGTCCGACCGTGTGTACGCGGCATAAGAGCTAAAACAACACGTTCTTCTTAACACAATCATCATGACTTTGCAATAGCTTAATGCTGCCAGAGCTCTTACCTCAATAAGAAGTATAATCAGCCTTATGGATCTCCTATGATGAGAGATGGTGTTAGGGAACCCATTGACCGTGTAATCGGGAGCTCCAAAGGGGAAGTTTGTCATCATTATATGGAGGTTTGAGCCCGGTCTAACACCATCCAGAATCTGAACCTTCTACACGTTTGTAAATCGGAGATTCACAGTTGCAAGCCTGCTCTCATCATAGGATATCCATAAGGCTGATTATACTTCTTATTGAGGTAAGAGCTCTGGGAGCATTAAGCTATTGCGAAGTCATGAAGATTGTGTTAAGAAGAACGTGTTTATATCTCTAATGCCGCGTACACACGGTCGGACTTTACGGCAGACTTTGCCCGGCGGACTTTTCGACGTACTTTACGACAGACTTTCTGAATGAATGGACTTGCCTACACACAATCCACCAAAGTCTGTTGAATTCGTACGTGATGACGTACAACTGGATTAAAACAAGGAAGTTTATAGCCAGTAGCCAATAGCTGCCCTAGCGTGGCTTTTTGTCTGTCGCACTAGCATACAGACGAGCGGACTTTTCGACCGGACTCGATTTCGATGGATTAATTTAAAACATGTTTCAAATCTAAGTCCGTCCAACTTTTGAGAAAACAAAGTCCGCTGGAGCCCACACACGATCGAATTGTCTGACAAAATCCAGTCCACCGGGAAAAGTCTGCCGTAAAGTCCACTTGTGTGTACGCGACATTAGAAGAATCGTTTCACTACTTTTGGATATTTTGGACTTTGATCACTTATTTCACTGCTCACATTATTTTTAGCACATGATTGATTTAATATATATATATATATATATATATATAGTGTTCTGTAATGCCGCGTATACACGAGCGGACTTTTCGGCAGACTCTGCCCGGCGGACTGGATTTCGTCAGACAATTCGATCGTGTGTGGGCTCCAGCAGACTTTGTTTTCTCAAAAGTTGGACGGACTTAGATTTGAAACATGTTTTAAATTAATCCGTCAAAATCGAGTCCGGTCGAAAAGTCCACTCGTCTGTATGCTAGTGCGAAGGACAAAAAGCCACGCTAGGGCAGCTATTGGCTACTGGCTATGAACTTCCTTGTTTTAGTCCGGTTGTACGTCATCACGTACAAATTTGACAGACTTTGGTGGATTGTGTGTAGGCAAGTCCGTTCATTCAGAAAGTCCATCGTAAAGTACGTTGAAAAGTCCGCCGAGCAAAGTCTGCCGTAAAGTCAGACCGTGTGTACGCGGCATTAGAATCTGTTTGTTTGTATTTGAAGCAGACATCAGGTTATTTTAAATGTTTGAGAGGACACTTCTCAAACAAATGCCTTGGAAACATTTACACAAGCTGTCCTCTAAAATAATGAGAACATAGATATTATTGTTGTATGTTGGGCTAATGTCAGTTGGTAGATAAGTGCTTTCATCGTTCTATAATAAAGTAATATTAAAGGCTTTTTTTTGTTTAGATAACAAACATGCTATACCTACCTGCACTATGTAATGGTTTTGCACGAAGGACCCTTGATCCTCCTCTTATCGGGTCCTGCACTCCTGGCCTCTCCCACCTGCCTAGTGCCCCCATAGCGAGCAGCTTGCTATGGGGGCACCAAGGGTGGGGAGCCAATGGCTTCCACTGCTGTCTGGGGTCAGGTAAGTATTGGGGGGCTTCTCTGTGCTGGGAGATATACGCAAATATGCGGACCTATGGAAAAAATACCAGCCCAGTGGGGCTCCATACTTGCGTACGGTAGGCATGAAGGGATTAAATCTTGTCAGCCCTTCCAGTTTTCTTCTACAAACCATTCAATAAACACATTGTAGAGATAGATAGATAGATAGATAGATAGATAGATAGATAGATAGATAGATAGATAGATAGATAGATAGATAGATAGATAGATAGATAGATAGATACTTGTAGATGATAGAATTGTAAATGCAAAATAGCAGTGCTCCTATAAACTAATCCATCAATATTACCTGTTTTAATTTTTTTTCAGGAGGATCTGACTGTTACATATGCTACTGTGAATGCAAATATCTAAGAAAGGACCTGGAATGGATAATACCAAACTCTGAACATTTCCATGGAAGATATTGGCATTTCCTATCAAGTCGACCAATTCAGAAGGAAAAAAAAAAACACCTCTATCAAAGATTATATGAAACAAAGCCGTGTCAGATAATTTTATTACCACCCTTTAAATTCAGAGCTTTTTAAATGTAGCCAAATGCTAGCTATATTGGGACATTCCTTAACATAGATTACATTGAGCTTTGTTCCCTCTAGTGCCCTGCATGGGGATTATGTCATAATTTCCTGATTACAAAGAGAGAGAGAGAGACCACTACTGAAAGCAGAGGACCGTGGGATATGTAGTCTGGAAGAACAGGATTTTAATGGACCTGCTGCTGCTGTAGACTACAAGTTCCAGCTGGCTGGAGAGAGGAGGAATTCTAGATGAGGAGATAAATAGAATGGTCCGGGAGGGGCTTGCTCTCTTGGGACCCCAGCCTACAGCTGTAGTTCAGGCACTAGGCCGCTCTGGTTGATGTGAGTGGATGCCACATCTTAGATGGCGCGGAGTGCTTTCTATGGGTGAGCCTTATGGTAGACACCCAGCTACCCGGTTTCCATTGTTACATAGCCAGCTGAAGATCTTGGACACCTTACATCAAGGACTTCTCCCCCCAAAAGGACTCAGCTTATAACCTGCTCATGTTAAAAGGGAACTCTTATTCGGGTTTCACTTAGTGCACTTCTCACATATTGTGTTGTCATATATTGTGAATGAAAAGTGAATATTATACTCAGCGCTTCTCCAATAAACAATATATGATAAAGTGCCTACGTTAATATAATCAATATCATAGTTTTAATTAACAATATAAAGTGCTCAGTGCACTTATAGTGCAAAACACATAAATTGCAATCATATAGAGTCCATCCATATAGCCATATGGTGTGTTGAACTTGTGCAACGTATACAGTTGGTGTGGATCTTGGTGACACTCCGTGCTCCCCTCCTGGGTCCCCATTTACCAACAGTAATCTTTAAATACGCCTGGTATGGGGGGCGTGGCCTAAAGCTGAATGCGGTGAGACGTGTCTGAGCTGAGCTCCGCCAGCGGTCTCCTTTCTATTTGATCCTGACGCCATTTACCTAACTTACCCGCCCGGTAAGTTACCTCTGAAGTCCCAGCATAATGCTCTGAACCCCATTAAAGTCAATGGGAGCCGAAGGTCAAATGTCAAAAGTGCCCATTTTGAAGGCTTATGTGCAAGTAATTGGGCATGCAATGGTTATAGGGGTCTGGGTCCTGCCCTGGGGGACATGTATCGATAAAAAAAAGTTTGTGAAAAACTTAATTTTTAAATGAGCAGTGATTTTTTGATTTTTAAAGTGAAAGCCTAAAATTCCTTCCAATATAGTGCCTGGGGGGTCCCCTTAGTCTACCTGTAAAGTGGCAGATCTGTACCATGTCTAGAATCTGCTGCAGCAATAATTGCATTTATAAAGCCCCCAAAAATGACATTTTCCCTGCATGCTGCCTTTATTTTGCTCAGCAACAGCTGGGGAGCCAGTGTGTATGATGAGGCCACAATGTAGTGCACTGGGAACAAGATTACAGATATTTTTAATACATTCTGGTGTCACTTTGACGTTGTATAGAAGTAACAGGTGCGTAAAAATTGGTCTTTGGGTGTCAGTAGCGACTTCCCACCGTAATCCTTTAGAAGTGCTCTTGATGAAGGCAAAAAAAATTGCAATGATATTCATATGGTTGGTGTTTTTGCCATGTTTGATGTGCCTGAGACAGTTTGCAGATAGCAACAGTGCAATCTGCTGCAGATGTCCTGAAAAAGGCCTAGACAGCTGAGATTTGGGGAGTGGACGGGAGATAACAGCTGCAGAATGTGGTGGAATAGGGTGGCTGCTACTCTACTCTTTTTTGATGTCGGCCTCCTTGGGGTTGTGCTGCCTCACCTTCAGTTTCCTCCTCTGCTCTATCTGGCACCCAAGTCACATCAGTGACCTCATCATCATCATCATCATCTCTATCTCCTCCATCTTCATCATTACCACTGGAGACAACTTGGTAATATGCTGCGGCTTGGGGAACATGAATGCCAATTTGTCTACCAGTGTTCCTCCCTCTCTCTAGGCTCATGTTCCTGTCATCCTCAACCTCAGAACCAACATCTGAATCTAGTAATGACTGGAAATCATCAAGGGGCAAGTGGCTGACGCTGTGGTCAAATAACTCAGCTGACTCCTCAATGGCTGATGTTGGGGCTATGGCAGGAATAGATGTGGACAAGGAGGCAGGTTTATCCACTCTGGCAACTGCAGGGGACTGCACACTTGTCTCTGCTTGCATGACAGAGGATGAGGAGGAGGAGGAAGGTTTAGTAAGCCAGCCCAACACCTCCTCTGCATGCTGTGGCTGGATAGCATGGGCAAACTCACTAAACAGAGGAAATGATGCCCTGCCTGAGGATTGACCACCACGTCCACCTTTGCCTGTGGACACATTTGTTGCTGGCCCCCTTACAGTGCCAAGGGAATGTCTGCCTCTCCTTGTTGTCCTCCCAGACATTATTTGGAGGGAGGGGGCGGTGCTTATAAGCAAATGTAAAGAAGAAGTTGAAATCTGTACGCAGATGCACTTTAATCAAGGTAAAGAGGTGTTTGGTGCACTTTAATTTGAGTACTCAAATTAAACGTACAGCAACACAAAGAACTATATGGCGTTAAACTGGCAGTAATGCACACAAAAGTAAATGGCGTTAAACTGGCAGTAATGCACACAGAACTATATGGCGATAAACTGGCAGCAATGCACACAGAACTATATGGCGTTAAACTGGCAGTAACACACACAGAATTAAATGGCGTTAAACTGGCAGCAACGCACAAAACTATATGGCTTTAAACTGGCAGTAACACACAAAACTATATGGCATTAAACTGGCAGTGACCCACATAGAACTATATGGTGTTAAACTGGCAGTAACACAATCAAATACACGGTGTACAACTGTCACTACACTGATGCTATCTGAACTGTCCCTACTCTAGCTATACACTAATGTCAAGATTACTGACACGGTCTCACTACACTACACTGAAACTATATGAGCTGCCCCTACTCTATACTAATGTATGTATGAATGACACTGTCTTGCTACACTACAGTGAAACTATCTGAGCTGTCCCTACTCTAGCTGCACACTATGCAAAACTGAATGATGGTCCTCCTCACTACACTCACACTATCCCTAGACTGACACTAAACTAATATTCTACGCTGACAATTGAAGCAAAATAGCACAGTATAGCACACTAACTATCCAACTACCGTATTTATCGGCGTATAACACGCACAGGCGTATAACACACATATTCATTTTAAGAGGGAAGTTTCAGGAAAAAAAACTTACATTTTAAATAAGGAACTTTGAAGCAAAAAAAGGGTAAGTGCCCATCTGCAGCCTCACAAGTGCCATCAATGC
Organism: Aquarana catesbeiana; assembly: GCF_042186555.1. Classification (NCBI taxonomy): domain Eukaryota; kingdom Metazoa; phylum Chordata; class Amphibia; order Anura; family Ranidae; genus Aquarana; species Aquarana catesbeiana. The sequence goes on from NC_133336.1 coordinate 231,158,703, forward strand.
AGCCTCATCAGTCCACATCAATGCAGCCTCACTCATCAGTCCACATCAATGCAGCAGCCTCACCATTGCCATCAATGCAGCAGCCTTTACCATTGCCATCAATGCAGCAGCCTTTACCATTGCCATCAAAGCAGCAGCCTCACCATTGCCTTTAATGCAGCAGCCTTACCATTGCCATCAGTGCAGCCTGATTGATGCCCATCTGCAGCCTAGAGGGAACAGGGAGCGTCAACAGATTACATACAGTGAGAATCTCCTATGATAGACAGAACAGTGGTCCAATGGCGGCCCAGGAGACAGGACTTCCTATTACAGAGGCTGCCAAGTAAAAAGGAGATTCTCACTGTATGTAATGTGATGGCGCTCATCCTGCTCCCCTCCCCGTCCCCTCCGAGGCAGCTAAAATTGAAGTATTGGCGTATAACACGCACATGGTATTTGCACCTGATTTTCATGGTGAAAAAGTGAGTGTTATACTCCAATAAATACAGTAACTAATAGCACTGAACAGAGCCCTGTTCTATCTCTCACCACGTTGAAATCACACTGAAAATGGCTGCCATTGAAAGAATACTTTTATACTGTGGGGTGGGAATGAGCCAAGATTGGATAAAGTCATGGTGACAGTGTCCAATCATGACTCTGACAGTGCTCTGTGCCCTGATTGGCTGAAGCTTTCACTGCTTCAGCCAATCAGGACTTGCAATGCACTGTTCAGTGCCACAATGCATTGTGGTTGGTTCGGGGGGCCGAACAAACGGTCGAATGACCGATTTGTTTGGCTGTTCGTCGAACGTCCAAACAACGAAAGTTCTGCCCAAACCTATGCTCGGGCCGAACCGTTCGCCCATCCCTACTACCTAGCAGCACAGCTCTCCCATCTATATCATGTAGACAAATCTGACAGACAAATATACTTGGCTCTTGTGTGTAATCCAGCGGACCCGCAGCTCCCACACCCTTTTTGTGATGTTTTGCAAGGCTTATCTGATAGGCTTATTCAAGTATATATCACTCATAGAACGTACCTGACCCCACAACAACTTGCAAAATTTTGCCCACCTCACAGTTTCATGTGCCCCAAGTGTTTGACCTCTGCTGACACCTTTAACCGTCTTATCTGGCAATGTCCCCTTATTCGAGGATACTGGTCACAGGTTGTCCAGTTCCTTCATGATCAGATGGGCTCAACAGTATCAATAGATCCCAGGCAATGTCTCGTGGGCCCCTTTCCAGATACGGATATGGATTAATACACACTCAAATTCTTCCATGAAACGTTATTTGCAGCTAGGAAAATCATAGCCCGGAATTAGATTTAGGCCACTACCCCCACGCTAGCTGCTTGGCTCGCAGAGATCAATAACACTTTACCCTACAAAAAGATTATCTACACTCATAGAGGATGCCCGGGCAAGTATAACAACATTTGGGACAGATGGTTACAATCCTCCTCAACCTGTACCTCTTAGTGTATATGGTATCCCAAATTGGGATTGGGATACCAGTGGTTTTCTTTTGTTTTTCTTTCTTGTGTTCATTTATTGGGCTGTATTATTATTATATAAACTGCAATGTACAATTGTTTTGTATAAACTACTTACATAACACTCAATAAACCTTTGTTTTTAAAAAAAAAGAAAAAAATACACTTCGTATTATGGTTGGAATATCACAATCAATGAATACAGTATTATACTCTTTTTTACATTTTTATTTTATTTTTATTTTATTTATTGTCATATATTGTGCCTACTATTCTGTTTGGCCCATGGCATCAGAGTTTAGAGGGAGCTGCTTGACAAAAAGTCTTTCTTCTTCCTCTTATACCTTAGGTTATAGGTTCTCCTGAGACCTGTTGGTCATTACTGTCTGATTTATTGCCATTTTATTGTATATTCTCTGCAATTCTGTTTAATGCTATAGTTCGCAGTTTGAGGAATATTTACATTTACATTCTTCTTTCCTTGGCTGACTCAAGAACATATAGTAAAATACCCATTTGCCATTTCTAATGTTTCTCTTGTGTCTTTTGCAAGTGTATTCTCTCTTTGAATCATGTCAGAACCCAGGGTGTCAGAGGCGTTGGAAAGCTTGCAAGTTCAGGGCTACCTTTGGGGACAGTCATCTTCCAGCGACCTTTACAGGGGTGGCACTTCATAAACTTTTGTTAATGATGTCTTGGCTGTAAATAAATTATATATGCTTAGAATTAACTACAATCTATCTCTATCTAAATAGCTATTGCCTATCTTTAGGATTTTTCTGAAAGCACACCAAAAGTCCTGCATGCTACATCTTTGGTGGACTTCCAAAAATGAGCAACTTATTAGAAAGTCTATGAGAAGGTATGGGTTAACCACATTAGAACCATGGGTACACCAACACTGTGGCCAAACCATAGAAGGGTGAAACTGGCCTAACTCTAAACTGATGACCTGTAGAGGCTTTTCAAGTCGCCTATGGAAAATGTAGGGAACCGAAGTCTGTTGCTGTTTCACAGATGCACACACAATTTCAAGGCTTGACCTGTTAAGTACCTATTTACTCGACCCAAACTTATATTTTATATAATACAAAAAAATGGGTAATATATTGTGTTTGTGTGCTTGAAAATCAACTTTAGATTATTTTTTACTGAAATTTTGCATTTGATAAACCATAGAAAATTGGAAGTAGTACCATTGTTTTCTCCAGGGTGCCCACTGTCAGAAAATATATAATGTTATCAGAGTTTTAAGTAATCTTCAGAGCTAAAATTATTTTTTAAATATGTGCAAAAAGCACAAAAATGGTTCTCTGGCAGAGCAGGGTTTAAACCTTTGCATCATCACTTAGCTGCTGATGTGTGTTTCATCTACTTTCACAATAAGCGGTAGAGAAGAGGAAGAACCACCAACCTCAATGAAATTCATGAATTTGAGATACACGATGGTTGAATTAAAAAATAATATGGAACTATCAGCTAGAACTCAATATTATTCAATGCTAGGCATCTGAAAAAAATAAAAGAATAAAAACTGAACTAAATAAATCACCAAACATGATGAGCCACGGACAAAGCAGAAGTAGTCACCGAGCTCACACATTTAGGGTTGTTTAATAGGAAGGAAATAAAGTAATGTTCGTAAAACAAGTCTAAGATGAGATCAAGATAAGTTGCTTATGTTTTACAGTATTTGCTGATGTTCTAAAAATGACAGTAAAAAATGAGCAGTACAAATCTCAATACTGGATGGACAAAAATACAATTCCTTGGGCAGGAAAAACAGCTCCCATATACAGTAAGTACCGCATCTGTGCATTGAGCTGTTTGCCCGGAGTTCAGCTTTATTATGCAGATCAGTACAATGAGGTAAATAGCAGTAGCTATCCAAAACGCCTTGTTGGCCTTCAGATCTGACAGAGGTTTAGTCAAAGAGAGGGTAACATCTAAGCTGAGTGTCCTGGGGTACTGAGAGAGGCACAGACCCTGGCCCAGTTATGGATCACTGCAGCATCTGTCAGATCACCCACACCCCCCCATTGGGCGGTCACCAGCCCCACACTTACCCCATCTAGGACACGAGCAGCACTTCCTCTGGGTGGCGGACGGCGGCTTCGCCCTGCGTCTCCTCCTCCTCGGTGACCAATACGATGACTTTCCTCTCAGCCAATCAGGACTCAGGACCTTCTTTCTGATTGGCCTGGAGTAATCAGGAAGGCAATGGCGAATATTAATTTGCTATTGTCACACAACTGGGTGGGCTCAGGGCGCATTGCCCTGCTCCCCGAGCCCACCCTTTTTGAAGCCAATTAGAGCCTCAGGCTCTAATCATGTGCTTCTTAAAAAAAAGAAAAAAACCCCAATTGGAATCCATGCGTCCGGCGCCCTGCATGTAGATTAGGGGCCAGGCACATGTATTAAGGGTTCGGCACCCCTGTGCCCCATATGGACGGGCCGCCACTGCTAAATAGAAAAGGTGGTGGAAATAATTTTTTCCCAGGGCCAGTCTCTTGAATTTACTCATCCACGGCATTACACAAAAGACATTGTTCAATAAAACATGTAAAATTAAAGAGACCCTTTCACTAACTCAGAAAATTGCAGGTAAAACACAGACAAATCAAATATTTTAGATGTGTACACTTGCAGTGTATTTCCTTTCCATAAAAGATGTTTTATTCGCTTGTGGCATGCCTTTGAATTTGGTAAAACATGTAACTACTGGGAGCATCAGTTACTGTCTATGCTAGCCCAGCTCCTCCAACCCTCACCCTTATAGAAAACCTTTTATGTAACAGCCGGTAGAGGAATGAAAGGGAATACTATAGAGTGTTTATTACTTTTATTGGTATATCTCCCCGAAAAGGATGCTTGTTTCTATTTCTATCAGTACATCTACCACAGAGGAGTTCCTGTAGATTGAAACCTAAGTTTACAATTCTTATCTGTCCAACTACCCCAAAGGAGCACCTGTTTCTATTCGCATCAGTCCATCTGCCTGTAGGTTGTAACTTAGGTTTACAGTTTTTATTGGTATCTCTACACCCAAAGGAATGCCTGTCGGTTATAACCTCAGTTTACAATTCATATTGGTACATCTACCCAAAAAAAGCACCTATTTTTATTCTTATCTAGACAAAGGATTGCCTGTAGGGTGTTACCTGGGTTTACAATTCTTATCAGTACATCTATTCCAAAGGAGTGCCTGAATGGTGTCACCTGAGTGAACTATACAGTGAGGTATTAATGGAAGCCATACCTTACCAAAGTAACAACACTGGGCTGCAAACAAGGTCCTTACCGCTCCTTCTTTGACTGAACGAAGCCTCAGCAACACGTTGTCCAGAAACAGGAGTTTGTAACCTCCCAGTCTCTGGGAACGCGTTGCACAGACCTTTCTGCAAGGCCTCCCGAAGATGTTTCATCCTCTGCTCCCTCTGCGATGGCTAGATAAGGTCTGCAACCTTACCCTTGTAATGTGGATCAAGGAGGGTTGCCAGCCAGTATTGGTCCTTATCCTTGATACCACGAATACCAGGATCCTTACGCAGGCTTTACAGGATCAGGGAGGCCATGCAGCGTAGGTTTGCTGAGGCATTCGGTCCGGAGTCCTCTGGGTCACTAAGGACGACATGGTCCACAGCCACCTCCTCCCAGCCACGTACAAGTCCATGTGTTTCTTGGGACTGATCCCTTAAAGACTGCTGCTGATGCTGAGTGCCAGGCTCCACCTCCATACTGATACAATCTTCCTCCTCCTCCTCGTCCTCTTCCTGTGTGATTGGCGGGCACGCAGGAACACTGTCTGGATAAAGGGGGCCTTGAGAACTAAGGAAGTCCTCCTCTTCCTGCCTCTGTTCTGCCTCAAGTGCCCTCTCCATTATTCCACGCAGCGTGTGCTCCAACAGGTGGACAAGGGGGACAGTGTCACTGATGCATGCACTGTCACTGCTCACCATCCTCGTGGCCTCCTCAAATGGTGACAGCACAGTGCATGCATCCCTGATCATGGCCCACTGGCGTGGGAAAAAAAAACAAGCTCCCCTGACCCTGTCCTGGTGCCATAGTCGCACAGGTACTCATTGATGGCTCTCTGCTGTGCGTGCAGCCGCTGCAGCATGGCCAACGTTGAGTTCCACCTGGTGGGCATGTCACAGATTAGGCGGTTCTTGGGCAGGTTAAACTCCTTTTGGAGGTCCGCCAGCCGAGCACTGGCACTGGCACGGAAATGCACACAGACTTTACTGGCCTGCCTCAGGACATCCTGTAAGCCCGGGTACCTGCCCAAGAACCGCTGCACCACCAAGTTAAGGACGTGAGCCAAACAGGGCACATGGGTCATTTGTCCCTGTCGGAGGGCAGAGAGGAGGTTGGTGCCATTGTCGCAAACCACCATTCCTGCCTTAAGTTGGCATGGCGTCAACCACCTCTGAACCTGCCCCTGCAGAGCTGACAGAACCTCTGCCCCAGTGTGGCTCCTGTCCCCCAAGCACACCAGCTCAAGCACCGCATGGCATCTTTTGGCCTGTGTACTTGCGTAGCCCCTTGAACGGCTACAGAGCACCGCTGGTTCCGAGGACAAAGCACAAGAAGATGCCATGGAGGAAGAAGAAGAGGAGGGGGTGGAGGAGAGAGGTGTGTCACAATCATTAGCATTTTGGAAGCATGGTGGCGGAACAACCTTCAACCCTACTGCACCTTGTCTTGCATCCTTCCCAGCTGCCAGCAGAGTCACCCAATGCGCCGTGAAACTTAGGTAACATCCCTGTCCATGCCTGCTGGACCATGAGTCAGCGGTAATATGCACATTACCGCTGACCGCCCTGTCCAGCGAGGCATGGACATTGCCTTCCACATGCCGGTAGAGAGCCGGAATCGCCTTCCATGAGAAAAAGTGACGTTTGGGTACCTGCCACTGAGGAACCGCACATTCCACAAACTCACGGAAGGGGGCAGAGTCTACCAACTGAAAAGGCACCAGTTGAAGTGCTAGCAATTTTGCCAAGCTAGCATTCAACCGCTGGGCATGTGGATGGCTGGGAGCAAACTTCTTTCAAGGGTGCAGCAGCTGGGGCAGGGAAATTTGCCTGGTACAATCTGACGTCGGTGTACCAAAAGCAGATTGCCCACAAGTACTTGACTGTGACACACCTAATTCTACACCTTCATTCCTCTCAGTGCAGGTCTCAGAGAGGACTGAAGGTATAGTGGGGTTGGAAATCTCAGCTGATGAGGAGCAAGGAGAGGTTCTCTTTGTTCTTTGGTGTGGGTCTTTTAGATACGCTTGCCAACGAACTGCATGGCAGGTCAACATATGTCTGGTCAAGCATGTGGTACCCAAGCGGGAGATGTTTTGGCCACGCGAGATACGCTTGAGACATATGTTGCAAATAGCAGCGGTGCGATCTGATGCACTCGTCTCAAAAAAGGCCCACACCAAAGAACTTTTTGAATAACGCGCAGAGACTACAGCGCCCTGCACATGTGGAGCTTTGGGGTGTGATGCAGTCAATGTGCTGCCCTTAGGCTGGCCCCTGGAGTGCATCCTGCCTCGTTGGTGATGTGCCGCCTCCTCCTCCTCCTCCTCCTCTCTCCTATCAGGCACCCACGTTGAGTCAGTGACCTCATCATCCCCTCCCTCCTCCCATACTGGAGCAAACCTGGCAGTATGCTGCAGCAGGGGGAGCATGACTGCCAGATTGCTGTCCTTCTTGGGCACCCCCTCTGTCCGTGCTCATGTTACTGCCTTCATCGAGCTCAGTATCATCATCAGAGCCTTCCAAACGCTGGGCATCCTCCTGGAGCATGTACCCAACACTGTGGTCAAACAGTTCGAGGGACTCCTCAGGAGGACATGGTGGGGCTAGGGAAGGAGTCACTGATGACATTGAGCCGAGGGAAGAGGCCACTGCTTTGCCAGACAAAGTACCCTGGGCATGGGTGAGAGAGGATGAGGAGGATGAGGACGGCTTGGTCATCCACTCGACCAAGTCTTCCGCATGTTGCAGCTCAACACGGCCAGCTGCCGAAAAAAAGGCCAAATGTGTCCCACGGCCACGTGCTGATGAGGATGCACTGTCTCCACGACCAGCACTAGACACAGAGCCTGCTTGCCCTCTCTTATTGGCTTGTGACTGTCTGCCTCTCCTTCTTGGCCTTCCAGACATACTAATGGCCTGTAGCTGCACTAAGCTCCACCAACCTTCTACAGGTAGCTTTAGCTGAACACTGTGAGGTGGACGCACCCCACTAACTTGTAGGTTTAGCTGAACACTGTGAGCAGGACGCACCCCTCTAACTTGTAGGTTTAGCTGAACACTGTGAGCAGGATGCACCCCACTAACTTGTAGGTTCAGCAGAACACTGTGAGCAGGACGCACTGCACTAACTGTAAATAGTCTAGCTGCCTGACTGTGGTACTAATGGGATCAAAAGAACACCAGTAATTTTCTTCAGGTAGCTGTATATACTGTAACAAGACAAGCCTGCCTGTCAGTAAGAAGATAACAGGAACGGATCTAGCTGAACACTGTGAGCAGGACGCACCCCACTAACTTGTAGGTTTAGCTGAACACTGTGAGGTGGACGCACCACACTAACTTGTAGGTTTAGCTGAACATTGTGAGCAGGACGCACCCCACTAACTTGTAGGTTTAGCTGAACACTGTGAGCAGGACGCACCCCACTAACTTGTAGGTTTAGCTGAACACTGTGAGCAGGATGCACTGCACTAACTGTAAATAGTCTAGCTGCCTGACTGTGGTACTAATAGGATCAAAAGAACACCAGTAATTTTCTTCAGGTAGCTGTATATACTGTAACAAGGCAAGCCTGCCTGTCAGTAAGAAGATAACAGGAACGGTTCTAGCTGAACACTGTGAGCAGGACGCACTGCACTAACTGTAAATAGTCTAGCTGCCTGACTGTGGTACTAATAGGATCAAAAGAACACCAGCAATTTTCTTCAGGTAGCTGTATTTACTGTAACAAGACAAGCCTGCCTGTCAGTAAGAAGATAACAGGAACGGATCTAGCTGAACACTGTGAGCAGGACGCACCCCACTAGCTTGTAGGTTTAGCTGAACACTGTGAGGTGGACGCACTCCACTAACTTGTAGGTTTAGCTGAACACTGTGAGCAGGACGCACCCCACTAACTTGTAGTTTAGCTGAACACTGTGAGCAGGACGCACTGCACTAACTGTAAATAGTTTAGCTGCCTGACTGTGGTAGTAATAGGATCAAAACAACACCAGTAATTTTCTTCAGGTAGCTGTATATACTGTAACAAGACAAGCCTGCCTGTCAGTAAGAAGATAACAGGAACGGATCTAGCTGAACACTGTGAGCAGGACACACTGCACTAACTGTAAATAGTCTAGCTGCCTGACTGTGGTACTAATAGGATCAAAAGAACACCAGTAATTTTCTTCAGGTAGCTGTAAATACTGTAACAAGACAAGCCTGCCTGTCAGTAGGAAGATAACAGGAACGGATCTAGCTAAACTGAATACAGTGTATATATATATATGCAACACCTGGGATGCATATATATACACAATACACTGTAAGTGCAGCTAACTGACTGACTGCTCTGCCTAATCTATCTAACTCAAATCAAATGTCACTGTCTGTCTCTCTCTCTCTCTCTCAATGAACGCCGGAACACACACTACACAGGGCCGCCGTGCAGGCGGCCTTATATAGTGTGGGGCGTGTACTAAATCCCCTGAGCCATAATTGGCCAAAGCCTGCTTGGCTTTGGCCAATTACGTCTCTCTGTTCAGGCGGCGCTGTGATTGGCCAAGCATGCGGGTCATAGTGCATGCTTGGCCAATCATCAGCCAGCAATGCACTGCGATGCCGCAGTGAATTATGGGCCGTGACGCGCCACACGAATTTGGCGCGAACGGCCCATATCGTTCGCAATTCGGCGAATGACCGAACAGCCGATGTTCGAGTCGAACATGGGTTCGACTCGAACACGAAGCTCGTCCCTAATCAGAACTGATGCTTTCTCTTATGTGACAAGCTATGGTTTGGAGAGTTAAGTAACCATAGCCATAAATTGCCCTTATATTCACCCCATCACCCCCTTACACAATGATTGGACAAGTTAATTTACCAATCAGATCCTTCTATGCATCCATCATAACCCCCTAACCAAGACACTTCTTTTATGCCTTATGTCGCCTCCAGCCACCCCCCAACACCACCACTTTTATGAACTTATTTTAATCAGCAACCAGACCGTTCCCATTCCTCCTTCGGCAGTTCTAGTCAACCAGCCATCAGAACTGAACTATGTATCCACCAGATCCCCCTTTACTAAACTAGGAGATACAATTATGAGATCTAATGGGATAGAGGATATACCTTAAGACAATATTTTAATCACACGAGACAAGGAACACTCAGCAGTAGAATCAGGACATGTACCCCGGTAAACAACCCTAGCATTGTCCCAACCTTTGGAAACATTTTCCTCCTTAGAGATAACATCCAGCTATCTTCATCATTGACTCTTGCAATTAAAACAAAGCTCTTCTGAAAATCAAATTCCTAGTTCTGATTTATCTAGATTGATGTGAACTTTCCAATCTGCGTGACAAGACCATGAACACAGCTTACAATCAATGTAATAACAGCGCAAGCCAAGAAATGCTCTGCTTAGGTGCCTTCTGTAGCTCCTTTCTGTAATGTGCAATCCACTATTACTGAGAATGGATACTAATTAACAACTGTAACATAATGTACAGTATTTCTCATGGAACAAGACAGCTCATACAGTGCCCATTGGATTGTGAATACGATGGAAGAAGAAGAAGAAGAAGAAGAAGAAGAAGAAGAAGAAGGGTCATCATACTTTGTCCACAACAGATGCAAATATAAGAAGTGTGTTTTACATCGAGCCTCTAACAGGTTCTTAGTAATGAGTTGTTTTATGTTTCACACAATCTCAAAAGAAAGACACTGATACTTTGATACTCAAAATAAAATAATAGAATACTAAGACTTAAAAAAAGAATAAAAAACATTCTACTTACATAGAATCCCAATGGCGAGAAAGACAGCCATGGTAGCCGGGACCGGGAAGTTGTGACTGTCTTTCTTAGAAGCAGAAGTTATGAGCGTCTTCTCACTTTATGAGTATTATTTATGGACATTTCACCAGACTTAACACCAATGTTGTGAGAATGTAGAAAGAGGAATAATCTGTGATAGCCAATAAGATCTCAGTTCTGCCTTATCTGATATGATATGCTAGACAAAACTCATATGACATTTTAGGGTGGGTACTGCTGGCCTTGTAACCAGGTTTACTGGTCTAGCTGGATCACATGATAGTAAGGACACTTGTTTGGAGTCCAGTGTTGTCATTATGTCAAGGTATGGATTCCGTTCCTATCTCAATAGTAGACTCAGGTGACACCATATAGGCACTTCTCTGGGGTAAATGTACCAATAAGAATTGTAAACTCAGGTTACACCCAATGGGCAATCTATTTGTGGTGATGTTACAATGAGAATAGAAGCAGGTTCTGTTTTGGGGTAGGATAAGAATTGTACATTTAGGATACAACCTATAGGCAAGCCTTTGGAGTAGATGTACTGATACAAATTGTAAACTTAGATTACTGCGGTAGATGAATAGATAAGAATAGAAACAGGTGCACCTCTGGGATAGATATACCCATAAGAATTATAAACATACGTTACAACATTCAGGAACTTCTATGGGGTAGATGTACCGATAGGAATAGAAACAGGTGAACATTTGGCGAAGATATACCCATAAGAATTGTAAACTTAGGTTACAACCTACAAGAAATCCTCTGGGTTAGATGTACTGATAGGAATAGACACAAGCACCCTTTTGGGGGAGATATACTGACAAGAATAAATAAATACTTAATTGTATTTCCCTTCACACAGCTCCCAGTTGCTACATAAAAGGTTTTATAGAGAGCTGAAGGTTGGAGGAGCTGGGCCAGCATGGACAGTAACTGACACTTCCAGAAGAGAGAGGGCTAAGTTGTGCAATGAGGGAGGGGGCTGAGCTAGGCTATTGGCTCTCCTGGAGTAGTCACATTTTTTAGCAAATTCAAAGGCACCAAGCAAGCAAATAAAACATAATTTATATAAGGCAAATACATTGCATGTACAAATTTGAAATACTTGATCTGTCTGTGCTTTACCTGCAATTGGTTTGGTGACAGGGCCTCTTTAATTTTACATGTTTCATTGAACAATGTCTTTAATTGTAATGCAAGAGTGGATGAGTGAAATTCAGGAGACGGGTCCTGGGAGGAAATCATTTCCACCACCTTTTCTATTTACCACATTGTACTGATCTGCACATTAAAGCTGACCTCCAGGTAAATGTCTGAATACACAGATGGGATACATACTGTATATGGGAGATGTTTTTCATGCCAAAGGGTTTGTATTTCTGTCCAGTCAGTATCAAGATTTACAGCTCTGATTTTTTACTGTCATTTTCAGAACATCAGCAAATATTAGGAAACATAAGCAAAACCCATCTTGATCGCATGAACATCACTTTATTTCCTAAAAGTGTGAGCTCAGAGACCACTTATGGATCATCATATTTGGTGTATGATTTAAAGGGTTACAGTTTTATTTATTGCTTTTTTTCAGATCTCTGGCTAAGATTAACATTGGCTTATAACTGAGAGTTTCTTTATTTCATTTCATTCAACCAATACATTTTTCAGATTCACAAAGTTTCATTGAGTTTGGCAGTTTCTTAGAAGTTTTTAATCTTCTCTATCACTTCCACAGCTACTTATTGAGGTGTATGAAGTACTAAGCTACCCCTCACTGCCAGAACCTCCATCACCAGCCACCGACACCATTTCCTCTGCCAGCAGGAGGCTTCTCCTTCTTGTTACACTTTTCTTGCACAGTTAAAATTGATTTTACTGTTCACTTTTTGCCTTGTTAACCCAGAGGATTATTCATGGATGTAACTCACTGGATACACCATGACTACAGGGCCGTCTTTAATATTGATTGGACCCTGGGCAAACATTTTCTTGGACTGCCCCATGCAATTTCACTCTCCACCTGCTCTGAGGCATCTAATAAATACAAAAGGTACGCCACTTGCCCCCATCTATAGCTGGCTATCGCACTAAGAAGCATTGGAAGGCTAACAACAGTTATAAACACAGCCAAGGATAAATCCAAGGAAAAAAAACAAGCTTAACTTACCGACCAGCCTGCAGACAACCAAGTAAACCTGTCTAACAGTATGCGTTAAAATTAGGGGTTTAGTCTGCACACATATGCAAATGTATGCGTAAGCCACAGAGCCTCGTCAAGGCACCCTGGTATCTGTGGTACCTAACACTAACTTATAAGTGTCCCCACAGTGGAGGCACATGCATTCTGATGGATAGGTGAGAGCAGGTGGACTGAAGGGGAGCCACCCCTTCTTAAAGGTACAGATGTACACTGAACACTGAACTGTGCTATATGCTGGGTGTTCAGTGTGCACCTGTACCTTTAAGAAGGGGTGGCTCCCCTTCAGTCCATCTGCTCTCACCTATCCATCAGAATGCATGTGCCTCCATTGTGGGGACACTTATAAGATAGTGTTAGGTACCACAGATACCAGGGTGCCTTGACAAGGCTCTGTGGCTTACAAATGCATTTGCAAATGTGTGCAGACTAAACCCCTGCTTTTAACGCATACTGTTAGACAGGTTTACTTGGTTGTCTGCAGGCTGGTTGGTAGGTTAAGCTTGTTTTTTTCCTTGGATTTATCCATGGCCTTGTTTATATAATAAATACAGCAGCAGCTAGACTCAAGATCAGTTTACTGCAGCGGATCAGGCAGCATTTGAACAGAAACCATCATTTGCCAGAGGTTACAGCATATAATTATTGCTCACTGAGGGGTCGCTAGAGGTTACAGCACATGATTTTTGCTTCCTGATTGGTTGCAAGAGATTACTGTACATCATTACTGGTCACTGATTGGTTACTAGAGGTTACAGAACATCATTACTGATAACTGATTGGTTGCTAGAGATTACTGCACATCATTACTGATAACTGATTGGCTGCTAGAGAATGCAGCAATTGTGTTCCTAAAAAGGCATATGGAACTGAATGGGACTTTAATTGTGCCTCTAAGAAGTATAAATAGATGAAAAACAATTAATGAGAAAATACATTATTTTATTTTATTCAGTATAAAAACAGTTAATAATACATTACAGTTAATACGGTTGAAATGGATTCAGGGTGTGCAAATCCCCGATTTTAACAGAGTTATGGCCTACATGTTTCGCAGAGGAGGCCGCTTCGTCAGGGTCTTTGAGAATGGCACAATGTGATCATGTATAGATTCTACAAATGAAACATCAATTAATATTGCATAGATTTATAGTTACATCAGTGAGGACTAGAATGTAAAATGTATACAAACATTAATGCATAAAATTATACAAAGATATATGTTTGATGAGAAATTGTTAACAATGTTTACTAAAGAGATCTGGATGTTTTATAAAATATTCAACAGATAAATATAGCTGCATTATCAGTTCACTAGGGGTGTGTATGGTGATGTTAGTCAACGTGTGAGGTTAAGCAGCGATCAACTCTATACTGTTAAATGTTTAAACAGGTAATGCTGTGGTTTTGTATAGGAAGGAAAAGAAAAATTATATATATAAATGTGAATCATATTATTCTATCAAAAAGTTTTTTCCCACTCACTCGGGAACTGTAATTGGAGGTTACTGGCTCGGCGGGACAATGTGAGGACTTTGTGCTCATGGGAATACTCCAACCCCAACCCTCCTCAACCGAGAGGAAAAAGGACAGGCCCCTATATATGCAGATAAAAGAGCATGGTAAACTAAATGCTTTAAATATGATAATAATAATAGTAGACACCTCCAAAGACAAATGGAGGTGTCAACCACAACTAGGGAAAGCAGAACAGAGTAGATGTGAGTATGTGGGGAGTGACAGGGGAGAAAAAGCAAGAAAGTAAAAAACAGAGGCAAGTCACAAAAAGAGGGGTGGGGGAGGAGGGGGGAGGGGAAAAAAAGGGGGAAAAGAAGAAAAAGCAAGAAAGTAAAAAACAGAGGCAAGTCAAGAACGGTGGGGTAGGGGAGGAGGGGGGAGGGGGGAAGAGGGGGAAAAGAAGAAATAGAGGAAAAGGGGAAATGGGAAAAGAGGAGGGGATAGGAAAATGGAGAGAGGGGAAAGGAAAAGAGGGGAGAGGGAAAGAGGGAGCAGAGGGGGAAGGGGGAGGGGGGAAAAAGAGAAGAGGGGGAAGGATGTGGAAAAGGGAGGAGGAGTGGGGAAGCGAGGGTGGAGGGAAAGGGGAAGGGGTAAGGGGAGAGGGGAAAGAGGGGGGGAGGAGGGAGAGAGGGAAAGAAGGGAAGGTAAAAAAGGGGGGACGAGGGAAGAAGGGAAGGGAAAGAAGGGGGTGGTGGGGGGGAGGGAAAGGAGGGTAAAGAAAGAGGGGAGGGAAGAAGGAAAAGGAGGGGGATGATCACAGTTGCAGGCAGTGGGCACTAAGCAGCATTCAGCAGAGGTGGATGGGACCGTAGGGGGGCATCCTATATATATGAATACTGCCATTATTTACATATCAGTGCCTCCGCAATTTACATTTTAATGCATGTTTTTTACATGTGAATGCTGACACGGTCTGCACGAGTCATCTGTACACTGCAATAGGGCAGAGCTGGGCAGCATTAGTGACAGTCGGGACACAGCACGGGACTAAGATTTCACAGGACAAGGGAATGTAAAGGGAATGTAAACCAGGGCAGTTAAAAAGTATGGGGCAGCTGATTTGGGTCCCACAACAATGACTGGGCCCAGGGATGTGCTTTAACTGCAGACTTTCAGCTTTAATTTGAGGGTATTTACATCCAAATCAGGTGAATGGTGTAGGAATTACAACAGTTTGTATATGTGCCTCACACTTTTTAAGGGACCAAAAGTAATAGGACAGATTAACAATCATCCATCAAACTTTTACTTTTTAATACTTGGTTGCAAATCCTTTGCAGTCAATTACAGCCAGAAGTCTGGAACGCATAGACATCACCAGACGCTGGGTTTCATCCCTGGTGATGCTTTGCCAGGCCTCTACTGCAACTGTTTTCAGTTCCTGCTTGTTCTTGGGGCATTTTCCCTTCAGTTTTGTCTTCAGCAAGTGAAATGCAAATGCAAATGCAATGCAAAAATCGGATTCAGGTCAGGTGATTGACTTGGCCATTGCATAACATTCCACTTCTTTCCCCTAAACTCTTTGGTTGCTTTCGCAGTATGCTTTGGGTTATTGTCCATCTGCACTGTGAATCGCCGTCCAATGAGTTCTGAAGCATTTTGCTGAATATGAGCAGATAATATTAGCCGAAACACTTCAGAATTCATCCTGCTGCTTTTGTCAGCAGTCACATCATCAATAAATACAAGAGAACCAGTTCCATTGGCAGCCATAATGCCCACGCCATGACACTACCACCACCATGCTTCACTGATAAGGTGGTATGCTTTGGATCATGAGCAGTTCCTTTCCTTCTCCATACTCTTCTCTTCCCATCACTCTGGTACAAGTTGATCTTGGTCTCATCTGTCCATAGGATGTTGTTCCAGAACTGTGAAGGATTTTTTAGATGTTGTTTGGCAAACTCTAATCTGGCCTTCCTGTTTTTGAGGCTCACCAATGGTTTACATCTTGTGGTGAACCCTCTGTATTCACTCTGGTGAAGTCTTCTCTTGATTGTTGACTTTGACACACATACACCTACCTCCATGAGAGTGTTCTTGATCTGGCCAACTGTTGTGAAGGGTGTTTTCTTCATCAGGGAAAGAATTCTTCGGTCATCCACCACAGTTGTTTTCCGTGGTCTTCCATGTCTTTTGGTGTTGCTGAGTTCACCGGTGCGTTCTTTCTTTTTAAGGATGTTCCAAACAGTTGATTTGGCCACACCTATCTCTCTGATGGGTTTGTTTTTTCAGCCTAATGATGGCTTGCTTCACTGAGAGTGACAGCTCTTTGGATCTCATATTGAGAGTTGACAGCAACAGATTCCAAATGCAAATAGAACACTTGAAATGAACTCTGGACCTTTTATCTGCTCCTTGTAAATGGGATAATGAGGGAATAACACACACCTGGCCATGGAACAGCTGAGCAGCCAATTGTCCCATTACTTTTGGTCCCTTAAAAAGTGGGAGGCACATATACAAACTGTTGTAATTCCTACACCATTCACCTGATTTGGATGTAAATGCCCTCAAATTAAAGCTGACAGTCTGCAGTTAAAGCACATCTTGTTAATTTCATTTCAAATCCATTGTGGTGGTGTATAGAGCCAAAAAGATTAGAATTGTGTCGATGTCCCAATATTTATGGACCTGACTGTATAATAATTCTACTTTACCTGACCATTATTTAAAAAAAAGACAATGGGGTTGATTTACTAAAACTAGTAAATTCAAAATCTGGAGCAACTTCCAGTTTTTTCACAACGTTTCATTGAACAATCTGAGTTTAGAAGCTGATTGGCTCCCATGCACAATTGCACAGGACCAGATTTTGCACTCTCCAGTTTTAGTAAATCAACCCCAATATATACAAAACCCACTTCATATCTTCTTTAGTTTTAGGAACTTAGAATAAACAACATTATCAGTAAAGTGTGACATTTGTGTTTTGGGTCTTTTCTCAGTTTTTGTTTTAAGAAAACCACTTTTTTTCCTTCCTGTTATACTCTCCTCAATGTGTGATCTCAGTGACCACTTCCACTTTGTCCACGGCTTACTGGATTCAGTGTATAAGCCCATTAGTTTAATCACTCATATTTTTTCAAAATAATCGGATCAAGTTTTTTGTGAATATAAATTTATTTAAAAAAAAGACGTTCCTTTGAACTCAGCCAACACTTTTTCCATGTTCACTTAGATGTTTTCATTGAGGTCCTCAGATTCCCCAAACTTCTTCCTCTACTTCTCTACAAATTGTTGTGGAAGTAGGTAAAACATACGGCAACAGTTTGTATATGTGCCTCCCACTTTTTAAGGGACCAAAAGTAATAGGACAGATTAACAATCATCCATCAAACTTTCACTTTTTAATACTTGGTTGCAAATCCTTTGCAGTCAATTACAGCCTGAAGTCTGGAACGCATAGACATCACCAGACGTTGGGTTTCACCCCTGGTGATGCTCTGCCAGGCCTCTACTGCAACTGTCTTCAGTTCCTGCTTGTTCTTGGGGCATTTTCCCTTTAGTTTTGTCTTCAGCAAGTGAAATGCATGCTCAATCGGATTCAGGTCAGGTGATTGACTTGGCCATTGCATAACATTCCACTTCTTTCTCCTAAACTCTTTGGTTGCTTTCGCAGTATGCTTTGGGTCATTGTCCATCTGCACTGTGAAGCGCCGTCCAATGAGTTCTAAAGCATTTTGCTGAATATGAGCAGATAATATTGCCCGAAACACTTCTTTTGTCAGCAGTCACAAAAAAAAAAGGCCTGTTGAGCTTGCTATCTGGTAAGCGTGCATTTTAGGTGGTGGAGGATCACTGCGAGGGGTGTCTTTATTTCCTACCTTTCCACACTGATCCCTATGAAGAGCTATCAGGGGACTTTTCTCATTCCCCTAGAAGATTTTTTGTTTTCTGGTCTATGGACTTTGCCACATAACATTAATATTTATCACCAACCGTGGTTTTTTTTTGGTTTTGGCACTATTGACTTGTATGCACTTCATATCTTTTGGATATCTTTTCTTATGTATTTTGCCATATGCATATATTCATATTTATAATTGATGTTTTCACAACTTTTATTTTTTTGCACTAATTTATTTTTTGCATATATTATTTATGGTTAGCGCAGTTTTTTCTTTGTTTTTTCAAACACTATTAAAGTCAATGGATGGGAGGCAAATCTTGTTATTCTGGCCACTTGTAGGGCTTCTTAGCAAGCTATTCTTAAACAGAAGGTACAGGCATACCCCACTTTTAAGTACACAATGCGGTTTATTTACTAAAGCTGGAAAGTGCAAAATCAGGCTCACTTCTGCATAGAAACCAATGAGCTTCTAACCTCAGCCTGTTCAATTAAGCTTTGGTAATAAAACCCGGAATCTCATTGGTTTCTATGCAGAAGTGAGCCTGATTTTGCACTTTCCAGGTTTAGTAAATAAACCCCATTGTGTACTTAAAAGTGGGGTATGCCTGTATAGGAAGCTGGGCACTGCCATGGGGTCATGTACCAATGGCAAAAAGTATAATAATAATATTTAATTTAAAAAAGTATCTCTGCTCACACAAAATTGTCAGTTCTCTCTAAGGGCGCCAATATAAATAGACAACATGGCTGCCATTGTGAGCCCACTCTTTTATAGACAGAGGACTGAGTTATCTATTCTTTTAAATAATTGGTTCTTATTGTTCCTTATTTTTGGGGGTTGAAGCTGTAACCTTTTTCACCTCTGATTCACAAACTTTGCAAATGCCATGAATTTGCCACAAACCTATGAAAATGGTGAACTCGGGCCTCATTCCTGGAGACAATGCTAGAATCTACTAATGAAGGCCACATGGGGTCTGCTTTATATTCTCAACTGATTTTCAGCTTTAGATTCCAACAATCAAACGAAAGAAGAGAGAATCTTTGTGTTAAGGGACTTGTGAAGAGTCTTTTGACTTCTCTCAACTTCCCCACACCCCCTCTCTCCAACAGTTCTCTGACTGAAGGTAGACACAGACCTCTAGAGATAGCTAGAAGAGGGAGAGGAAAGGAGAATAAGGGAAGGGTAGAATGACTAAGGGGAAAAAAATAAGGGAATGGTAGAATGACTAAGGAAAAGAGAATAAGGGAAGAATGACTAAGGGAAATAGAATAAGGGAAGGGAAGATTGAGTAAGAGAAAGAGAATAAGGGAACGGAAGAAATACTAAGGGAAAGAGAATACGGGAAGGGAAGAATGACTAAGGGAAAGAGAATTAGGGAAGGGAAGAATGACTAAGGGAAAGAAAATAAGGGAAGGGAATAAAGACAAAGAGAATAAGGGAAGGGAATAAAGACAAAGAGAATAAGGGAAGGGAATAAAGACTTATGCTGCGTACACAGGATCGGATTTTCCAATGGGAAATGTTGGATGTGAGCTTATTGGCGGAAAGTCCGACTGTGTGTATGCTCCATCGGACATTTGTTGTCGGACTTTCAGCCAACAAATGTTGGCTAGCATGCTCTCAAATTTACCGCCAACAAATGTTTGTTGTCGGACTCTCCAATCGTGTGTGTACACAAGTCAGTCGGACAAAAGTCCAAAGTACAAACACGCATGCTCGGAATCAAGGACGAGCTGGAAGCGCTCGGTCTTGTAAAACTAGCGTTCGTAATGGAGATATCACATGACTATTGAACTTCCTTTTTATCGGCTCGCCGTACGTCTTGTACGTCACTACGTTCGTAAATGTTGGCCAACATTTGTGTGCCCGTGTGTATGCAAGACAAGTTGGAGCTTGTCAAGGATTCGAACAAAAACACGGTTTGGATGTTGGAAAGTCCGATCGTGTATACGGGGCATAAGGGAAAGAGATTAAGAGAAGAATAACTAAGGGAAAAAGAATATTAGAAAGGAAAAAAGCTAATACTAATGAAAATTGAATAAGGGAAGGAAGACCTAAGGGAAAGTAAATAAGGGAAGGGAATAAAAAAAAAGGAAAGATAATAATGTATCACAATGTGTAAATGTTGAGTCTTGGTGCTGCTCATCTTACCCTGCCACCCTAGGCATTGGCCCACAAGTACCACAATAGTAAGCACAGCCTTTTTTCAGCTCTTAGCTAGGAACTCCCTTCTTCCCTGTGTGCTGTATTTCTTTTTTACTGTTCCTAAGTGAAGGAACTTTTAAAAAAGTGGGAGGCTTTTAGTTAAAAATGTATTTTTAAATGCTCCCCAAAACATCCATTGTATATTCTAGTCTGGAACAAACTGCAATGGACTCTCTTCAGCATTGTCATGGCGGGCTAGCAGTTCCTTTGGATCTTCTCAAGTCAGCAAGTTGTCAAACTATCTATACAGACTGGATCTGTATTTATAGGTATTTATTTTGGATAAAGTGATATTAGAGGCAGAACATGTATAGATTAGAGGCTTATTCAGTTCTTCAAGCTCACCGTGTATCTGCGTTATCTGGATATAGACCCCATCACTTATCTTCCTCACAGTCTGGGAGCTCTGGAAAAGGAGTTCATGACAATGATTGGTCAGTAAGATGTAAAATGAAGGGATGAAAAAGTAAAAAGAGTATAAATATATAAAGGTGTGAATGTACATAACTAATGATGAGGTAAATCCATATGCTTGTTGGTGCAGGTGGGGAATGACATGCAGTGCCAGGACAAGGCCATCCAGTGCCCAGGGCAAAGATGCCAAACTGCGCCCCCTTCCCTTAGGGTTAGGGTCTGGGGGTCCACATTCCCGCAATAAACCATTGCGCCCTGGGGAGCCACCCCACCTGCCCACCCCTTGTCCCAGTCCTGATGACATACAATCAATTCTCACTCACTATTTAGTCCAGTATTTACATGGAGATCTGCTTTCATGTGTGAGATAGAGCCCCAAGTGGCCGGAGGTCTAAGTACTACACCAGGCCCCACACCGGAAGGATAACGTCTTTCCACCAGCCAGTGACACCGGTCCCGGCACTGACTACAAAGATTTTATGAAGGAAACAAATCATATTATACATTGATTTTCCTTCACCAGATCTTCAGCATGCTACACTTTAGCCACTTCAGCCCCAGAAGGATTTACCCCCTTCCTGACCAGAGCACTTTTTACAATTTGGCACTGCATCGCTTTAACTGCTAATTGCGGTCATGCAATGCTGTACCCAAACGAAATTTGCGTCCTTTTGTTCCCACAAATATAGCTTTCTTTTGATGGTATTTGATCACCTCTGTGGTTTTTATTTTTTGCGCTATAAACGGAAAAAGACTGAAAATTTAAAAAAAAAAACAATATTTTCTAATTTTTGTTATAAAAAAAATCCAATAAACTCAATTTTAGTCATACATTTAGTCCAAAATGTATTCAGCCACATGTCTTTGGTAAAAAAATGTCAATAAGCGTATATTTATTGGTTTGCGCAAAAGTTATAGCGTCTACAAACTAGGGTACATTTTCTGGAATTTACACAGCTTTTAGTTTATGACTGCCTATCTCATTTCTTGAGGTGCTAAAATGGCAGGGCAGTACAACCCCCCCCAAATTACCCCATTTTGGAAAGTAGACACCCCATGGAAATAGGAAATTGCTGAGAGGCATGTTGAGCCAATTGAATATTAATTTTTTTGTCCCAAGTGATTAAATAATGACAAAAAAAAAAACAATTTACAAAAAGTTGTCACTAAATGATCTATTGCTCACGCAGGCCATGGGCATATGTGGAATTGCACCCCAAAATACATTCTGCTGCTTCTCCTGAGTATGGGGATACTACATGTGTGAGACTTTTTGGGAGCCTAGCCGCGTACGGGGCCCCGAAAACCAAGCACCGCCTTCAGGATTTCTAAGGGCGTAAATTTTTGATTTCACTCCCCACTACCTATCACAGTTTTGAAGGCCATAAAATGCCAGGACAGTTCACCCCCCCCCAAAATGACCCCATTTTGGAAAGTAGACCCCCCTGATGATGTCTTTGAGGACGAAACGCGTCGGGCAGGACCCCATTGTCGCCACTTTTTCTCATACAGCGCTGTTTTAATATTTTGGATTTGCATGTGAGTGTACATCTATTTTATTTCAAATAAATACTTTTTGGTTTTTCGGATTTACACTATGTGGCCCTTTTTTTCTTTCCCTATTCTTTCACATCAATTTTTGGTCCACGGAATGTTGCCTTGAGGGGTTTGCTTATGGAACACTTCATCGTTTCCTCAAGATCCGGGAGATCACGCACACCTCCCAAGTTCCTGGTATAATTTGGATTAATACAATAAACCCGTGAGACCGCATTCTTCTCGGAGTACATACAGCCACTTACCACCTAAGCCTTGTCCGACCCAATCCGGCGTATGCCCCATTGGGTCCACCTTATCCGGTAAGCCTCCTCAACTCTTGGTGGTAGCGAGCGGATTTTTAGCTGAGATATCTACATAACTCTTCAATATTCTGCTTAATATATTGCCATACAGACTATGTATCTCTAATGTTTATATGAGGACTACATGCTCTGAGCAGACACAATTGATCTTTTTCATTGTATACTTGACCTGTTTACAGTGTTATATGACATTGTTTAGCGCCACACTTTTTTGTTGTTTTGGAAAGTAGACACCCCAAGCTATTTGCTGAGAGGCATGTTGAGTCCATGGAATATTTTATATTTTGCCACAAATTGCGGGAAAATGACAACCCTTTTTTTTGTTGCACATAGTTGTCACTAAATTATATATTGCTCAAACATGCCATGGACATATGTGGAATTACACCCCAAGGTACATTCTGCTGCTTCTCCTGTGTATGGGGATACCACATGTGTGGGACTTTTTTGGAGCCTAACTGCGTACGGGACCCTGAAAACCAATCACCGCCTTCAGAATTTCTAAGGGCGTAAAGTTTTGATTTCACTCCTCACTACCTATCACAGTTTCGAAGGCCATAAAATGCCAAGATGGCACAAACCCCCCCAAATGACTCCATTTTGGAAAGTAGACACCCCAAGCTATTTGCTGAGAGGCATGGTGAGTATTTTGCAGCTCTCATTTTCTCGTTTTTGAAAATGAAGAAAGAAAAGAAAAATGTTTTTTTTTTTTCTTTTTTGAATTTTCAAAACTTTGTGACAAAAAGCGAGGTCTGCAAAATACTCACGATACCTCTCAGCAAATAGCTTGGGGTGTCTACTTTCCAAAATGGGGTCATTTGGGGGGGTTTGTGCCATATGGGCATTCCATGGCCTCCAAAACTGTGATAGGCAGTGAGGAGTGAAATAAAAAAATTTACACCCTTAGCCCCGGTTCACACCAGGCGACCTGCACACGACTGCCGGGGCGACTTGCAAAACGACTTCTGAATAGAAGTCTATGCAAGTCGCCCCAAGTCGCCACCAAAGTCGTACAGGATCCTTTTTCTAAGTCAGAGCTCCGATTAGAACGGTTCCATTGTACTGAATGGGACGCTACTTGTCAGGCGACCTAGGTCGCCTGACAAGTCGTCCCAGTGTGAACCGAGGCTTAGAAGGCCTGAAGGCGGTGCTTGGTTTTTGAGGTCCCGTATGAGACTAGGCTCCCAAAAAGTCTCACACATGTGGTATCCCCGTACCCAGGAGAAGCAACAGAATGTATTTTGGGGTGTAATTTCACATATTCCCATGGCATGTTTGAGAAATATATAATTTAGTGACAACTTTGTACAAAAAAAAAAAAAAATTGTCTTTTTCCCGCAACTTGTGTCACAATATAAAATATTCCATGGACTCGACATGCCTCTCAGCAAATAGCTTGGGGTGTCTACTTTCCAAAATGGGGTCATTTGGGGGGGGTTTGAACTGTCCTGGCATTTTATGCACAACATTTAGAAGCTTATGTCACACATCACTCACTCTTCTAACCACTTGAAGACAAAGCCCTTTCTGACACTATTTGTTTACATGAAAAAATATTTATTTTTTGCAAAAAAATTACTTTGAACCCCCAAAAATTATATATTTTTTTAAAGCAAAGGCCCTACAGATTAAAATGGTGGGTGTTTCATTTTATTTTTTCACACAGTATTTGCGCAGCAATTTTTCAAACGCATTTTTTGGGGAAAAAACACACTTTTTTTTAATTTGAATGCACTAAAACACACTATATTGCCCAAATGTTTGATGAAATAAAAAAGATGATCTTAGGCCGAGTACAATGATACCAAACATGACATGCTTTAAAATTGCGCACAAACGTGCAAAGGCGACAAACTACATACATTTTTAAAAGCCTTTACAGGTTACCACTTTAGATTTACAGAGAAGGTCTACTGCTAAAATTACTGCCCTCGATCTGACCTTTGCGGTGATACCTCACATGCATGGTGCAATTGCTGTTTACATTTGACGCCAGACCAAAGCTTGCGTTCGCTTTTGCGGGAGAGCAGGGGGGGACAGGGGTGCTTTTTTTTTTTTTTTTTCTTTATTATATTTTTTTCTTTTTTATCTTATTTTTAAACTGTTCCCTTCATTTTTTTTTATACTTTTTATTGTTATGCCAGGGAATGTAAATATCCCCTATGATAGCAATAGGTAGTGACAGGTACTCTTTTTTGAAAAAAATGGGGTCTATTAGACCCTAGATCTCTCCTCTGCCCTCAAAGCATCTGTCCACACCAAGATCAGTGTGATAAAATGCTTTCCCAATTTCCCAATGGCACTGTTTACATCCGGCAAAATCTAAGTCATTAAATGCTCGTAGCTTCCAGTTTCTTAGGCCATAGAGATGATTGGAGCCATTCTGGTCTCTGATCAGCTCTATGGTCAGCTGGCCGAATCACCGGCTGCATTCTCAGGTTCCCTGTTGGGACAGGAGAGCCAGTGAAATACATGGAAGGCGGTGGGAGGGGGGGACATTCCCCCCCACTGCTTGTAAAAGCAGTCTAGAGGCTAATTAGCTGCTAGGATTGCTTTTACATGAAAGCCAACCGTTGGCTGAAAAGAATGATACCAAGATGATACCTAAACCTGCAGGCATCATTCTGGTATAACCACTCAAAGTCGTGAATGGCGTACGTGAAAACAAAAAAATGGTTAACAATAAAACACAGTAAACAGTAAAGTATAAAAAATTGCATACCTGAAAAGCAAACATGATCAAAAAATAACAATAAAACATTGCAGAATAGAATACAGTAAAAAAGAGCAGAACAATAGAGAGAGAATAGAGCGAGAGAGAACAATAAAACTATTTTTGTTTTTTTATTTTATATATTTTTTGTGTTTTTTTCTACACTTTTTCTTGTAACTTTTATAACTGTAACCGGTTCTAGGTTCGGGTCTCTCAAAATGCGATGGCATCTTGGGAGACCCTGTGAAAGAGTGCATAGTCTGTGCAATGCTGTACCCTACGCTAATACTCAACTAGTGCATGGTAGCGTTCAAAACATTCACCAATGCAAAGACCAGGATTGTCAGGACAGGAGGGACAATAATAGCGGGTGTCACATCTATATCCGCGCTTGCTGCAGACACAACATCTTTTTGGGGGGGGTTCGTTGGGTAGGGGTACTCGGGAGGACATAAAGAAAATGCCTCTCATGCAGCCGACTGCATTTGGTTGGGGATGTGAATGGGGGAAGTACGGGTGCTGCAGAAGTGGTTGGTTCCCAATTAGGATTGGCGAATGCAGCAGAAAGGGCATTATGGGCACGACGGGCCTGTGTTTGTCTTCTTCTTGGTGGCAGCGGGAGACTACTTGTGCTTGCCACCTCACCAGCTTGAACTGCACTTATGGGACTCGCCACATCACCAAGTGTTACTGCAGTGCTGGTTTGACTACGACCGGGTTGTACTAGGCCACTGGTGCTTGCCAGTTCACCAAAACACTACCAAAAAAACTGTTAGCGATCACAGGGATCAAGCCTGACTCTGCAGTTATGCATTTAGTGTTTTGTAAGTGACAGTGATCGATCGATACTGCACTTGGGTGGGCTAGGCTGGGCCGGGCGGAGGAGCAAAACGCAGGTGCTAGCAGGTATTGGGTCTGATCCTGCTAACACTGCGTTTTTGGGAACCCTAAACTGCTGGGGACGCTAGTATAGATCTGATCGGATCAGATATTGATCCGTTCAGATACTATACCACTAAGGGAGGTGTATGCTGCGTGCGTGGGTGTTAGCGGTACTGGCGCTAACCTGACGCTGCCTAGGGCGATGCATATCACCACCGGGCGATCAGGGGGCTAAACCTTTTTTAGGTAATAAACGATGGGTGCCCTGACACTATAAAAAATAAATTAACTAACCAGTGTCACCCGTAACATATTATACGGTGATCACTGGTGAAAGGGTTAATTAGGGGGCAATCAAGGGGTTAAAACCTTTATTAGGTAGTATATTGGGGTCCCTGACGCTATAAAATGCTGACGTTGAACCTATATATTTACCTCCCTAACTAGCCTCACCAGTGACACTAATACAGCGATCAGAAAAATGATCGCTTAGTGACACTGGCGATGGGGGGTGATCAAGGGGTTAAAACTTTATTAGGGGGGTTAGGGGGGTATCCTAGACCTAAAGGGGGCTACCACTAACTGCCCTACCAAACTAACTGTCACAAACTGACACCAATGCAGTAATCAGAAAAAAAAAACTGCTTGGTGTCAGTGTGACGGAGGGGGGGTGATTAGGGGGTGATCAGGGGGTGATCGGGGGGTGATGGGGGGTGTAAAGTGTGCCTAGTGTGTTTTACTGTGTGTGTAGTGTTGGTGCACTTACTCAGATGTCTTCTCTCCTTGGCGCCAGAACGGAAAATACCGAGCCGAGGTGAGATGACATCACTTCCTCTGCCACTGTTTACTATACAGCAGCAGAGGAAGATTCTCATTCATTGGGAGCAATCGCGAGGGGTGGCCACGAATGAGTGGTCTCCCCCTCAGCCTGGATCGCTCCCCTAACGATGCCGACCACCTCGGGCACCAGGTACGTGATTTTGCCTGCCCGTGCCATTCTGCCACAGTATATCTGCGTTAGGCGGTCGGCAAGTGGTTAGAGATGTGCAGGACGGAAAATGTTATTTTGTTTCATATTGGATTTGTTTGTTAAGTTAATAATTTCATTGCGTCATATTCGTTATGTTGGAATGAAAATGAATTTGATTTTGAAATGAAAACATTTTGCAATATATACAGTAAGGTATAAAAGTGAAATAAAGAGGCATTCCGCCTGAGGAAAAAAAATTAAAGTCAGCAGTTTTAGCATAGGCTGTCGGGTGCTGCCACTGCCATTCATCATAAGGGAAACTGTCAGTAAACCTTTCGGCTTCACAGCCGGTTCCCTACTGCGAATAAGATTAGAATAGAAAATAGAATAGAATTTAAAGAATACAATACAGTCCCTGACAAAAGTCTTGTCGCTTGTGTACAAATTGACCTGAAGTGCCACTAAAATATATTTCTAATCAAGATTTTGTTACAAGAAATGGGTCATTTTAATCCCAACAGCTTTTGTAATAATGTTTCAGTGCAAAACGAAATTGACAAAAAGTATTCTAATATTCACAGCTTGGTAAATCCCATTGAGTCAATTTTTGCCAAGACAGAAGTGTTGTCGCCTTGTTATATGAGCTTCACCTGAGACTAATAATGGATCAATTAGGTCTCAGGTGTGTATAAAAAGAACACCAGTACACTAGACCTTCTCAACTGCAACTAGACCTCTGCAAACATGCCTAAGATTCACCCAGAGACTAAAGTGTTGATTATCAAGAGGCTGAAGACCAGATCCACTGCTGATGTGGCAGATACCTTCAATGTGTCTCAGCATCAAGTTCAGAGGATAAAAAAAGATTTGAAGAAACTGGAGATGTTTTGGACAAGGCCAGGTCATGTCGACCCCGCAAGACAACTGCTCGAGAGGACCGTTTGTTGGCTCGAAAATCCAAGGCCAGCCATTTTCCACTGCAGCAGAGCTCCACGAGACCTGGTCACCTGAAGTCCCTGTGTCAACCAGAACAGTTTGTTGGATTCTGTCTCGAAATGGCCTCCATGGTCGAATCAGTGCCCATAAGCCAGCACTAAACAAAAGACAATTGAAAAACCGTGTGGCATTTGCCAAGGGCCACAGCCTGCTAAAAGGATGGACTCTGGAAAAGTGGCAGAAGGTGGATTTTTCAGATGAATCTTCTGTTGAATTACACCACAGTCCCTGCAAATATTGCAGGAGACCTACTGGAACCCGCATGGAGCCGAGATTTACCCAGAAAACAGTGAAGTTTGGTGGAGGCAAAATCATGGTCTGGGGTTGCATCCAGTATGGGGGTGTGTGAGGGATCTGCAGGGTGGAAGGCAACATCAATAGTCTAAAATACCAAGAAATCTTAGCTACCTCTTATATTCCCAACCATAAAAAAGGCCAAATTTTGCAGCAGGATGGTGCTCCATCGCATACTTCCATTTCCACATCAAAGTTCCTTAAGGC
The DNA here is from genome assembly GCF_042186555.1 of Aquarana catesbeiana. Classification (NCBI taxonomy): domain Eukaryota; kingdom Metazoa; phylum Chordata; class Amphibia; order Anura; family Ranidae; genus Aquarana; species Aquarana catesbeiana. The sequence continues at coordinate 231,187,374 of NC_133336.1, forward strand.
AAACAAGATCAAGATGCTCCAGGATTGGCCAGCCCAGTCACCAGACATGAACATCATTGAGCATATGTGGTGTAGGATGAAAGATGAAGCATTGAAGACGAAACCAAAGAATATTGATGAACTCTGGGAGGTATGCAAGACTGTTTTCTTTGCTATTCCTGATGACTTCATCAATAAATTGTATGAATCCTTGCCAAACCGCATGGATGCTGTCCTTCAAGCTTATGGAAGTCATACAAGATATTACATTTGGATCTCACAGCACCACTACTTAATTTGCTGACATATTTTTGGATTTTCAGTAAAGTTGTTCAATTTCTGTATAGGCGACAAAACTTTTGTCTTGACAAAATTTGACCTGTCTGTCTTGATTAAATGATAAATCTTTTTTCAGTGAAACTAATTTATTTCAGTGCATTAAACATCATTTGGGAGGGCTTAAGCTTTTCATATGAGCTATTTCTAACACCAATTGATTAATTAAAAGTCAGGTTAATAGCAGGAGTTTCTACAAAATAGAGAAGCGACAAGACTTTTGTCAGGGACTGTACAGTAGAAAAGAATAAACCAAAATAGAATAGAAATTAAGAAATAGAATAGAAATTAGGAAATAGAAAATAATAGAATAGATTAAAACAGAAGAGAATATATTCTATTCTATTCTTTTATTTTGTATTCTATTTTGTGCTATTCTACGCTATTCCTTTTTTTTTTTTTCTTTTCTATTCTGTTATTTTCTATTCTGTTCTGTTCTATTCTATTATTTTCTATTCTGTTTTATTCTTGTCTATTCTTTTATCTTCTATTCTTTTAGATGTTATTCTATTAGTTTATTTTCTATTCTATTGCGTTTTCTTCTATTCTATTCTTTTATGTTGTATTCTGTGTGATTCTGTTCAATTCTATCTTATTCTTTTCCTTTTTCTTCTGTTCTATTCTTTTCTATTCAATTCTATAAAGTCGTTTCGCTTTTATACCTTACTGCATTTAATGCAATATGTTTCCATTTCAAATTCAAATTATTTTCAAATTTAAATTCATTTTCAAATTTGGATAATTTGTTTCATTATATTTCGTTACATCTAAATCTCTGAATAACGAAAATGTTGTCCAAATTTCATTTCATAACAAAACGAATTGCCCATGTCTATTACATCTTACTTTTGTTCTGCCCCAAGGCAAGGAGGGAGACTGCTGCAAAAATTGGGGAGACCTTGCACATTCATGGTCCAGGCCCAGTCTATAGGAAAGCTCTGCTACAAAGCTGACCCGAACCTGGGCTCCCTGCCACTGAGATAAATCCATAAAGACCATACAGCCACCAATCCACCGCTCCGACAGGACCTCCATCACTGGTCACCACCACCTCCTCTCCCAAACTGGGGTCCCTGCCGATGAGACAAGTAGACCATACAGCCACCAATCCACCACTCTGACAGGACCTCCATCACTGGTCACCACCACCTTCTCTCCCAAACTGGGGTCCCTACTGCTGAGACAAGTAGACCATACAGCCACCAATCCACCGCTCTGACAGGACCTCCATCACTGGTCACCACCATCTCCTCTCCCAAACTGGCTGCTTCTCCTTCCTTGGCTGCTTAACGCTCTCCATTTCCCAGAAGGTTACCACAAGATGTTTACTTCATTCCACATTCCCATATACAGCTGGATTTTACTCACTTGTCATTCCCAAAGTTCAGCGCGTCGTGTGCAGGTGACCCCTATCCAGGCCCACTATCTCTCATATTGGGTGGCCTAGGACGGCAAACCCACACTTGACAATGCCAACCAATTGTTATTGCAGAACATTATATATACTTTCAACTAAAATAGTACCTGGAAAAAGGCTGTGGTGGTGCCTTGCAGGTCTGTTATAACCTCTGGGATCCCGCGTATTCTGAGATTGTCCCTGCGGGCCCTATTTTCAGCATCCTCCAGCTTATCATGTAAGCCTTCAAGTTCACCATTCTACCATCTATGCAAAGGAGAATTTTAATTGTTTTTTTATAAAAAAAAATCATCTTATGGCAACAATAAATTGATAAATGGTTCTTCTTATTGATTTTTGCCTGTTTATATGTCAGCACAAGACTGGCTCGAATAGCGCTTTTCCTTATGGTTGCCAATGACTGTAAGTTCAGCATTCAGCCTATCCACTTCATCTTCATGTCCCTCTAGCACAGTAGTGGTTAAGTCGATCCGCTGCTCTAGCTGGTTTGTGTGGTGGCCTATCTCTTTACGGCCTCGCATGAGATCAGAAGAGAGCTTGCGGGAGGCCATGGATATTTCATCCTACACTATAGAGCGGAATTTTGAGAGCAGTGTCTCTGGGTCAGTATAAGCTGGACTTACAAGGTCAGTGGGGAACTACAGCAGGCTATCCGTTGGGGAAACTGGACCAGCCAATGAGAGCCTTGTGGTATCATCAGGCTCAGGAGGCTCAGGCGCCATCTTGCCTTTCCCTGCAGTGAGGGAGGCTTTTGGCTGTGTCTTTGCTTTTTGTTTTTGTGACCCTTGTACATACCCCCGGGTGCCTTGCGATGTCCGCAATCGTAGGGGCTGGAGCTGTCATGTCTGAGCAGAGTCTGTGCTCTGTGAGCCGGGTCTGTAGTGTCCAGTGGCGCGGAGCAAGGAGTTCAGGCAGCCATCTCCCGCGATCACGTGCTTGCGCCCCATGTTTTATTCACTTTCAATGTGCCTTTAAATTTGCTAATAAAAAAATGACCACTCCATTAGTGTCAATTCCTTAGCACACCCCCCTCCCTCATTGCACGTCATAGCCCTCTCTCTTCTGGTAGCAACAGTTACTGTATATGCTGGCCCAGCATATGTAGCAGCCAAAAGAGGAATACTATAGAGTCTTTACTAGTCTTATTGGCATATTTCCCCCAAAAGGGTGCTCTTGTTTCTATTCCTATCAGTACGTCTTACCCAAAGGATTGCCTGTAGGTTGTAACTTGAGTTTACAATTTTTATTGGTACATCTACATCAGAGGATTTCCTGTAGGTTGTAACTGAGTTTACAATTCATATTGGTACACCCAACCAAAAAGAGCGCCTGTTTCTATTTTTATCTGTACATCTACCCCAAAGGATTGCCTGTAGGCTCCAGCCTGTGTTTACAATTCATCTACAAAAAGGATTGTCTGTATAGTGCCACCTGAGTGTACTATTCAGTAAGATAGCAATGGAAGCCAAACCTTGTCAAAGTGACAACAATGGACTCCAAACAAGGTGTTTACTAGTGTATGAACTAGCTAGACCAGCAATCCTGGGTACGAGGCCAGCAGTGTCCACCCTAAAATGTAATATGAGTTTTGTCTAGCATGTCTCATATCAGATAAGGCAGAACTGAGATCTGATTGCCAATAACAGATTATTCCTCTTTCTACCTTCTCACGACATTGGTTTTAGCTCTTGTGAAATGTCTTTAAATAAAGTTCAGGAAGTGCAAAGACGGATAAAACTTCTGCTTCTCAGAAGGACAGTCACAACTTCAAGGTCCCATCTACCATGTCTGCCTTTCTCGCCATCGTGCTCCTTTGTAAGTAGAAAGGTCTTTTTTTTTTCATTCTGAGTATTTTCTTATTATATTCTGAGTGTCAGCTGAGTGTCTTTTCCTTTGAGATTGTGTATGAGCCTGTTGGAGGCTGTATGTAAAACACATTCATTATGTTTGCATCTGTTGTGGACAGAGTATGATGACCCTTCTTCTTCTTCTTACTTTGTGTTCACCATCTAAAGGGGAATGTATGATCTATCTTGTTCTATGAGAAATACAATATGTTACAAGTGTTTAGTATAATCCACTCTCAGTGATGGTAGATTGCACATTGTAGAAATGAGCTATTGGCATCTGGGCAGATCATATTTGTGACTCGTGCTACTTTATAAGTATTGCTTGTAAGCTGTGTTTGTGGTCTTGTTGTCACACAGGCTGCAAGTTTCCCATTTATCTAGATAAGTCAGAAACACAAATGAGATTTTCAGAAGAGCTTTGTTTTAATTGCCAAAGTAAATGATGATGGAAGATGACTGTCAGCTCTAAGGAGAAAACTGTAGTAAGTTTGGGGCAATGCTAGCATATAGGAAATTAATGGAAATACTGCGCCCACTGTATAGAAAAAAGCAGCCAACATAACAAATAGACAAAATGTTAAGTAAATAAAACAAAAAATGTGGTGCTAAGTGATGTCCGTTATTGTGCAAACCTAATCAGAATGTGGATCCGGAGGACCATTGCACAGTAAAGATTTAATGGAACACTCAAAAAAAAGTGTAAAGAAATATATATATATATATATATATATATATATATATATATATATATATATATATATATATATATATATATATATATATTGGTGAGCAATAAACCTAAAAAAACATGCATATGTGTGTACACTTGCAGGGTATAACATTGCAATAAGCACGCCCATATAAATAAACAGATGACTGGGTATAATCAACATATATATGGTACTGAATATCACTGGATACCAAAAATGGAAAGATAACCTCCCACTAGTCACTAAATGTATGTACGATGGTGTGACCCAACTAGGAGTGTAGTATTATACAGAATAAATCACGTATGAAGTGTGAAAGTTGTATGTGATAATAAGGTATACATTAATAAGTAGATGAAAACTAATACAATCATAAATTGTGTACATAAATATAAAAATTTGATTTATATGGTGTAACATACAATGGGTGTTATCTCCAACCAAATGTCAACATATTTAGTACACAGCATTAAATGAGAGATGAAAATCCCAAAAATCAGAAATAGATAACACCCTTGGCAAAAAAAGTGTTCACATGGACATATACCAAACACTGGTGTAAACGGCTTCAATGCCTTCTGTGTGCATATAGGATGAATCAAATCAGTATACCGAGGTTGAGGTAGGCACTGAGACAATACTGATCAAGAGTTTCAAAATTGTAATAAGGAAGCTGGAATACCCTTACCGGAACAGGTGGACTCACAAGCCAAAGGCTGTGAGTCAAACGAGCTAGTACCGGGACCCGGTAGAGAGAGTAGGTGCAGAGCTGTATCCAAGAAGGAATCCGTAGGAGTTTGTGGTAATTACTCACCGACCATCAAAAACGGATGTTCGCAGACTTGAGATTTCCATAATTGTACAGCTATATTGGGATTTGTAAGCCCTGATTTCAGGCGCCCTCTCATAAAGGGTAAAGTTTCTCAAAAGGGAAAAAGGAAGAAATGCCTCCACATGGTGTGAATCCGCATAAAAAAATTTTATTTAAAAATTCATCTGACTCCCAAATAAACAGGGGCAGAATACAAACTGACAGAATAAAAAGCGGTATGTAAATAGTGTAAATGTAAATAGTGGCTCAGCAAGCAGGTTCGGGTTCGATATGCTTGCTGAGCCACTATTTACATAAGCGCTTTTTATTCTGTCATATGCATTTTTTTTAGGTTTATTGCTCACTAATATATATATATATTTTTTTACTTGTTTTTTTGAGTGTTCCACTAAATCTTTACTGTGCAACGGATCCTCATTCTGGTTAGGTTTGCACAATAACGGACATCACTTAGTGCTACATTTTTTGTTTTAATGCTAGGGTATGATACCGGGGTATGTGTCCTCGGTCTACTGCTGAGTGCTCCTTGTCTCGTGTCATTGAAATATTGTTTTAAGTTACCGTATTTATCGGCGTATAACACGCACCGGCTTATAACACGCACCGGCGTATAACACGCACCCCAATTTAGGAGGGAATTTTAAGGAAAAAAAAACTTTTAGGAGGGAAGTTGAAGGGAAAAAAACTTACATTTAAATGCCCATCATTGCAGCCTTCTCAGTGCAGCCTTGCCCCAGTGCAGCCATGTCAGTGCAGCCTTGTCAGTGCAGCCTTCCCCAGTGCAGCCTTGTCAGTGCAGCCATGTCAGTGCAGCCTTGTCAGTGCAGCCTTGTTAGTGCAGCCATGTCAGTGCAGCCTTGTCAGTGCAGCCATGTCAGTACAGCCTTCCCCAGTGCAGCCTTGTCAGTGCAGCCATGTCAGTGCAGCCTTGTCAGTACAGCCTTGTCAGTGCAGCCTTCCCCAGTGCAGCCTTCCCCAGTGCAGCCTTGCCCCAGTGCAGCCTTCGATCCCCTGTCCCTGCCATCCTGGGCTTCAAAATCGCCGACCGCGATTTGAAAATGGCGCCACCGGCGCCGAAATACACAGAGCCGGTCCTCAGCTCTTTCCGGCGGCTCTCGTTCACTTTCGGCTCTACTCGTAGTCCCGAGCGGAGCTATCCGAACCTAGCCGAGTAGGTTCGGATAGCTCCGCTCGGGACTATGAGTGGAGCCGAAAGTGAACGAGAGCCGCCGGAAAGACCCGAGGACCGGCTCTGTGTATTTCGGCGCCGGCGGCGCCATTTTCAAATCACGGTCGGCGATTTTGAAGTTGTGACAGCTCGGGATCGCAGGGGATCGGCGTATAACACGCACCTGCGACTTTCCCCTGATTTTAAGGGGAAAAAAGTGAGTGTTATACGCCGATAAATACGGTATATTCATGTCCACAGTACATCTCAGAATCCCAGTATCTCCACCCCTGGACTTTTACAGCTTATGAAGGGTTGGGAGGACTGGTTGTTTGGTTAGTAAAGGGGGATCTGGTGGTTTCATAGTTCGGTTATAGTAGTTATGTCACTGGAACTGCATAAGGGTGAAGGGAAAGGTGCTGGTTGAAATAAGCTTCATAAAGGAGATGGTGGGTTGGCTGATGGGTGGTGGCTATGTAAAGCACAATAGAAGTGTCTTGGTAAGGGGGTTGTGATGGATTCATAGAATGTTCTGATGGGTAAATAAACATGTCCTCTGTGTAAGGGGGCTTATGGGGTGAATAAAAGGACAACTGATGCCTACCCAATGGTGGAATGGCAACACAATGTCTGGTTGCTTAACATGACCTCTTCAAACCATAGCTTGTCATCTAAGAGAGAGAGGCAGTTCTGATCTTCTTCTGGTGACCTGAGAAAATTGGGATCCTAATATCTTTGTTATAATTTTTTTTTTATAATCTCTAACTGAAAATGAAAGAAAGATAAATGATTGAAATGCATTAGATATGTTTTAATGACATGTACTGTACAAATTATTTTCTAAGAAGTGCATTTTGGCTTTTCAGCTTTGAACGTGGGAAAATCTGGTGAGTACAAATCTGATACTGGACAATGTGTCATAAATAAAATAATACTAATGACAAATGGTTAACAGGTTTTGGATCATTGATTATAATCGTGTTAATAACTTTGCAATAAAGCAGTATTTAAACCCCAAAGCAAACATTTATTATATTGCAGCTTGCTAATTACATGTAATGCTTGTATTAGTTTAGGCTTTTTAATCTATTTTCCTCTGGTAATCCAGTTAGTAAGTCTGTTGTTTTTCAATAGAAAAGCTCTCTTTAAGTTACAGGGATGAGACGGACCATATAATACTGGCAGGGTTCTTCCAATGATCAGATTTTATTTATTTATGTAAAACCTTTATCCCAAAAAGAAAAAGATGTTTGCTGTAACTGAATATAAAGTATTAACTGGAGTTTGGCTCCAATCGAAATTTTGCTAGTGCTTCTAACAACCCCCCTACCCAGACTGATAAGACTGTTGTCCAAATCTGCCCCCTGTGCTCTCCTTCATCCAGAGTGGGGAGCTCTAATACAGGAGGCATGTTACTGACCGGATAACCAGGAGAAAAAAGAGGGAATAAAGCCTAAAAAGAAAACGAATGTAGCCACTAAATTGGTAAGCTGCAATATATGACATGCAGCGCTTACTCCCGTAGGAGTCTCTGGAATTTTGCCCATATTCTTCACCAGTGGGTTTTGATAAAGCACAATTCGTGTGCAAAACATGTAAGCTGTGCCTCCCTTTCTTGTACTTGTAGTGCTCCTCATGTTCTTCATAGTTTTATGTGAATAAAGGCATTTTGGATCCCAGTTTGGTGTGCAGCCATCCGGACTTTCCTTTCATTATTGCTTCAGCTGCGACTGGGCGAGCACCCCGCAGTGAGGAGATCATGGTGTTGGAGCCGGCTCACCTGTGAGCAGCGTGGACCTCTTCTTTTCTCCCCAGTGGATTGCCCCCACAGCCAGACACACAATCTCAGCCACACTTTTCCTCAATAACCAGTCTAGGGGTGTTGTTTTGGTTGTTTTTATCTTTGGAGAACTGGGATAGGGTTGAGGGAATTGAGTGGGATACTCCAAAAACAGAAACTATGTACAGGATGAGGACAGTGAACTCCTTTCTGTAAAGCTGAAGCAGAAGTCCTTGCATAAAGCAAATTGTGGATTTGGCTTTGTAATAGAAGCAGAACAACAAAAGAGGGTCCCCTATTGGTGGACTTTTTAGGCACATATAATAAAGCATAGAAAAGTATATATAGTACAAATATAATTTATTGAGTAGAAACAGTAAAAATATAAAAATAATGCAGCATCTATTGTTTGGAATGCGAATCAGATAGTTTTACATTGGTGTGTATACAGTGTTTACACCCACCCTTGAAGAAGGAGGCTAATTTACTCTGAAACGCGTCGGGTGCAATACACACCAATGTTAAACTGTCTGATTCGCATTCCAAACAATAGATGCTACATTATTGCCAACATGTCTCTAAGATCTTTCAGCAGTCTGTACTCACAGAATGTCCAGGGATAGTTGGTTACCTTCTTCCAACTTCCAAGCAACACTTTCCTCCGGTAATACCAGACTAGATCTTCAGCAGACAGCCCCTTAGTCAGCTCTCCTTAGTTTCCGCATCCAGGCCCTCAGGTTGCCCAGATAAGGCCTACAAACAGCAAGCACATGGCAGCATTGCCCTGGATGGAAGCAGCCCTTCAGGCTGGACTGATCATTTGTAGGAAAGTACCAAGAGCTCAGTATCCCATAGAATATATACAGACTCCCAGCAGCCTCCAGGGCCCTGCACCCTTGGATTGGACTGGGCTGCATAAATATTCATGCTGCCATTTGCATAGTTCCACACCTATGTTCCAGAGGATTCTCCATCTCTCTGGAAAGCAGAGGGAGTAAACAGACTAGCAGCAGCTGAGAACACTGAACCTAATGACCTAATTTATCACCTGCACTGGTTACAGTCAGCAAAACTAAATTTAACTAACACAATAATGACAGCCACAAGGGTTACAGTTTGTCAAACTAAATTTACCTATCAAAACACACCCAGCTCCACTGAACACAGTGAGCCGACACTAAATCTATCTAATGAATCCTTGCACCTACAGTATCTAGGAGGGTGCTATACTTGATCTTTGGGTTTAAAATCACTTTAATGCAATGGTTGATGACCATTTTAAACATTGTGGGTTAGCCACAGTTTGCACACAATTGAAATGCCTTTTGTGCTGAGATTTCAATTCAGGTCATACATTAAATCCATCTGAAATTACCAAAGTTTAAAGTCAGTGGGAAACAGTTTTTTATGGTCACATTTGGCCCTTCAGAGAGCTTCTAAACAAACAACTGACAGGGTCCTACAGCTCCCAGGGCAAGGGTCCAGAAATGCGCCCCCTACCTCACTGTTAATACATCCTGTAAAATGGGTGTACCACCTTGCATCTATTCTTTGCCCCTTGCTTCACTGTGCCCAGGGCAGTTGTCGCTCCTGCCCCCCCCCATTGTCCTGGCCCTGCTGTCACCCAAATGACATTGAAAAATGGAAACAGTTGTGGGTATCCTTGTAAAGTACAAGGCCTTCTTATGCCGCGTACACACGGTCGGACTTTTCGTCTACAAAAGTCCGACAGCCTGTCCGACAGACTTCCGGCGTACTTTTGGCGGACTTGCGGCAGACTTTCTAATGAACGGACTTGCCTACATACGATCACACAAAAGTTCGACAGCCTAGTACGCGGTGACGTACACCAAGTCCGGCGAGACTATAAAACAGAAGTTCAATAGCCCGTACGACACCCTTTGGGCTCCTTCTGCTAATCTCGTGTTTATCTCGTGTTAGTAGAAGTTTGGTGAGAGACGATTCGCGCTTGTGAGACTCATATTTTTCAGTTCGTTTTAACTGTTGTTCAGTCTGTGCTTGTGAGGTTTGTATCTGCTTTTCAGTGCGTTTGGTCAGTTGGCATTGAGAAATCTTTGTTTTATTGTCCGCTCGTTCCTGATTTTCAGGTCGCTCTTCACAGGCCTTGTTGTTCTTCAGTGCGTTCTGTTAAGTGCGTCGAGCTCGTGCATTGTATGTGCTTGGTGCTGTAGTTCATTCTTCAGCCCAAGACCAGTCCATGAACAGGGCGAGGAGGAGTTCATGGACCAAGAATTAGTTGCTCCAGCGTGACCAGTTCTGTCACATGCCATTGCTCCGTGAGATCCGTGAGAATAATCCTGAGGATTTCAGGAACTTTCTCCAGATGACGGACCCCGTTTTTGACCGTTTGTTGGCTTTGCTGACCCCCTATATCAGCAGGCAGGATACCTGCATGAGGCAAGCCATCACTCCGGAGCAGAGGCTAGTTGCCACGTTGCGGTACTTGGCGACAGGGAGAAGCCTGCAGGACCTCAAGTTCTCGACAGGCATCTCCCCCCAGGCTCTGGGGATCATTATCCCAGAGACCTGTTCTGCCATCATCCAGGTCCTGCAGAAGGACTATATTAAGGTAGGAATTTTTTCTTTTATTAGCATCACATATTCTTTTATTTAATCTTTGATAATGTAATGTATTTCTTAACTCAAACACTACTTACCATCATTGCAATATAGTGTGAATGTCCCCTTTTTCTCCTCACGCATGCTGGAATTTTTTACTGTTCTTTTTTGTCATGCATGTATATTTGCCTTCAATAACCTCCCCAGCATACAATGCTGGGCACATATCCACCTAGTCTACTCAGTTTGAATGTATTTAGTCAGCTGCATTGTATTTTGTTTCCCCTAAACTCTATCCACATAGTGTGCATGTAATTAACTTGATTTCCCAACCCCCCCACCTAAACTCTATCCACATAGTGTGCATGTAATTAACTTGATTTCCCAACCCCCCCACCTAAACTCTATCCAAATAGTGTGCATGTAATTAACTTGATTTCCCAACCCCCCCACCTAAACTCTATCCAAATAGTGTGCACATAATTAACTTGATTTCCCAACCCCCCCACCTAAACTCTATCTAAATAGTGTGCATGTAATTAACTTGATTTCCCAACACCCCCCCCACCTAAACTCTATCCAAATAGTGTGCATGTAATTTACTTGATTTCCCAACCCCCCCACCTAAACTCTATCCAAATAGTGTGCATGTAATTTACTTGATTTCCCAACCCCCCCCACCTAAACTCTATCCAAATAGTGTGCATGTAATTTACTTGATTTCCCAACCCCCCCACCTAAACTCTATCCAAATAGTGTGCATGTAATTTACTTGATTTCCAACCCCCCCCCCCCCCTAATAATTTGCTAGAATGTTCTGTGGTGTTGATTTTTACAAAGCAAATATATGTTGCAGTTTGCAAAATGCATTTGCACTCTGCAAGTGCATTTGCTCCAGTGCTTTAGTAAATGAGCAGAAGCTCTGCTGATTTCCATCATCAAATCATATGCAAGCCACAAAGTGTTTTGATGAATTGCCCTTGCATGTGATTGTGTACTCCTTGCAACATGAAAGCCTTTTTACTTTACCTCATTTACTTAAGCTGGGGAGCAACTGCACTTGCAGAGTGCGACAACTGCACAGTCTTGTAGCCTTTTTAGTCAATAAATCCCTGCGTGTCCTTAAACTTTTTTTTTTTTTTCTAATTTCACCACCCCCTAAAATGTAATCAATGTGCCATCAGAGGGGGTGAGCAATCTGATAAGTGTGCCTTTCCATATTATTTCTTCAAGAAGATTTCAATTATTTAATGTTATACTGATGCTGGGCAATAATGTTTTTAATTGTATAATTTTCTTGCAATGTTATTTTCAAAATTACTGAGTTTTGTTTTCTTGTTTGATTCCCCAGTTTCCTTCAACGCCACAGGAATGGCAGACTGTGGCATCCCATTTTGCCACCCGTTGGGACTTTCCCAATTGTGGAGGGGCTATAGATGGGAAACATGTCCACATCGTGCCACCACCCCATTCAGGGTCATACTATTTTAATTATAAGGGATTCCATAGTATTGTTTTAATGGCGGTGGTGTCGGCACACTATGAATTTCTATATGTGGACGTGGGGAAGAATGGCCGGATGTCGGATGGAGGAGTATTTGCCCAGATGGAGTTCTGTCAGCGTCTCCAGAGTGGTGGCCTGGGATTGCCACCTGATCCGGATAACGTGGAAGGACTCCCCTTTGTCTTCATTGCAGATGAAGCCTTAGCTCTGAGCAAGCACCTCATGAGGCCATTCCCCCAAAGAACCCTCACCCCGGAGAGGAGGGTTTTTAATTTCCGGCTGGCCAGAGCTAGAAGAGTGGTTGAGAATGCGTTTGGGATTCTGGCCAGCCGGTTCCGCCTGTTTCAAACCTCCATTAATTTGGCGGAATAAAAAACTTAATTTTATCATTTTATCGTGCTGCATCCTGCACAACTTTTTGCACAAACATTCACAAAATTATATTGTGCCAGTTGGGCCTGAGGACGGACTTATTAGCAGTGACAATCTTACGGGCCTGGATACTGTCCGTACTGGCTTGGCCCCCCAAAGTGCCCGTCAAGTTAGACAGCAATATGTTAATTATTTTATGGGTAGGGGGCCATTGCAATGAGCCAGGATATCTAAAGAATCAAAATAAAAAAATCTTGATGAAATCTTGAATTATATTTATTGCTTGCCTTTCTTTTGGGCTTTCTCCTAGGTTATGGTCGAGCAGTTGTAGTGCCAACTGTATTTTCCTTGTAAATTTCTAAATAAGCTCCATTGTCACTGTAAACAACTATTTTAAATTTAAACAAACTGATACTGAGCATTGAAATAACAAACCACACATTTATTTAATTCCTAAACAGAGGTTTTAATCTTTGGTATACATTCACTTATGCATTAGTATAAAATGTCCCGAGCCAAAAATATCTCGATATATTTACAAATTTAGAAGAATATAATTAGTTAGATTTTTAGATAATTTAAAATATAAATTTTTGGGCATTTTGATGTTAACAAACAGGCCTCTTTTTTTTTTTTTTTTTATTTATTTTTTTTTTTTTCCAAAACAGGCCTAATGTTTAGAAAATTTTTTGGTGTTTGTTTGAAAAACAGGCTTTTTTGTTTTTTTGCTTTTTTAAAAGCAGCCTTTTTTTTTTTTTGGTTTTTAAAAACCGTTTTTTTTTTTTTTTGGTTTTTTTAAAAACATTTTTTTTTTTTAAACAGTTTTTTTTTGTTGTTTTTTTTAAAAACAGTTTTTATTTTGTTTTTGGTTTTTTAAAAACAGTTTTATTTTTTTGGGGTTTTTTAAAAACAGGCCTCCTTTTTTTCCAAAATGTGGTTTGTTGATGTTGTTAAACAGGCATATCATTTACACAAAATAACAAAGAGAAGGCCCAGAATGGGGTCAGCAAACCAGGAAATGAAGGACATGATCAATGTTTTTGGGTTTCAAAAAGGGCATTTAGATTCGACCCAAAACATCAATCATGTCCTTCATTTCCTGCTGCAAACGATCCAGCCGATTCCGCGTTTGATCTATCTCCCCATTCCAGGCCATTATTTGAGCTATTAGCCGTTGGGCACTGTCTGTAGTGAAATAGTCACTTGGACTTAAAATTGAATGAAAAAAAGATGTGTTTAGAAATATGCAGACATACATAGTTTACCTTACCATAAGCTGGTGTCTCAGACACTGACCTGGTGGGGTGCCCATGTCGCATACTTCATGAACATCCTCGGGGGTGGTGCTGTTGCTTGAGTCAAGCACAACCAGATCACCTAAAATAGAGTAGAAAAATTACATAAAATAAAAGGCAGCCATGCATAGATTACCGTAAGCTGGTGTGTCAGACACTCACCTGGTGGGGTGCCCATGTCGCCCACCTCTCCTTCCTCCACATCCTCAGTGGGGCTTGGGCTGATTTCCCAAGTATGTTCTTTTGGTTGGGGGGGGCTGGGTTCTTCTTGACTGAGTTTTTTTTCCCCTACAGTACCTGACCGCGAGATTGTGTTTCCAGCGCGATACCATCGCGCTGGTTCTCGGCGACAGGGTACTGTGAATGTCGCGCTGGCTCGCTCACCGGGAAAGGAAAACTTTGTTTTCCTTCCGCGATGAGTGACAGGCAGTGCTGACAGCTGTCTAGTATGAATCCTGAGGCGGGAACACCGCGCCAAATTTTAAATGAAAAAACCGGCGTGGGTTCCCCCCTTGGGGGCATACCAGGCCCTTAGGTCTGGCATGGATTGTAAGGGGAACCCCTATGCCAAGACAGCGGCGGCGAGACAGCTGCGACAAGACAGCGGCGGCGAGACAGCGGCAGCAGACCGGGCCCCTCGCTGGCAATAGAGCTGGAAGAAGATAGCGGCGGGGCCCGGGAGAAGAGGCCGAACACCGGGAGAAGTCGGAAGGAGACCCCCCCGAAGTTGGAAGAAGACCCCGGAGCTGACTAATAAATTATTCTTAAAACCTGTGTACTGTGTTTTTTTTATATTGACACTTTTTCCCTAGGTGAATGGGTAGGGGTACCATGTACCCCAAACTCATTCACACAGGGTGGGGGGCCGGGATCTGGGGGCCCCCTTATTAAGGGGGGCTCCCGGATTCCGATAAGCCCCCCGCCCGCAGACCCCGACAACCAACGGCCAGGGTTGTCGGGAAGAGGCCCTTGTCCTTATCAACTTGGGGACAAGGTGCTTTGGGGTGGGGGGCCCGCAGGGCGGCCCCCCTCCCCCAAGGCACCCACCCCCCCATGTTGAGGGCATGCGGCCTGGTACGGCTCAGGAGGGGGGGCGCTCACTTGTCCCCACCCCCTTTCCTGGCTGGCCGGGCTGCGTGCTCGGATAAGGGTCTGGTGTGGATTTGGGGGGGACCCCCACGCCGATTTTTTCGGCATAGGGGGTTCCCCTTACAATCCATGCCAGACCTAAGGGCCTGGTATGCCCCCGAGGGGGGAACCCACGCCGGTTTTTTCATTTAAAATTTGGCGCGGTGTTCCCGCCTCAGGATTCATACTAGACAGCTGTCAGCACTACCTGTCACTCATCGCGGAAGGAAAACGAAGTTTTCCTTTCCCGATGAGTGAGCCATCTCGGCGCTGGCTCCTGCGACGGGGCTCGTAGGTGTCAAATCTCGCCGAGAAGTGCGGCGAGATTGACACAATATCGCGGTCACCTACTGTATGTGAAGCAAAAAATTAATATACTTAGCACACAGATATTTTAGGACATAGTAATCTTCAAACATTTGTAGTGAAGTGGTGTAAAAATTGTCTGTTTGTGTAGAGTTCCTAGTTGACTTAAATATTTAATTTTCTAAAGACATATCGAGATAGATAGATATCTCGATATCTAGATATCAATATCTAAATATATCTTACAATCTTGATCTCTCTCTCTCTCTATATATATCTATAAATAAATATAAGTATAAATATCAATCTAAATATAAAAATATATCAAAATTTAAATATTATAAAAAACATTATATATATATATATATATGTGTATATATATATATATATATATATGTATTTTTATATATATATATATATATATATATATATATATATATATATATATATATATATATATATATATATATATATATATATATATATATATGTATTTTTATATATATATATATATATATATATATATATATATCTATATATCTATATGTATTTATATAGATATATAGATATATATATATATATATATATAAATTTATATAAAGAAAGAAAGATATTAATATAAAGATAAAGATAAATATATATCTATAGCTATAGATATAGATATATCTATATCTCTCTAGATATGTAACAAGGTTTATTAAAAGATCGTTTCAAACGATGCAAAAATCGTATAGGAAAGAAAAGCACATGGAGCAGTATACGAGGTAATAAACACAAGATGAAAACACGACAAGTACTTACTTTTTTTCAGCACTTTACGGATCCGTCTGTACTGATCCAGCTCCCGGAGTTTGAGGTCGGACCATCTTTTTCGAATTTGATCCTTCGAGCGCTGTACCCCAAAATAAGCCTGTAAGGTCTTCACCACCTTCGCCATTATTTTGGCTTTTCGCAAATTTGGCCGGGCGTACGGCCCATATTTCCCATCATAGTCCTTTTTTTTAAGAATGGCCACCATTTCCACCATCTCTTTAAAGGACATATTGGAAGCCTTAAATCTAGGCTTCACAGATCTTGACGTTCCGGCCTCCGGGCTTTCTTCGCTACCTGAGGTAGTACACACCTGATGTGTCTCCGCCATTATTCACCCCACTACGCGCCGTAAAAAAAATGGGCGGAGAATATTAGTTAAAATCGAACGTCAGGGGCGGGCGACGCAGGCGGAGTTTCACACATGCGTAGTGTATAAAGAGGGCTCTTGCGCACGTGTCGTACGTACGTTCTGTGTATAGAATTAAGGGGCGGAGAACATGAGTTAAAATTGAATGTCAGGGGCGGGCGACGCAGGCGGAGTTTCACACGACTTATTAGGTTTCTGCTAAACCCTCATCATCTTATCCCTATGTAGGCCTCGTCGTGTCGTGCGTAGTGTATAAAGAGGGCTCTTGCGCACGTGTCGTACGTACGTTCTGTGCGTAGAATTTAGGGGGGCGGAGAACATGAGTTAAAATTGAACAACAGGGGCGGGCGACGCAGGCGGAGTTTCACACATGAGTAGTGTATAAAGAGGGCTCTTGCGCACGTGTCGTACGTACGTACGTTCTGTGCGTAGAGTCAAGGGCAGGTTATATGCGTAAACAAAAAGAACGTCAGGGGCGGGACAAGTAGGCGTAGTATTACGCATGTGCAGTGTATAAAGCGCTGTTACGTATTGTGTCGTACGTACGTTCTGTGCGTAGGTGATAGTGGACCGGGACGCTACTAAACGAAGGTATGTTTAAATTTATACATTTGGTCAAGACTTTGTAGCAAGCGGCCTATATGGCTTGACAGATTGATGAGGCCTACATAGGGATAAGATGATGAGGGTTTAGCAGAAACCTAATAAGTGTTTTTTGTCTTGTGTCTTTATCTTTTACAGACATTATGAATCCCCTATTTAAGGATCCAGATTTCATTACAGCTTTTATTTCCAAATACAGGGGGTCCCCGGGTTAGAAACAAGATAGGGACTGTAGGTTTGTTCTTAAGTTGAATCTGTTTGTAAGTCGGAACATGTACATTTTTTAAGTGTAGCTCCAGCCAAAAAAAATATTTTTAAGCTTTTTGGATAGCATAGGGAAGGGTTAACACCTCTGTAATGTTTGTTTTGCTGTGTGTGCTCCTGTTCAGAAAATTTCACCTCACTTTCTGTCCCAATGACAATTGGATTTTGAAAATTTTGGGTTGTTGTGGAAACAAGCCTTGGTGGTAAAGCATCAGTGGAGGTACCTTTTCCCCATAATAGCTCTTACAGGAATGAATTTCCCTTCCTAGGGGTAGATTTCTTCTCACTTCCTGTTGTCTCCCTCCGTTTGTAAGTAGGAGTCGTTTGTAAGTCGGATGTTTGTAACTAGGGGACCCCCTGTATAGAGAAATGAGGAATTTGTGGAAGGTGAAACACCCTCAGTATTATTTAAAGCATGTGAGGAAGTCAACGCTGGAGAGACTTCTGTCATTTGTCCAGGCGACCATCCCGGAAGCAACAATGGAGACATTGTTAAAGAAAATTGGGGTCTTGAGAAACATGTATAAGAGGGAGCATAACAAGATCCAGGAATCAATGAGATCAGGAGCATCAGCAGATGATGTTTATGTACCCAGGCTGTGATACTACAATCAACTCCGTTTTCTTGATGACCAGACTGAAGCCAGGGCATCACTTTCAACCCTTCCCTCCACCCTTCCCTCCACCCTTCCCTCCACCCTTCCGTGTACCCTTCCATGCACCCTTCCCTCCACCCCAGCAGAGGCTGATGAGGACCAAGCTGGGTCTTCCATCCTGGATGAACCGGAAATGACCATCTGGAGTCTGGTAAATTATTTTAACAAATATTTACTGTCCTAATATTAATGATGTTAACTGGATGTTATAATTGATTAAAATAATTTTCCCCTTAAAATTATGTATACATATCAATTGACAGTAGGGGCTAAATATGTTTGGCACCTGCTTCCAAAAATGAGGGTGTCTGATTTCTAGACTCTTTTATTAAAGAGATGTATTCACATTGAATTTGCTAGTCATGAGAAGCAAATTGTGTGTCATTGATGAACCCAAAAAAATATACTAAAACGATGTCCTTTTTTTATACACAGGATGACGCCATCCAGGAGGAATGTGGGGAAAGTGGCAGGCAGGAAGAGACTGGGCCCATGGACAGCCTGGAGGAGGCCGGATTCACCATAATCCTGGAGGAGGCTGGGCCCAGTGTCAGGCAGGAGGTGGCTGGGCCCAGTGAGGTGGCTGGGCCAAGTGAGGTGGCTGGGCCCAGTAGGAGCCTGACAGAATCCCAAGTGCCTCCCCTCTGCATTCCAAAAAAAAGGGCCAGGAAGGGGACGGTCACACAGGAGGCATCCCTGCGCCTCATGCAAGAGGCCTCCCATTTTTTAAGGAACCCCCCCGAAGCGAAAGAGTCCTATGGCTGCTACTTAGCCAGCAGGCTTCTTAAAATGGATTGCGAGCAGCACCTTATTTGTGAGCGACTATTTGGGGAAACAATCCAAAAGGGGCTGCAGGGCACGCTAACAAGAAACACCCAACTACATGAGGCAGCCCCCCTCCTCCTCCTCCTCCTCCTCCTGCCACAACTGAAACACCAGAGCCACAGCCTCCAAAGAAGGCTACAGGGAAGGCTGCAGGGAAAGGTGCAGGGCAGCGTGGAGGAAAGGCTGCAGGGAAGAGAAGAAAGTGATGACCTGGGTTCAGTCTGGTCTGACAGAAGACGCAGGCTGTTGTAGGACCACAGTCTGGGGACATCTAGATCATCTGCTGGTGCTGTTGATCTCTGGGATTCCTGGACCAGATTGTGCTCCCTTTTATATGGACTCCTCAAGATCCCAATTTTCTTGTCCACAGACTTTTTCCAGCGTTGACTTCCTCTTTATTTTATTTAGACCATGAATAAATGGATATTTGAGTTTATGAAAAGACTTTATGTGTTTTATTTTAAATCATTGATTTTAGACACAATGTCAAATTAACAAGGGACAACAATCTCATTGAGTTTGCAAAAACACACCAAAAATACATTAATAATGTTAATAATGCTCTAGTGGTAACTTTTAAAAAAAAAATGATACATAACCAAAAACGGTTCTTTGGGTTAACTTTATATACAAAAAAGAAAAAATCACTAAAAAAAAAGGGTTCTTTGTGGTAACTTTACAAACACCAAAAAAAAAAAAAAAAAAAAAAAGGGTTCTTTGTGGTAACTTTACAAACACCAAAAAAAAAAAAAAAAAAAAAAAAAGGGTTCTTTGTGGTAACTTTACAAACACCAAAAAAAAAAAAAAAGGGGTTCTTTGTGGTAACTTTACAAACACCAAAAAAAAAAAAAAAAGGTTCTTTGTGGTAACTTTACAAACACCAAAAAAAAAAAAAAAAGGGTTCTTTGTGGTAACTTTACAAACACCAAAAAAAAAAAAAAAAGGGTTCTTTGTGGTAACTTTACAAACACCAAAAAAAAAAAGAAAGGGTTCTTTGTGGTAACTTTACAAACACCAAAAAAAAAAAAAAAAGGGTTCTTTGTGGTAACTTTACAAACACAAAAAAAAAAAAAAGGGTTCTTTGTGGTAACTTTACAAACACCAAAAAAAAAAAAAAAAGGGTTCTTTGTGGTAACTTTACAAACACCAAAAATAAAAGAAAAAGGGTTCTTTGTGGTAACTTTACAAACACCAAAAAAAAAAAAAAAATGGTTCTTTGTGGTAACTTTACAAACACCAAAACCAAAAAAAAAAAACATAGATAAACATAAAATAAGTTCGACAACAATCATAAAATAAACATCTGGATAAAATTTACAATAAAAGATGACTCCACCAAAAAAAAAAAACAAGTGTAAAAATTATTATTAGTATGGAAACATTGTTTTTAAAAAGCATACTATATCATTCATGAGATCAAAGAGAAAAATAATCCAGAAATCAGTTTGGGAGAACTCTGTTTGAATATGAACAGCAAAACTTCTTCGTTCTTTATAGCATTCGTAAAGAAAACATTAAATGCGCTGCATTCAACGATCACAGATTTTGCAGCGCGAGGAATGTGCTACCTACAATACGAACACTAGTTTTACTAGACCGAGTGCTTCCGTTTAGTTTTTGCTTATGAACATACGGAGTTTTTTTGTCCGTAGGACTACCATACAGATGAGCGGATTTCGGGGTCCGTCGTAGTTACGACGTAAAGATTTGAAGCATGTTTCAAATCTAAAGTCCGTCGGATTTGAGGCTGAAAAAGTCTGCTGAAAGTCCGGGGAAGCCCACGCACGATCGGATTGTCAGCCATCTTTAGTCCGTCGGCGTCCATCAGACTTTTGTAGATGAAAAGTCTGACCGTGTTTTTACGCGGCATTAGACTAGCAAAAAAAGTTAAAACGTTTAGTTTTTTTTATGGGCAAGAATATTTATTTATTTATTTTTATTTTTTTAGAAAGACCTCTCTTTGTGGCTTGTGCCTTTGTATTTGGGCCTATTGGTGCTGTCAGAAAATGGTGGTGCCACTAATCCATGTGGACCAGTGGCTTTAGCTCTATTTTTTAAAAGACTTCCTCTGACTTGTGTCTCTGCATTTAGGTGTGTTGGTGGCATGTCTGTCTCCAGTCAAAGTCTAGAGACTTGACAATAAAAAAATGAAGTATTTTGGGACTACAACTTTGCAGATCAAAGCAGGCCTAGTACCGTTTGCTGAAAACCCATCATTGCTAAATCCACTGGGAAAAAACAACAACTTTTTGACTGAAATTAATCAAATAATGCATTTGGGTGGCAAAAATATGAATGCAATCTATACACTGGGGGGAGAACCTCTGGGGGAATCTAGGATGGAAAAGGACCTGGGGGTCCTAGTAGATGATAGGCTCAGTAATGGCATGCAATGCCAAGCTGCTGCTAACAAAGCAAACAGAATATTGGCATTAAAAAGGGGATCAACTCCAGAGATAAAACGATAATTCTCCCACTCTACAAGACTCTGGTCCGGCCGTACCTGGAGTATGCTGTCCAGTTCTGGGCACCAGTCCTCAGGAAGGATGTACTGGAAATGGAGCGAGTACAAAGAAGGGCAACAAAGCTAATAAAGGGTCTGGAGGATCTTAGTTATGAGGAAAGGTTGTGAGCACTGAACTTATTCTCTCTGGAGAAGAGACGCTTGAGAGGGGATATGATTTCAATTTACAAATACTGTACTGGTGACCCCACAATAGGGAGAAAACATTTTCATGGAAGGAAGTTTAACAAGACACGTGGCCACTCATTAAAATTAGAAGAAAAGAGGTTTAAACTTAAACTACGTAGAAGGTTCTTTACTGTAAGAGCGGCAAGGATGTGGAATTCCCTTCCACAGGCGGTGGTCTCAGCGGGGAGCATTGATAGTTTCAAGAAATGATTAGACAATCACCTGAATGACCACAACATACAGGGATATACAATGTAATACTGACACATAATCACACACATAGGTTGGACTTGATGGACTCGTGTCTTTTTTCGACCTCACCTACTATATGTAAATTAAAGTAGAATTTTCCAGGATTGATTCTGGTTGTAAGCAACAGAATTATAAAAAAAAAAAAAGAACAGCCAAATATGACAGAAGTACATTGTTACCCAGGCTCTTCCGGGAAGCTGTGATTTTTCTGTAAAACCACAGAGAAACAAGAAAGGGTTGGGACTTTAAATAAAGCATGCAATTGGGAATGAGTAACGAACTGTAAATTTGTAAGAAAGTTTATTGCATATATCCATAAGTATGGTCAAAACCAGTACACACATACATATAAGTATGATATTGATTTGATATATATACACACATAAAAAAATAATATACATAAGTGGAAATGCAACTGTTTCCACACTCGAGACTCATGGTTAGCATGTCAGTATGTTGTTATACAACTTCCCCTCAACAATTCTATATCCCTACACCTAGTCTGACCCATTGTTTATACTCTTTGGACACCCAGGCCGCATCTTCTCCTGATGAGTGGTAATTAACCACGTTGAGCTACTGATGCCACAACAATGTGTTTTCTATTTAGAATAACATCAAGATATTTGCAATAATTTGTCTGACAGAATGTCTTACTAGATACTTATTTTTGATTATTATGTCATCAACAATTCATGATTTTAGAAATGGGCGTATGAGTCACCATGAAATACTGTGCCATTGCATTTATGTGTATGTATATGAATTTCTATGTGTATATATATCAAATCAATATTATACTTATATGTATGTGTGTACTGGTTTTGACCATACTTATGGATATATGCAATAAACTTTCTTACAAATTTACAGTTCGTTACTCATTCCCAATTGCATACTTCACCACTTGCTTACTGGGCACCTAAACCCCCCTCCTGTCCAGACCAATTTTCAGCTTTTAGTGCTGTCACTCATTGAATGACAATTGCGCGGTCATGCTACACTGTACCCAAATGAAATTTTTATCATTTTTTCCCCACAAATAGAGCTTTCTTTTGGTGTTATTTGATCACTTCTGGGTTTTTTATTTTTTGTTTAAAAAATTTAAAAAGTCTGATTTTTAAAAAAAAAATACAAAACAGTTTTATATTTTGTTAATACATTTTGCAAACGGGTATTTTTTCTCCTTCATTGATGTATGCTGATGAGGCTACACTGATGGGCACTGATAAGGCGACACTGGTGGGCACTAATAGGGGGCACTGGTGGGCACTGATAGGTGGCATTGGTGGGCACTAAGAGGTGGCACCAATGGGCGGCACTGATGGGCGGCACTGAAGCGCACTAATAGGTGGCACTGATGGGCACTGATGGGTGGCAGTGATGTGCACTGATGGTTGGCAGTGATGGGCACTGATGGGTGGCAGTGATGGGCACTGATGGGCACTGGTAGGTGACACTGATAGGCAGCACTGCTAGGTGGCACTATTGAGGCACTGATTGGCACCACTGGTGGGCATTGATAGGTGGCACTTGTGGGCACTGATAGGTGGTACTGATTGCTGGCACTTAAGTAGTGTGGGCACTGTAGGCATTGATTGGTGGGCACTGTGGGCACCGATTTTTGGCACTGATTTGTGGCACTGGCAGGCGGTACTGGTGGGCACATAACATGCCGTTCCTCTTCAGGACCGATGTCCCTGCAAACGGAAGCCGGTGAAAAAAACGATTACCAATCCTCTGTTTACATCACGTGATCAGCTGTCATTGGCTGACAGCTGATCACGTGGTATGGGGACGGGATCGGCCTCTTACTCGGATCTGTGATCACCCGAGTCTCATTGACTCGGGTGATCACAGCGCGCACCGAGCGCCCCCTTCAGGGGGCGTGGCAAGGCTGCAAAGGGGAGAACGTCAATAGACGTACTCCCGACAAAGCAGATCCGTGCTGTAGCCGTCGTTCAAAATGTTAAAACGCTGAAATCTGAAAATTGGCCTGGGCAGGAAGGGGGTGAAAATGCCCTGTATTGAAGAGGTTAAAATTATTTTTTTTAAACGCCAAAATGGTTCTGTAAGCAAAACAAGTAAGGAGATTAGTTTTCATTGTTGCAAAGAGACATTTACCAACATGTGAGGAGAATGTATTTTTTCTCATACAAGATGTGTTCACCTCTCTGTGTTTTGCTGCACACTGTGCTCTCTATGTGTTCTGTGTGATCTCTTTTCTTCTATAGGAGGGGCCATCAAACCTGGGGTGACCTTCACACCCAACTTGGGGAATATACTACAAGGTGACGATGTGACTCTAACATGTGATGTGCCGTCTACTGTACCAGAGGAGTCCCGGACCTATCACTGGTACAAAGATAAGAGACCAATACCTGGAGATCAACAGAGACATCATATCATTAGATCTTCAGTAGTGGAGGACAGAGGAGATTACCAGTGCCAGACCATCGGGGGTGATATCAGTGATCCCGTCTTCCTTAATGTTACAGATAGTGAGTCATCCATCTCATCTCCATCATTACAGATTGTTAGGTGTGAATAGAACAACCTAAAGTATCATTTTATTACATTTCAGATTATGTCATCCTGCAGAGACCTCCATCTGCCATATATGAAGGAGACCCCCTGACTCTGAGATGTCATCATAATAAAGATTTTAATTCAATAAACACAACATTCTACAAGGATGATCAGGAGATAAAATCATCAGAATCTGACTCCACATTCCATATTCCTAATATAACGATGAGTCAGTCTGGACTGTACAAATGTACTAAAAAAATACACCGCAATGATAGTCTAAATGTGATAGAGCGCTCAGATGTATCCTTTATCTCTGTGAAAGGTAAACTAAAATCCTATTTAAAACTATCCTTAGAAATATTGGTTGATCCAGAGAAAGATGAACTCCCACAAAATTGCTCTTTAGAGTTGACCTTGTTGTAAAAAGTGTGCTTTCCTAACTTCCATAAACCATTTAAAGCCCATTTTTTCCCTAGTTGCATCCCCCCCCCCACCCCATCAAAAAATCTTCTCCGAGGTGGATACAATCACAGCAAAAAGTGGCTCAGCATGGAAGACTTATTTGGGCTTAAAAACAAATCATATGGATTTTAAAAATGTTCTAGAGGAACCTGTCATAATGCAATATCTTGTGAAGTGATGTGTGGTGTATATGTGTGCCATGACTGACTATCATTCAGCTCTGGAGGCCGCCATTGTGTGAATATTGGATGTGGTGCTAGTTCCAGGGCAGAGTAGACCTGTACAGCCCCCCATAGAGACACACCTGTCCCGGAACCAGAACCACTTCCAGCAGTGAGGCTGGGGACTCCTCCAGTACTGCATGGGAGGATCGGATAACTTCAGGTACAGTTGTACTAACATTACAAATATTGAAAGTTTCCTTCTTAAAGTAAAATCAAACACTTATGCCGCGTACACCCAATCGCACATTCCGACAACAAAATCCGTGTTTTTTTTTACAGATATTGGCTCAAACTTGTCTTGCATACACACAGTCACACAAATGTTGTCGGAAATTCTGAACGTCAAGAACGCGGTGACGTACAACACGTAGTTTAATAGCCAGTGCGGCTCTTCTGCTTGATTCCGAGCATGCGTGGAATTTTGTGCGTTGGAATTGTGTACACACGATCAGAGTTTCCGACAACAGATTTTGTTGTCGGAAAATTTGAGATCCAGATCTCAAATTTTGTATGTCGGAAATTCCGACAGAAAATGTCTGATGGAGCCTACACACGGTCGGAATTTCTGACAACAAGCTCCCATCGAACATTTGTTGTGGGAAATTCCGACCGTGTGTACGTGGCGGCGGGATTCTGCTCAAGCTTGCTTTCCATACACATGGTCACACAAAAGTTCGCTGAACTTTTGACCGCCAAGAACGCGGTGACGTACAGTCAAGTCCATAAATATTGGGACATCGACACAATTCTAATCTTTTTGGCTCTATACACCACCACAATGGATTTGAAATGAAACGAACAAGATGTGCTTTAACTGCAGACTTTCAGCTTTAATTTGACATTTACATCCAAATCAGGTGAACGGTGTAGGAATTTCAACAGTTTGTATATGTGCCTCCCACTTTTTAAGGAATCAAAAGTAATGCGACAATTGGCTGCTCAGCTGTTCCATGGCCAGTTGTGTGTTCTTCCCTCATTATCTCATTTACAAGGAGCAGATAAAAGGTCCAGAGTTCATTTCAAGTGTGCTATTTGCATTTGGAATCTGTTGCTGTCAACTCTCAATATGAGATCCAAAGAGCTGTCACTATCAGTGAAGCAAGCCATCATTAGGCTGAAAAAACAAAACAAACCCATCAGAGAGATAGCAAAAACATTAGGTGTGGCCAAATAAACTGTTTGGAACAACCTTAAAAAGAAAGAACATACCGGTGAGCTCAGCAACACCAAAAGACCTGGAAGACCACGGAAAACAACTGTGGTGGATGACCGAAGAATTCTTTCCCTGGTGAAGAAAACACCCTTCACAACAGTTGGCCAGATCAAGAACACTCTTCAGGAGGTAGGTGTATGTGTGCCAAAGTCAACAATCAAGAGAAGACTTCACCAGAGTGAATACAGAGGGTTCACCACAAGATGTAAACCATTGGTGAGCCTCAAAAACAGGAAGGCCAGATTAGAGTTTGCCAAACAACATCTAAAAAATCCTTCACAGTTCTGGAACAACATCCTATGGACAGATGAGACCAAGATCAACTTGTACCAGAGTGATGGGAAGAGAAGAGTATGGAGAAGGAAAGGAACTGCTCATGATCCAAAGCATACCACCTTATCAGTGAAGCATGGTGGTGGTAGTGTCATGGCGTGGGCATGTATGGCTGCCAATGGAACTGGTTCTCTTGTATTTATTGATGATGTGACTGCTGACAAAAGCAGCAGGATGAATTCTGAAGTGTTTCGGACAATATTATCTGCTCATATTCAGCAAAATGCTTCAGAACTCATTGGACGGCGCTTCACAGTGCAGAGGGACAATGACCCGAAGCATATTGCGAAAGCAACCAAAGAGTTTTTTAAGGGAAAGAAATGGAATGTTATGCAATGGCCAAGTCAATCACCTGACCTGAATCCGATTGAGCATGCATTTCACTTGCTGAAGACAAAACTGCTGTTACAAAACTACAAGTCCCATCATGCCTCTGCCTCTGGGTGTCATGCTTGTGGCTGTCAGAGTCTTGCTATGCCTCATGGGACTTGTAGTTCTGCAACAGCTGGAGGTCCGCTAATTGCATATCCCTGATATATTACAAGGTGTCTGCAAACATTTTCTATTCTGCACACACAGACATAGACCACACCACTGGCCTTGGGGAAAATGAATGCTAAGTGAAAGTAAGAAATTGAAACTTTCTACTGAGATCACGTGATCCATCCCATAATAAGAAAAACTGCACTCCAAACGTCCATCTCAATATGAGGGCACTGGACAAATGCCCATTTTCACCTATTATAAAAAAACACCATATTCCTAAAAAGCACCTCTAAATATTTATGGCCAAAAGTTTGTGAGCAATGAGCCATCACAGCTATATGGGTTTGTTGGACATCTCATTCCAAAGCCATGACCATTGATGTTGAGTTGGTCCCCCTTTGTAGCTACAACATCCTCCATGTCTCCAGAAGGGCACCCGCCGACATCCGCCACCTCGGAGTACCTGCTGCTCACGCCGCCATGGTCTTCGGGAGCTCAAAAACAAAACAAAAGCCTGGAAACATCAGGCTCCTCCCAGTGCAGCACGCCACGCTCAGCAAAGACCCAGCGCCACACTCAGTCACTGCAGGAGGAGAATAGTGAGTCTGACTCAGATGCAGGCACCTCAGACACACAGACAGGCATGTTCAAGCAGTTTGAACGAATGCTGCAGAAAGCCCTGAAGCAGACATCAGACCTAATATGCAGCACTGATGGGAATTGATAGGCAAGACTGATTGGCACTAATAGGTGGCACTGATGGGCACTGATTGGCACTCATAGGTGACACTGATGGGCACTGAAAGGCTGCACTGATGTGCTCTTATGGGTGGCACTGATAGGCAATGGCGTCCCTAGGGGGGGGGGGCAGAGGGGTCCCTGACCCCCCCCAACATTATGCTGTGCCCCGCCATGTGCCCCCCCCCCCCCCCCCCAATAAAAAAAAATATTTTTTTTTTCTTTTTTTTTTTTTTTTTACAAGAAATCAATGTCTAAGAGGGAGAGAGTCCCCAGTCAGCTCCTGCGGGTGATTCTTCCCCCCTCCCTCTGCTCGCTGACACTGCATAATGCGAGCGCTCACACAACCACGGCTGCCCGATCTGCTCCTTCCCCTGCATCCTCATTGGCAGGGAGAAGAGCGAGTTGCAGGAAGGACTCCACCAGGACTCTCAGTTACTGAAAAAACAGACTGATTTCTCCCATCCTTAGGACAGGAGAACCAGCCTGTAAATTCCAAGAGATACCAGACCAGAGCAGTCAATAGCAGGATCAGGACAGTAAGAGGAGGCTGGGGAACCCCACAGTGGCAGAACACCAGGACCCGGAGGCAAGACAACCTTTGCAACCCTGATAGTTCTCCCACTGCTTTGGACCCTTATATATTCTTGGTATGCTGGTGACATATATCTCTTGTTTTCTGCCACCCTGGGGGACCCCAATACAGTAGGAAGGGAGCTCACTGCAGAACATGTGAAAGGGCCATTGTGGGGTCATAGTAAAGGGCCCCAGTATATATTTATATATATATATATATATATATATATATATATATATATATATATATATGCATTTTATAGTTGCCCCCCTACTTTTGTCCCTGTCCCCCCATGTGCCCCTCCTAAATATGAAAGCTGGAGACGCCACTGCTGATAGGCAGCACTGATGGGTACTGATAGGCGATACTGATGGGCACTGATAGGTGGCACTGATGGCACTGCACTGGCAAGCATTGCTGATGGGCACTGATTGACATCTGTCTGGGCACTAACTGTCATCCCTGGTGGTACAGGGTGGCACACCTGGTGGCCATCCATTGTGGACATTCCTGGGTTTCCAGTGTAGGCATCTGTGGGGGAGGGCTGCGCTGATAATCAATCAGTGCAGACCCCCCTGTCAGGAGAGCAGCCTATCGGCTCTCCTCTCCTCGCGTCTGTCAGACGCGAGTGAGGAAAAGCCGATACGCGGCTTTTCCTGTTTACACTGTGATCGGCCGTGATTGGACGCAGCTGATCACATGGTAAAGAGCCTCCACAGTAACCTGGAAGCACCGGCTGTTTTCCTGAAAGAAGTCATATGACATCAGGGTAACGGAACCACCGCCCGGTCGGAAGTGGTTAAGGACAGCCCTAGGTACATTTACTGCGGCAGGGCCCTTAAGCACAAAATCACGGCTCTGGGGCGTGTCGATGGACCCACGACCCCACTGTGATTGGACACAGTGGGTACCAATCAGCTGGTCCAGTGGCCACCATGTCTGCCGGTCACCCGCGATCACTTGCTGGAGAGACAGAAAGATGGTCTGCCTATGTAAACAAGCCAGATTGTCGTTCTGTCAGACAGGAAGAGAGAGATCTATAATTCCTGCTAATCAGGAACACAGATGTCTCTGTTCCTCGAGTGCACCCATCCCCCACACAGTAAGAAAACACACCCAGAGAACACAGATCGTCCCTGATGTTAACCCCTTCCCTGCCAGTGTCATTTATATGGTGACAGTACTTTTTTTTTTAGCATTCATCACTGTATTGGTGTCACTGGTCCCCGAAAAGTGTCACTTAGTGTCAGATTTCTCCGTCGGAATGTTGCCGTCCTGCTAAAAATCGCTGAACGCCGCCATTACTAGTAAAAATATTTAAAAAATAAAAAGTCCTTAAATCTATCCCATCGTTTGTAGACAATAACTTTTGAGCAAACCAATCAATATACGCTTATTGGGATTTTTTTTACCAAAAATATGTAGCAGAACACAAACTGGCCTAGACTGAAGAAGAAATTAGATTATTTTATTTTTTTATTAATAATGTTTATTAGCAAAAAGTAAAAATTTTTTTTTTTTTTCAAAATTGTCGGCCTTTTTTTGTTTATAGCGAAAAAAATAAAAACCGCAGAGGTGATCAAATACCACCAAAAGGAAGCTCTATTTGTGGGGAAAAAGGAAATACATTTTGTTTGGGTACAACATCGCACGACCGTGCAATTGTCAGTTAAAGCGATGCATTGCATCGCAAAAAATGGCCTGGTCATGAAGTGGGGTAAAACCTTCCGGACCTGAAGTGGTTAAACAGAAATCCTGGGGCAACGGTCATGGCACCAGCTAAAACTGGAGCATAGGCAAAGATTAAAAGATGAAGAAACTGCATACTCAGTAAGAGGTTAAATCCGCTAGTGAAAGTGTTAAAAAATGTAGTGTGTAATATCACTTTAAAGCCAAGAAACAAGAAATATAACTGAGAAATATTATGAGAAGTGACTGACTGGTTAAGTTGATAGTAGACTGATAAGCCCTAATGCAATCAAGTAGGCCAGGGATATGCAATTAGCGGACCTCCAGCTGTTGCAAAACTACAAGTCCCATCATGCCTCTGCCTCTGGGTGTCATACTTGTGTCTGTCAGAGTCTTGCTATGCCTCATGGGACTTGTAGTTCTGCAACAGCTGGAGGTCCGCTAATTGCATATCCCTGAAGTAGACTTATTACCAGCCTCCCCTTGCACCACTGGGGTTCTGAGCCTAGTTACCTCCCAGTACATTGCCCAATTGAAGTCTGTATGTTTGTGTTGGTTTCCTCCAGTGTCTTGGTTGACCACTCACAATCTAAATATACAGGTAGAATAAATGACTTGTGACAAAATTGACCTTACCGGGTTCTCTATTACCGTGTATTAGTGTAGTGGATACAATAGTTCAGGGGTTGGCAGCCTATGGCCCGCCGCTGCTAAATGTCCAGCCTGTCAGTGCACGTGGTGAATTTATGTGCACTGCACAGCCCTCCATGCTGACCCCTGGCTTAGCCAAACATGGATGGAAATTATTCTGTGTCCACTGAAAATCATTGTGTGATTTGTCAACATTTAAAGAAAAATTGTTTTCCCATTCATTTCTATTTCTAACAATTTACTCTTCCAGAGCTCTTCTCTCCTCCAGAAATAAAAGTGACCCCGTCCAGGGTAATAGAAGGAGATGAGATGACGGTGAGATGTGACACCAGACTGGATCCGCTCAGAGGCGGCACAGAGCTGCACTTTGCCTTCTACAGAGATGGACGGACTGTGCGGGGATACAATGTATCTGATACATACAGAGTGCGGTCATCTCAGCTGGAGGATTCTGGGAAATATACCTGTGAAGTGAGGATGACATCTGACACTGTGAAGAAGATGAGTAATGGGTTCCATATCCAGATACATGGTAAGCGTGTAAAAGTAAATCAAGTCAATGAGACCTCCAAACATTGGCAGAAAACACATTGAGCTTTCCCAGGATTCAATGTGTGGTGTCACAAGATTAGGTGCACTGCCTTCTGGAGTCTAAGGGTGGATTAAATGTGTCATCAACATTCATACCCGCACCTTATGTTTTTCATCTGAATAAGATGTGCGTTGAATCATGTGGTGTCTAGGGATGAGCTTCGAGTTTGAGTCGAACTCAGGTTCAACTCGAACATCGGCTGTTCACCAGTTCGCCGAACAGCGAACAATTTGGGGTGTTCGTGGCAAATTCAAAAAGCAGCGGAACACCCTTGAAAAGTCTATGGGAGAAATCAAAAGTGCTAATTTTAAAGGCTTATATGCATGCTATTGTCATAAAAAGTGTTTGGGGACCTGGGTCCTGCCCCAGGGGACATGGATCAATGCTAAAAAAAATGATGGCATGGTGGGAGACTCCCGCTGTGTGCCGCTTCTCCTCTTCTGGCGGTTCTTAAATAACGGGGGCGGGGCCACCCGGTGACCCCCCCCTCTGATGCACGGGGACTTGACGGGGACTTCCCTATGGCATTCTCAGTGACGTCAGATGTCACGGGGAATGCCACAGGGAAGTCCCCGTCAAGTTCCCAGCTCCAGAGGGGGGCGGGGTCACCGGGTTGCCCCGCCCCCCCGTTATTTAAGAACCGTCAGAAGAGGGGAACCGTCACACAGTGGGAGCCTCCCATCATACCATCATGGAAGCGGAGCGGCCCGAGGAGAAGAAGGGAAGAAGACGCCGTGGAGCAAGATGCCGGACGAGAACACAGGAGGAAGAACCAGAAGAACCAGAAGAAGAAGAAGATGGAGGAAGAAACCGAAGGAAGATAGAAGATAGAAGATAGAAGAAAGAAGATAGAAGAAAGAAGAAGCATTTAAATAAAGGAATTGACAAAAACTGTCTCTTGTCATTTTTAACAGTTTTTTTGTGAAATGGTAGGGGTACTTTTGTACCCCCTTACCATTTCACACAGGGGGCAGGGCCGGGATCTGGGGGTCCCCTTGTTAAAGGGGGCTTCCAGATTCTGATAAGCCCCCCACCCGCAGACCCCCACAACCACTGGGCAAGGGTTGTGGGGATGAGGCCTTTGTCCCCATCAACATGGGGACAAGGTGTTTTGGGGAGCTACCCCAAAGCACCCTCCCAATGTTGAGGGCATGTGGCCTGGTACGATTCAGGAGGGGGGGCGCTCTCTCGTTCCCCCCTCTTTTCCTGCGGCCTGCCAGGTTGCGTGCTTGGATAAGGGTCTGGTATGGATTTTTGGGGGGACCCCACGCTATTTTTTTTTAAATTTTGGCGCGGGGTTCCCCTTAAAATCCATACCAGACCTGAAGGGTCTGGTATGGAATTTAGGGGGACCCCCCATGTCATTTTTTTTTTTTAATTTGGTTCGGGGTTCCCCTGTGGGGAATTCCCATGCCGTTTTTATCAGTGAAATTTTATGTGTATTGTCTGACCGGCAATTCATTAATAGCCGCGAGTAGTTTT
Organism: Aquarana catesbeiana; assembly: GCF_042186555.1. Lineage (NCBI taxonomy): Eukaryota > Metazoa > Chordata > Amphibia > Anura > Ranidae > Aquarana > Aquarana catesbeiana. The sequence continues at coordinate 231,220,082 of NC_133336.1, forward strand.
AAATGACTTTTACAGGCATACTATAGACACCCCCAAGGTACGTAATTTAAAGGAATATTACACTTTTATTGTTTCACTTTAAGCATTATTAAAATCACTGCTCCCGAAAAAACGGCCGTTTTTAAAACTTTTTTTGTATTGATCCATGTCCCATGGGGCAGGACCCAGATCCCCAACACTTTTTATGACAATAACTTGCATATAAGCCTTTAAAATTAGCACTTTTGATTATATATGTTCGTGTCCCATAGACGTTTGCGTTCGTGTTCGCGTGTTCGAACAAATTTTTTGCCTGTTCGCAAGTTCTGGTGCAAACCGAACAGGGGGGTGTTCGGCTCATCCTAGTGGTGTCTTGGTGTCATTTGGTTGACCTGTACACACAGCCTATAGTAAAGGAAATCTTCACATTCTGGTGTCAGAAGTTTTTGTTTGTGTTCAAACATGAGGCATAGCATTGCACAGGTTAAAGAATGACCTCTGTCTGTAGTCTGAGAACTGACACTTCCTGTGAAGAAACTACATGTCCCACAATCCCTGGGTCCCTCGGACTAGTGCTCTGCAGGTGAGGGCCACACAGTAATTAGATCTGACACAAACACAAACAGACAGAGCAATTAACAGGGAGATCACCATGCAGTCTTTCATCACATTATCACTCCCACATTTGTGTTACAACACAGAGGAAATGGTGAGGCCTGGATTGGAGGCTGTGTGACCTGACACAAGAAGTTGCCTCTTTAATGGATAATGACAAGCTAGGTGAATGAATACATGGACATAAGGGGATTGATTGGCACTACAAATTACAGTTACAACATGTGAGCCCATCATTACAAAATGGGACAAACAGCAGAGGGAATAATCATAGTTTAAACCACATAAAACATTTGAAAGCATAAAATACCTTTATGTGAACATACTGTATGCTTTGGCTGACCCTGACTACAGTCCATTGAAGTCTATCTAGCTTTGTGCTGTTTCCAGAGTGCAATGTACAACATCCAAATCGGAAAAGTATTGTGTTTGTTGGCTGTGCTAAGAGTAGCCACGATCAAACCAAGCTATTCTATTTTTTTATTTTCTGTTTTATTCTTTTCTGTTCTATTATTTTCTATTCTATTCAAATTTGAATTTATTGAATTGGAAATTCAAATTTCAGAAGATGGTTAAATTCATTCTATTCTATTGTTTTTCTCTATTCTTTTATTTTATTTTATTCTATTTTATTATTTTCTATTTTATTCTAATGTATTTTATTCTATATCTTTTATTTTGAAATTCAAATTTCTGAAGATTATATTGTTAATATTTTAGTCTATTCTTTTCAATTCTATTCTATTCTTTTTTTCTATTCTTTTCTTTTCTGTTATTTTTTTAATCTCTTTTTATTCACTTCAATCATCCCTCTATTCTTGTTTTGAAATTCAATTTGAGTTTTTAAATTCAATTCGAATTTGAATTTTGGCCAAATTAGTTTTTTTTTATTCATTTAAATGTGTTACTATTGTAATTTGGAAATTCGAAAACATCTGAATTTCAGAGTAACAAAAAATATGTCCAAATTTTAATTTGGAACAAAACGAACCGCACGTGTCTGTCTATTTGTTACATTTTACAGATCTGCTTACAAGTTAAGGCTTTTACAAGATATTGGTTTGCATTAAAGGTTACCTACCTTTTGTAAAACAAAAATATATGAAAAAAAAGAGAGAGTATATACAATTGCTACACAAGCTTCTTGTAATTTATTGTTGCCAAAAGTCCTTTATACTCTGCAGTGCTTACAGATAATGAATTACCCGTGGAAGTAATCGCTGCAGCTGTAATTGGGAGTCTTGTGGTCATTGTCATCTCTGCTGTTCTTATCTGGAAATGGAAAAAAAGAAAAAGTGTTTCACATGAAATGGCACATCAAACAACATCTACAGCAGGTAATTAGAATGTATCCATAGTACCACTCTGATCATACCAAGACCGATGGACTCCTATCAGTATGTAGGCAAGACAGTGGCGGCTGGTGAAGTTTTAGGATGCGGGGACGCCAGACCCCGCCCTTCCTTTTTGACCCCTCCCACTTGGTGAAAATGAGCGTGGTTTCAGCAAAATAGTGGGCGTGGCTCTAAGGTGGTGTGGTTAGCGTCTGAGATGAATGAGGGATGGAGGGAGAGGGAGAGAGGGAGGGACAGCAGGCTCAGATCCTACTAGGGATGAGCTTCGTGTTCGAGTCGAACCCATGTTCGACTCGAACATTGGCTGTTCGATCGTTCGTCGAATTGCGAACGATATGGGCCGTTCGCGCCAAATTCGTGTGGTGCGTCACGGCCCATAATTCACTGCGGCATCGCAGTGCATTGCTTGCTGATGATTGGCCAAGCATGCACTATGACCCGCATGCTTGGCCAATCACAGCGCCGCCTTAACAGAGAGCCATAATTGGCCAAAGCCAAGGAGGCTTTGGCCAATTATGGCTCAGGGGATTTAGTACACGCCCCACACTATATAAGGCCGCCTGCACGGCGGCCCTGTGCAGTGTGTTCCGGTGTGCTTAGAGAGAGAGAGAGACAGTGTCATTTCATTTGAGTTAGCTAGATTAGGCAGGACAGTCAGTCAGTTAGCTGCACTTAAAGTGTATTGTGTATATATATGCATCCCAGGTGTTGCATATATATATATATATACACTGTATTCAGTTTAGCTAGATCCGTTCCTGTTATCTTCTAGACTATTTACATTTAGTGCAGTGCGTCCTGCTCACAGTGTTCAGCTAGATCCGTTCCTGTTATATTCCTACTGACAGGCAGGCTTGTCTTGTTACAGTATTTTGAAGAAAATTACTGGTGTTCTTTTGATCCTATTAGTGCCACAGTCAGGCAGCTAGACTATTTACATTTAGTGCAGTGCATCCTGCTCACAGTGTTCAGCTAGATCCGTTCCTGTTATCTTCTTACTGACAGGCAGGCTTGTCTTGTTACAGTATTTTAAAGAAAATTACTGGTGTTCTTTTGATCCTATTAGTACCACAGTCAGGCAGCTAGACTATTTACAATTAGTGCAGTGCGTCCTGCTCACAGTGTTCTGCTAAACCTACAAGTTAGTGGGGTGCGTGCTGCTCACAGTGTTCAGCAAAACCTACAAGTTAGTGGGGTGCGTCCACCTCACAGTGTTCAGCTAAACCTACAAGCTAGTGGGGTGCGTCCTGCTCACAGTGTTCAGCTAGATCCGTTCCTGTTATCTTCTTACTGACAGGCAGGCTTGTCTTGTTACAGTATTTTAAATAAAATTGCTGGTGTTCTTTTGATCCTATTAGTACCACAGTCAGGCAGCTAGACTATTTACAGTTAGTGCAGTGCGTCCTGCTCACAGTGTTCTGCTAAACCTACAAGTTAGTGGGGTGCGTCCTGCTCACAGTGTTCAGCTAAACCTACAAGTTAGTGGGGTGCGTCCACCTCACAGTGTTCAGCTAAACCTACAAGCTAGTGGGGTGCGTCCTGCTCACAGTGTTCAGCTAGATCCGTTCCTGTTATCTTCTTACTGACAGGCAGGCTTGTCTTGTTACAGTATTTTAAAGAAAATTACTGATGTTCTTTTGATCCTATTAGTACCACAGTCAGGCAGCTAGACTATTTACAGTTAGTGCAGTGCATCCTGCTCACAGTGTTCTGCTAAACCTACAAGCTAGTGGGGTGCGTCCTGCTCACAGTGTTCAGCTAAACCTACAAGTTAGTGGGGTGCGTCCACCTCACAGTGTTCAGCTAAACCTACAAGCTAGTGGGGTGCGTCCTGCTCACAGTGTTCAGCTAGATTTGTTTCTGTTATCTTCTTACTGACAGGCAGGCTTGTCTTGTTACAGTAAATACAGCTACCTGAAGAAAATTGCTGGTGTTCTTTTGATCCTATTAGTACCACAGTCAGGCAGCTAGACTATTTACAGTTAGTGCAGTGCGTCCTGCTCACAGTGTTCTGCTAAACCTACAAGTTAGTGGGGTGCGTCTTGCTCACAGTGTTCAGCTAAACCTACAAGTTAGTGGGGTGCGTCCACCTCACAGTGTTCAGCTAAACCTACAAGCTAGTGGGGTGCGTCCTGCTCACAGTGTTCAGCTAGATCCGTTCCTGTTATCTTCTTACTGACAGGCAGGCTTGTCTGGTTACAATATTTTAAAGAAAATTGCTGGTGTTCTTTTGATCCTATTAGTACCACAGTCAGGCAGCTAGACTATTTACAGTTAGTGCAGTGCGTCTTGCTCACAGTGTTCTGCTAAACCTACAAGTTAGTGGGGTGCGTCCACCTCACAGTGTTCAGCTAAAGCTACCTGTAGAAGGTTGGTGGTATTCTCATACTACAGGCAGGCAGTTGATTTTGCTAGCTGCAGTATCAGTACATATATATATATATATATATATATATATATATATATATATATATATATATATCCCAGCTTAGTGCAGCTACAGGCCATTAGTATGTCTGGAAGGCCAAGAAGGAGAGGCAGACAGTCACAAGCCAATAAGAGAGGGCAAGCAGGCTCTGTGTCTAGTGCTGGTCGTGGAGACGGTGCATCCTCATCAGCACGTGGCCATGGGACACGCTTGGCCTTTTTTTCGGCAGCTGGCCATGTTGAGCCGCAACATGCGGAAGACTTGGTCGAGTGGATGACCAAGCCGTCCTCATCCTCCTCATCCTCTCTCACCCATGCCCAGGGTACTTTGTCTGGCAAAGCAGCGGCCTCTTCCCTCGGCTCAATGTCATCAGTGACTCCTTCCCTAGCCCCACCATGTCCTCCTGAGGAGTCCCTCGAACTGTTTGACCACAGTGTTGGGTACATGCTCCAGGAGGATGCCCAGCGTTTGGAAGGCTCTGATGATGATACTGAGCTCGATGAAGGCAGTAACACGAGCACGGACAGAGGGGGTGCCCAAGAAGGACAGCAATCTGGCAGTCATGCTCCCCCTGCTGCAGCATACTGCCAGGTTTGCTCCAGTGATGAGGAGGGAGGGGATGATGAGGTCACTGACTCAACGTGGGTGCCTGATAGGAGAGAGGAGGAGGAGGAGGAGGCGTCACATCACCAACGAGGCAGGATGCCCTCCAGGGGCCAGCCTAAGGGCAGCACATTGACTGCATCACACCCCAAAGCTCCACATGTGCAGGGCGCTGCAGTCTCTGCGCGTTATTCAAAAAGTTCTTTGGTGTGGGCCTTTTTTGAGACGAGTGCATCAGATCGCACCGCTGCTATTTGCAACATATGTCTCAAGCGTATCTCGCGTGGCCAAAACATCTCCCGCTTGGGTACCACATGCTTGACCAGACATATGTTGACCTGCCATGCAGTTCGTTGGCAAGCGTATCTAAAAGACCCACACCAAAGAACAAAGAGGACCTCTGCTTGCTCCTCATCAGCTGAGATTTCCAACCCCACTAGACCTTCAGTCCTCTCTGAGACCTGCACTGAGAGGAATAAAGGTGTAGAATTAGGTGTGTCACAGCCACGTACTTGTGGGCAATCTGATTTTGGTACACCGACGTCAGATTGTACCAGGCAAATTTCCCTGCCCCAGCTGCTGCACCGCCGAAAGAAGTTTGCTCCCAGCCATCCACATGCCCAGCGGTTGAATGCTAGCTTGGCAAAATTGCTAGCACTTCAACTGCTGCCTTTTCAGTTGGTAGACTCTGCCCCCTTCCGTGAGTTTGTGGAATGTGCAGTTCCTCAGTGGCAGGTACCCAAACGCCACTTTTTCTCACAGAAGGCGATTCCTGCTCTCTACCAGCATGTGGAAGGCAATGTCCATGCCTCGCTGGACAGGGCGGTCAGCGGTAAGGTGCATATTACCGCTAACTCATGGTCCAGCAGGCATGGACAGGGACGTTACCTAAGTTTCACGGCGCATTGGGTGACTCTGCTGGCAGCTGGGAAGGATGCAGGACAAGGTGCAGTAGTGTTGGAGGTTGTTCCGCCACCACGCCTCCAAAATGCTAATGATTGTGACACACCTCTCTCCTCCACCCCCTCCTCTTCTTCTTCCTCCATGGCCTCTTCCTCGGAACCAGCGGTGCTCCGTAGTCGTTCAAGGGGCTACGCAAGTACGCAGGCCAAAAGATGCCATGCGGTGCTTGAGCTGGTGTGCTTGGGGGACAGGAGCCACACTGGGGCAGAGGTTCTGTCAGCTCTGCAGGGGCAGGTTCAGAGGTGGTTGACGCCACGCCAACTTAAGGCAGGAATGGTGGTTTGCGACAATGGCACCAACCTCCTCTCTGCCCTCCGACAGGGACAAATGACCCATGTGCCCTGTTTGGCTCACGTCCTTAACTTGGTGGTGCAGCGGTTCTTGGGCAGGTACCCGGGCTTACAGGATGTCCTGAGGCAGGCCAGGAAAGTCTGTGTGCATTTCCGCCGGTCATATAATGCCAGTGCTCGGCTGACGGACCTCCAAAAGGAGTTTAACCTGCCCAAGAACCGCCTAATCTGTGACATGCCCACCAGGTGGAACTCAACGTTGGCCATGCTGCAGCGGCTGCACACGCAGCAGAGGGCCATCAATGAGTACCTGTGCGACTATGGCACCAGGACAGGGTCAGGGGAGCTTGGTTTTTTTTCCCCACGCCAGTGGGCCATGATCAGGGATGCATGCACTGTCCTGTCACCATTTGAGGAGGCCACGAGGATGGTGAGCAGTGACAGTGCATGCATCAGTGACACTGTCCCCCTTGTCCACCTGTTGGAGCACATGCTGCGTGGAATAATGGACAGGGCACTTGAGGCAGAACAGAGGCAGGAAGAGGAGGACTTCCTTAGCTCTCAAGGCCCCCTTTATCCAGACAGTGTTCCTGCGTGCCCGCCGATCTCACAGGAAGAGGACGAGGAGGAAGAGGAGGAGGAGGAGGAGGAAGATTGTGTCAGTATGGAGGTGGAGCCTGGCACTCAGCATCAGCAGCAGTCTTTAAGGGATCAGTCCCAAGAAACACATGGACTTGTACGTGGCTGGGAGGAGGTGGCTGCGGACCATGTCGTCCTTAGTGACCCAGAGGACTCCGGACCGAATGCCTCAGCAAACCTACGCTGCATGGCCTCCCTGATCCTGCAAAGCCTGCGTAAGGATCCTCGTATTCGTGGTATCAAGGAGAAGGACCAATACTGGCTGGCAACCCTCCTTGATCCACGTTACAAGGGTAAGGTTGCGGACCTTATCTTGCCATCGCAGAGGGAGCAGAGGATGAAACATCTTCGGGAGGCCTTGCAGAAAGGTCTGTGCAACGCGTTCCCAGAGACTGGGAGGTTACAAACTCCTGTTTCTGGACAACGTGTTGCTGAGGCTTCGGTCAGTCAAAGAAGGAGCGGTGGAGAAGGTGGCCGTCTGACCGATGAGTTCAGACAATTTTTTGGTCCGCAGCCCCAAGGTATGATCGGTTCCAGCAACCATCGCCAGCGTCTGTTTTACATGGTGCAGGAATACCTAGGAGCAAGATCAGACTTGGACACCTTTCCCACCGAAAATCCTCTGGGTTACTGGGTCTTGAGGATGGATCACTGGCCAGAGCTTGCACAGTATGCAATTGAGCTACTGGCCTGTCCTGCATCCAGCGTTCTTTCGGAACGCACATTCAGTGCTGCTGGAGGCGTGGTAACCGATCACAGGGTGCGTCTGTCCACTGACTCGGTCGATCGACTGACCTTCATAAAAATGAATGAGTCTTGGATCACCACCAGCTACCAAGCACCTGATGCTGATGTAACCGAATAATTTTTTTTGAAATCTCAGATCCCTTCAAAGACTGCCTATGCTGATGCTGAGTGACTATTCCTGAGTAATTATCCTCTTCCTCCTCAATCATCATGCTGATAGCTTGTAAGAGCATTTTTGGTTCTGGGCGCCACCACCAGTGCCTAAGGCACAATTTTTCAGCCCCTGTTTAACAGGGGCGTGTAATTACGATTTTTGATGTAATACTTTGCAGCAGGGCTCGTTCCTGCATTCCAACTAGAGTGTCTGTGAGGGGTTGCAGTGTTGTGGCACCAGCACCAGTGCCTAAGGCCCAATTTTTCAGCCCTTGTTTAACAGGGGCGTGTAATTACAATTTTTGATGCAATACTTTGCAGCAGGGCTCGTTCCTGCATTCCAACTAGAGTGTCTGTGAGGGGTTGCAGTGTTGTGGCACCAGCACCAGTGCCTAAGGCCTAATTTTTCAGCTCCTGTTCAACAGAGGCATGTAATTACAATTCTTGATCTAATATTTCACAGCAGAGCCCTGTGAGGGCTTACAGTGTTGTGGCCACAGCAACACCTAAGGCCCAAATTTCTGCTGAGTATATAGGGCAGGACCCTACTTTCAAACAACTAACTTACAAACGACTCCTACTTGCAAACGGAAGGAGACAACAGGAAGTGAGAATAAATCTACCCCTAGGAAGGGAAATTCTCTCCTGTAAGAGTTAATATGGGAAAAACATTTCTCCTTTCCACTGATGCTTTCCAATCCATTGGGACAAAAAGTGAGGTGAAATCTTCTGAAGAGGAGGAAAGACAGCAAAACAAATGTCACAGGGGTGATAACCCTTCCCTATGTTTTCCAAAAAGCTTAAAAAAGATTTTTTGGCTGGAGCTAAACACGTTAAAAATGTACCCGTTCAAAATTACAAAGAGATTCTACTTAACAACAAACCTACAGCCTGTATACTGCTGTTCAGAGTATATAGGGCCTGGTGGCCCCACACCTTTCCTTATTTTAATTTGGGTGCGGGGTTCCCCTTAATATCCATACAAGACCCAAAGGGCCTGGTAATGGACTGGGGGGTACCCATGCCGTTTGTCTCACTGATTTTCATCCATATTGCCAGGACCCGACATTACATTAAACCCGCAAGCAGTTTTAAATGAGATTTTTTCCTTTAAAAATGACATTTGGTGCAGGGACTGTTCTAAACACGGGAAACACGCGTCACTTTACAGGCATACTATAGACACCCCTCAGGTACGATATTTAAAGGAATATTTCACTTTTTTTTTTTTTACTTTAAGCATCATTAAAATCACTGCTCCCGAAAAAACGGCCGTTTTAAAAAGTTTTTTTTGCATTGATACATGTCCCCTGGGGTAGGACCCGGGTCCCCAAACCCTTTTTAGGACAATACCATGCAAATTAGCCTTTAAAATGAGCACTTTTGATTTCGAACGTTCGAGTCCCATAGACGTCAATGGGGTTCTAACGTTCGTGCGAACTTTCGGTCCGTTCGCAGGTTCTGGTGCGAACCGAACCGGGGGGTGTTCGGCTCATCCCTAGATCCTACACAACAATATAAATATGTGTATTCTAGAACATTTAACAATCAGCAGCTAAAGATACTCCAAACACCTGGTGTTAGCACTTCAATCATCCCGGCACCAAGGTTGTTATGATGTCAGGATGATTGAAGCGCATTATTTCTATTATTATATTGTAATATAAAATTAAATCATTCAACTCACCATAATGCAGAATCAGTGGGAGCCCCGAGCGTGTCACTTGCCGCGTCGCCACCTACCAGATGCCATCAGGTGCCCCCAGCGGAGTCCCTCCTTACATGCAGCAAATGCAGCTTCTGTCACATAAAATGTAGCCTGTGTCCCATCAAATGCAGGAAATGCAGCCTGTGTCCCATTAAATGCAGCCTGTGTCCCATTAAATGCAGCCTGTGTCACATTAAATGCAGCCTGTGTCCCATTAAATGCAGCCTGTGTCACATTAAATGCAGCCTGTGTCCCATTAAATGCAGCCTGTGTCACATTAAACTCCCCCCCTTCTCTGCGGGAACACATCGGTACTTACCTTGCTGTGTTGTCCTCTCCTGCGGTGTCTCCTTCCACTGGCAGCGGCGATGGAGAAGTCCGCTCCTCACACTTCCGGTTTTCTCTCTCTCTTGAGCACAATGGGAGAAAGAAAACAGGAATGTGCAGAGTGACTCCAAAGGCCCTGTCTTATCAGGAGATGAATTGGGGACAGTGGAAAAAGGGAAGCATCAGAGAAGATGGGATTAAACAGCCTTTTTTACACAATGCGAAGGATATATCCCTTAGGTTCCAAAGCGAGTACAACAATCATGCTTTCCTGCATATACACACTGATTTTACTGTTGTGGGTTTAGTAACACTTTAAATCTGAAAAGATGTGCACAGAGAAAAATCTATCTGCCTCCAGTGTATTTTTTTTTTATTGAAAAAAACAATGCAGCGCTAAACATAAAAGTCAGGATTGGGTAATCCACAAATATGAGACTATCCAACGTGCAACGTGATAGTGTGATAACCATGTGCAAGGAAAAAATGAAACAATGTTGTTTGTTAGTCCATGACTAGGGATGAGCCGAACACCCCCCGGTTCGGTTCGCACCAGAACCCGCGAACGGACCGAAAGTTCGCACGAACGTTAGAACCCCATTGACGTCTATGGGACTCGAACGTTCGAAATCAAAAGTGCTCATTTTAAAGGCTAATTTGCATGGTATTGTCCTAAAAAGGGTTTGGGGACCCGGGTCCTACCCCAGGGGACATGTATCAATGCAAAAAAAACTTTTAAAAACGGCCGTTTTTTCGGGAGCAGTGATTTTAATGATGCTTAAAGTAAAAAAAAAAAAGTGAAATATTCCTTTAAATATCGTACCTGGGGGGTGTCTATAGTATGCCTGTAAAGTGACGCATGTTTCCCATGTTTAGAACAGTCCCTGCACCAAATGTCATTTTTAAAGGAAAAAATCTCATTTAAAACTGCTTGCGGGTTTAATGTCATGTCGGGTCATGGCAATATGGATGAAAATCAGTGAGACAAACGGCATGGGTACCCCCCAGTCCATTACCAGGCCCTTTGGGTCTTGTATGGATATTAAGGGGAACCCCGCACCCAAATTAAAATAAGGAAAGGTGTGGGGCCACCAGGCCCTATATACTCTGAACAGCAGTATACAGGCGGTGCAAACAAGACAGGGACTGTAGGTTTGTTGTTAAGTAGAATCTGTTTGTAATTTTGAACATTTTTAACGTGTTTAGCTCCAGCCAAAAAATCTTTTCTAAGCTTTTTGGAAAACATAGGGAAGGGTTATCACCCCTGTGACATTTGTTTTGCTGTCTTTCCTCCTCTTCAGAAGATTTCACCTCACTTTTTTGTCCCAATGAAAAATGTTTTTTGAAAATTTGGGTTTTTTTGTGGAACAAGGATTGGAAAGCATCAGTGGAAAGGAGAAATTGTTTTCCCATATTAACTCTTACAGGAGAGAATTTCCCTTCCTAGGGGTAGATTTCATCTCACTTCCTGTTGTCTCCTTCCGTTTGCAAGTAGGAGTCGTTTGTAAGTTAGATGTTTGAAAGTAGGGTCCTGCCCTATATACTCAGCAGAAATTTGGGCCTTAGGTGTTGCTGTGGCCACAACACTGTAAGCCCTCACAGGGCCCTGCTGTGAAATATTAGATCAAGAATTGTAATTACATGCCCCTGTTGAACAGGAGCTGAAAAATTAGGCCTTAGGCACTGGTGCTGGTGCCACAACACTGCAACCCCTCACAGACACTCTAGTTGGAACGCAGGAACGAGCCCTGCTGCAAATTATTGCTTCAAAAATTGTAATTACACGCCCCTGTTAAACAGGGGCTGAAAAATTGTGCCTTAGGCACTGGTGGTGGCGCCCAGAACCAAAAATGTTCTTACAAGCTATCAGCGTGATGATTGAGGAGGAAGAGGATAATTACTCAGGGATAGTCACTCAGCATCAGCATAGGCAGTCTTTGAAGGGATCTGAGATTTCAAAAAAAATTATTCGGTTACATCAGCATCAGGTGCTTGGTAGCTGGTGGTGATCCAAGACTCATTCATTTTTATGAAGGTCAGCCGATCGACCGAGTCGGTGGACAGACGCACCCTGTGATCGGTTACCACGCCTCCAGCAGCACTGAATGTGCGTTCCGAAAGAACGCTGGATGCAGGACAGGCCAGTAGCTCAATTGCATACTGTGCAAGCTCTGGCCAGTGATCCATCCTCAAGACCCAGTAACCCAGAGGATTTTCGGTGGGAAAGGTGTCCAAGTCTGATCTTGCCCCTAGGTATTCCTGCACCATGTAAAACAGACGCTGGCGATGGTTGCTGGAACCGATCATACCTTGGGGCTGCGGACCAAAAAATTGTCTGAACGCATCGGTCAGACGGCCACCTTCTCCACCGCTCCTTCTTTGACTGACCGAAGCCTCAGCAACACGTTGTCCAGAAACAGGAGTTTGTAACCTCCCAGTCTCTGGGAACGCGTTGCACAGACCTTTCTGCAAGGCCTCCCGAAGATGTTTCATCCTCTGCTCCCTCTGCGATGGCAAGATAAGGTCCGCAACCTTACCCTTGTAACGTGGATCAAGGAGGGTTGCCAGCCAGTATTGGTCCTTCTCCTTGATACCACGAATACGAGGATCCTTACGCAGGCTTTGCAGGATCAGGGAGGCCATGCAGCGTAGGTTTGCTGAGGCATTTGGTCCGGAGTCCTCTGGGTCACTAAGAACGACATGGTCCGCAGCCACCTCCTCCCAGCCACGTACAAGTCCATGTGTTTCTTGGGACTGATCCCTTAAAGACTGCTGCTGATGCTGAGTGCCAGGCTCCACCTCCATACTGACACAATCTTCCTCCTCCTCCTCTTCCTCCTCGTCCTCTTCCTGTGTGATCGGCGGGCACGCAGGAACACTGTCTGGATAAAGGGGGCCTTGAGAGCTAAGGAAGTCCTCCTCTTCTTGCCTCTGTTCTGCCTCAAGTGCCCTGTCCATTATTCCACGCAGCGTGTGCTCCAACAGGTGGACAAGGGGGACAGTGTCACTGATGCATGCACTGTCACTGCTCACCATCCTTGTGGCCTCCTCGAATGGTGACAGGACAGTGCATGCATCCCTGATCATGGCCCACTGGCGTGGGGAAAAAAAACCAAGCTCCCCTGACCCTGTCCTGGTGCCATAGTCGCACAGGTACTCATTGATGGCCCTCTGCTGCGTGTGCAGCCGCTGCAGCATGGCCAACGTTGAGTTCCACCTGGTGGGCATGTCACAGATTAGGCGGTTCTTGGGCAGGTTAAACTCCTTTTGGAGGTCCGTCAGCCGAGCACTGGCATTATATGACCGGCGGAAATGCACACAGACTTTCCTGGCCTGCCTCAGGACATCCTGTAAGCCCGGGTACCTGCCCAAGAACCGCTGCACCACCAAGTTAAGGACGTGAGCCAAACAGGGCACATGGGTCATTTGTCCCTGTCGGAGGGCAGAGAGGAGGTTGGTGCCATTGTCGCAAACCACCATTCCTGCCTTAAGTTGGCGTGGCGTCAACCACCTCTGAACCTGCCCCTGCAGAGCTGACAGAACCTCTGCCCCAGTGTGGCTCCTGTCCCCCAAGCACACCAGCTCAAGCACCGCATGGCATCTTTTGGCCTGCGTACTTGCGTAGCCCCTTGAACGCCTACGGAGCACCGCTGGTTCCGAGGAAGAGGCCATGGAGGAAGAAGAAGAGGAGGGGGTGGAGGAGAGAGGTGTGTCACAATCAGCATTTTGGAGGCGTGGTGGCGGAACAACCTCCAACACTACTGCACCTTGTCCTGCATCCTTCCCAGCTGCCAGCAGAGTCACCCAATGCGCCGTGAAACTTAGGTAACGTCCCTGTCCATGCCTGCTGGACCATGAGTCAGCGGTAATATGCACCTTACCGCTGACCGCCCTGTCCAGCGAGGCATGGACATTGCCTTCCACATGCCGGTAGAGAGCCGGAATCGCCTTCCGTGAGAAAAAGTGGCGTTTGGGTACCTGCCACTGAGGAACCGCACATTCCACAAACTCACGGAAGGGGGCAGAGTCTACCAACTGAAAAGGCAGCAGTTGAAGTGCTAGCAATTTTGCCAAGCTAGCATTCAACCGCTGGGCATGTGGATGGCTGGGAGCAAACTTCTTTCGGCGGTGCAGCAGCTGGGGCAGGGAAATTTGCCTGGTACAATCTGACGTCGGTGTACCAAAAGCAGATTGCCCACAAGTACTTGGCTGTGACACACCTAATTCTACACCTTCATTCCTCTCACTGCAGGTCTCAGAGAGGACTGAAGGTCTAGTGGGGTTGGAAATCTCAGCTGATGAGGAGCAAGGAGAGATCCTCTTTGTTCTTTGGTGTGGGTCTTTTAGATACGCTTGCCAACGAACTGCATGGCAGGTCAACATATGTCTGGTCAAGCATGTGGTACCCAAGCGGGAGATGTTTTGGCCACGCGAGATACGCTTGAGACATATGTTGCAAATAGCAGCGGTGCGATCTGATGCACTCGTCTCAAAAAAGGCCCACACCAAAGAACTTTTTGAATAACGCGCAGAGACTGCAGCGCCCTGCACATGTGGAGCTTTGGGGTGTGATGCAGTCAATGTGCTGCCCTTAGGCTGGCCCCTGGAGGGCATCCTGCCTCGTTGGTGATGTGCTGCCGCCTCCTCCTCCTCCTCCTCCTCCTCCTCCTCCTCTCTCCTATCAGGCACCCACGTTGAGTCAGTGACCTCATCATCCCCTCCCTCCTCATCACTGGAGCAAACCTGGCAGTATGCTGCAGCAGGGGGAGCATGACTGCCAGATTGCTGTCCTTCTTGGGCACCCCCTCTGTCCGCGCTCATGTTACTGCCTTCATCGAGCTCAGTATCGTCATCAGAGCCTTCCAAACGCTGGGCATCCTCCTGGAGCATGTACCCAACACTGTGGTCAAACAGTTCGAGGGAATCCTCATGAGGACATGGTGGAGCTAGGGAAGGAGTCACTGATGACATTGAGCTGAGGGAAGAAGCCGCTGCTTTGCCAGACAAAGCACCCTGGGCATGGGTGAGAGAGGATGAGGAGGATGAGGACGGCTTGGTCATCCACTCGACCAAGTCTTCCGCATGTTGCGGCTCAACGCGGCCAGCTGCCGAAAAAAAGGCCAAGCGTGTCCCATGGCCACGTGCTGATGAGGATGCACCGTCTCCACGACCAGCACTAGACACAGAGCCTGCTTGCCCTCTCTTATTGGCTTGTGACTGTCTGCCTCTCCTTCTTGGCCTTCCAGACATACTAATGGCCTGTAGCTGCACTAAGCTGGGATAGAACACCTGTAATTTTCTTCAAGTAGCTTTATATACTGTAACCAGACAAGCCTGCCTGTCAGTAGGAAGATAACAGGAACGGATCTAGCTGAACACTGTGAGCAGGACGCACTGTACTAAATGTAAATAGTCTAGCTGCCTGACCGTGGTACTAATAGGATCAAATAGAACACCTGTAATTTTCTTCAGGTAGCTTTATATACTGTAACCAGACAAGCCTGCCTGTCAGTAGGAAGATAACAGGAACGGATCTAGCTGTACACTGTGAGCAGGACGCACTGTACTAAATGTAAATAGTCTAGCTGCCTGACCGTGGTACTAATAGGATCAAATAGAACACCTGTAATTTTCTTCAGGTAGCTTTATATACTGTAACCAGACAAGCCTGCCTGTCAGTAGGAAGATAACAGGAACGGATCTAGCTGAACACTGTGAGCAGGACACACTGTACTAAATGTAAATAGTCTAGCTGCCTGACCGTGGTACTAATAGGATCAAATAGAACACCTGTAATTTTCTTCAGGTAGCTTTATATACTGTAACCAGACAAGCCTGCCTGTCAGTAGGAAGATAACAGGAACGGATCTAGCTGAACACTGTGAGCAGGACGCACTGTACTAAATGTAAATAGTCTAGCTGCCTGACCGTGGTACTAATAGGATCAAATAGAACACCTGTAATTTTCTTCAGGTAGCTTTATATACTGTAACCAGACAAGCCTGCCTGTCAGTAGGAAGATAACAGGAACGGATCTAGCTGTACACTGTGAGCAGGACGCACTGTACTAAATGTAAATAGTCTAGCTGCCTGACCGTGGTACTAATAGGATCAAATAGAACACCTGTAATTTTCTTCAGGTAGCTTTATATACTGTAACCAGACAAGCCTGCCTGTCAGTAGGAAGATAACAGGAACGGATCTAGCTGAACACTGTGAGCAGGACGCACTGTACTAAATGTAAATAGTCTAGCTGCCTGACCGTGGTACTAATAGGATCAAATAGAACACCTGTAATTTTCTTCAGGTAGCTTTATATACTGTAACCAGACAAGCCTGCCTGTCAGTAGGAATTTAACAGGAACGGATCTAGCTGAACACTGTGAGCAGGACGCACTGCACTAAATGTAAATAGTCTAGAAGATAACAGGAACGGATCTAGCTGAACACTGTGAGCAGGACGCACTGCACTAAATGTAAATAGTCTAGAAGATAACAGGAACGGATCTAGCTGAACACTGTGAGCAGGACGCACTGCACTAAATGTAAATAGCAGGAACGGATCTAGCTGAACACTGTGAGCAGGACGCACTGCATTAAATGTAAATAGTCTAGATAGAAGATAACAGGAACGGATCTAGCTAAACTGAATACAGTGTATATATATATATGCAACACCTGGGATGCATATATATACACAATACACTGTAAGTGCAGCTAACTGACTGACTGTTCTGCCTAATCTATCTAACTCAAATCAAATGACACTGTCTCTCTCTCTCTCTATCTCTCAGCACACCGGAACACACACTACACAGGGCCGCCGTGCAGGCGGCCTTATATAGTGTGGGGTGTGTACTAAATCCCCTGAGCCATAATTGGCCAAAGCCACCCTGGCTTTGGCCAATTACAGCTCTCTCTACTGACGGCGCTGTGATTGGCCAAGCATGCGGGTCATAGTGCATGCTTGGCCAATCATCAGCCAGCAATGCACTGCGATGCCGCAGTGAATTATGGGCCGTGACGCGCCACACGAATTTAGCGCGAACGGCCCATAACGTTCGCAATTCGGCGAACGATCGAACAGCCGATGTTCGAGTCGAACATGGGTTCGACTCGAACACGAAGCTCATCCCTATCCATGACCATATAAGTGTCCAGTTGTGTGAATATTATGATCGTATAAATGTCCAACAAAGTGAACAGTATGTGTATTAAATGGGCGAAAGGATTCTCAGGGGTGCTATGTGGTTCACAGAGGTGGTGTTCCAGTACTCGGTATCCACAGAAGAAAATAGAAGGAGCAAATACGCTTACCGGAGCAGGTGGACACGTTTGCCATACGGCTAGGTGTCATACGGGCTTATGGATCAACCGATCCAAATAGGTGCTTGATGGGAAGGCGTGTACGGCAGGTTCCACTGGTTCCTTAGTGGCAATTGTAGACGACCTGGGGACAGCAGATGATCCAAGTCCAAATGTAGACACTTCCATGACAGGTGTATAATAAGAAGATACACCCTTCACTCAGTCAGCGTAGGGACATGGAAAAGGAGAAAAGGACCCCACATAGTGCTTAAATCCACATAAAACAGGTTTATTTCACTATGTGGAAATAAATGTGGAAAGCACTATGCTGGCTGCCATATGTGTCATCTTATACTCTTTTCACAGTAGCGCAACTACACTGTTATATCATAGTATTTTTTTTTAAACCAGGCATTGCAGAACTGCAATTTTGTTTATGGTTGATCTGGGAAGCTTTTTGCTTATCTGTTTATAACACACTCAGTGCTCCTAAACTGCCCCATTGTAGGTTTGCTATCCTTACATATAAAAAATTCTAAACATTAAAGTGTCAGTACAAAAGAAGCATCTCATTGCCACCCACCAATCAAACTCAAGCCTGCCTTGATAGTTTTCATTTGATGATACATCAAGCAGACAGAAAAAGGTACAGAAAGTACACAACACAGACTTCTAACTGAACTCCAGGCAACATCTAAATGCACATTTGAAATGGGAGTTATTTTACTAGACAAAGGATTTGTATTTCTATCCATCCATGCTGGACATTTACACAACCCTGCCAGGCAGCAGAGACAAATTACTGACCTGATTTTAATATGCTGCAGATCAGCAATTCAGTTTGGTTACCTCCATGCCCCAAGCTTGTTAATGGACAATAAATATGTAGCAGCAGATCAGTTCATCTCTATGCTTGCTCCATAACCATAGAACCCAGTGCTTTAAGCAGATCTGCACACTGTGTCCTAATGATATTAGCATCATTACATCATACAACACATGTTGTTATAATGAATATACCTACTGTCTAGCAGTGCAGCCCTCACACAACAACATCCCGTCCATTTGCTGGTGACAAGTTCTGCCTTTATGTCACATAAAAATGAGCAGATCCCCCAGAATAATCAGATTTTCAGTAAGTAAAAGCCAGCAGATGATAAACTTGCTGTAAGCATTATTTACTAAGCTCTGAGATGGCACCATATTTTATCTAAACAGAAGAGGAACGATAGGTAGATGTGCATAAATTGCTGCACATAGTTATGCACATAGACATAGTGAGCTCATTATCAGTGTGGAATGTAAGAGCACTCTGTAATTCTACTGAAGCCAATCCTTTCTACATAAATCTACAGAAAAGAAAGAGAAGAAACTCTTTTGCACAAGTTCACTCCAAAGCATCAGATCAGAATAATTTGCAGTGCTAAAAGACTGTATTTCCTACTGGTAGCTTTGTATGCTGAAAAATACGAGCTGCAGTTGTATGCATGGTGAATGCAAATCACACCCAAAATTTAAAATCCAGCTTGATAAGTGTATCCTGAAAATGTTGATTCACTTAGTTTGAGGCTAACCTTGCTGGTACTTACCTTGCTGTTGTTTCCTCTCTTGCAGTGTCTCCTTCCACAAGGGAGTCTGTTCTCATACTTCCTGTTTCCTCTCTGTCCCGGGCGCAATGGGAGAGAGAGACAGGAAGTGACATCATACTCAGATGTCAATCAAACGGTCCGCCCGGGCATAGTAATAGATACTAGTGCCGGGTGGAAGCTACTCGGCGCTTCAAAAAGCGCCGCAAGGCAGGCTAAACATCCGCAAATGAAGCGCCACGTCTGCAATCTCGTAGTTGCATAGATGTGGTGCTTCCCATAAGTGCTCTGTGTCCACTATGGACGGGCCGCCACTGAGGCGAGAAGAGAGGGGTCAGATGGTGTAGGCACCCAGGAGGGAGAGAGTTGCACACTGAGGTCTGAGATTTTAAAGAAGTATAGTTTCAAGAATGTTCCAGCACACTGTAACAGAGGCTATGTAGTGGCTTCATACTACAGAGACACTCACACATAATTGTGGAGAGCTATACCAGGGACCAGCAGCACCTGTCACAGGAGGCGGCTAGTAGGCGTTAATGTGTATGGTACTAGAAACAAAAAGGAGCATCACACCATTACCCTACTCTGTTCCTCCACCTCAGGAACCTTTCCCTACGCAAGACACCCTCTCCCTGTCAAGCAGGTTCCTGTCCCTAACCTGACCAGACGCAAAATGTGTGCCACCTGCAATGAGCTTATTTTTATAAGCACTGCCCTCAACAAAGATGGTCGCGGAAGTCGTTTGGGATAGCAGCATCCAATTGGACAGCTGCTCACCTGATGACACACACGGAGGCTCAAGTGGAACGTGAATTCCTCCTGTCCTCTATTCTCCCTGCATGGTGGTCATAGACAGGGCCATCTGTGTAGGGTGGTCAACCTACACCTGCCTGCAAGTATTGATGCTGCTAGACCAATACACCTCACTAATCGATCCGTGACTGTTGCCCCTCTCTGCCAATCCCTTCACCGGCTTCCCCTACCCCACTGTATAAAATTCAAAATGCTAACCACAACATACAAGGCCATCCACAACATCACTAACCTCATCTGCAGATATCACCCAAATTGTTCCCTCCACTCCTCCCAGAACCTCCTGCTCTCTAGCTCTCTTGTTACCTCCTCTCATGCTCGCCCTCAGGATTTCTCCAGAGCCTCTCCCATCCTCTGGAACTCCCTGCCCCGGTATATCCGATCAGCCCCTAACCTGTCCACCTTTAGGAGATACCTAAAAACTCACTTATTCAGGGAAGCCTATCCCACACCCACCTAACAACTGTTCCTGAGTCACCCCCATCAAATCATTCCCTGCATCTATTACCTTTTGAACCACCACCCCCTCCCTTTAGAATGTAAGCTCTATGAGTAGGGCCCTCCTGTCCCTTCTGTATTGAACTGTACTGTAATTGTGTTGTCCCCCCTCTACATTGTAAAGCTCTGCGTAAACTGTTGGCGCTATATAAACCGTGTATAATAATAATAATAATATTAGAAGCCTTGGCACCTTTCGGGGGGGAGGGGGGAATGGGGACCTGTTTTTGCCAGGTCCCCTTCCCTCCTTCCAGGAGGCGGCGCCGTCTCTCAGAAATTCAGCCCCCCTCCTCCTTCCTCTGCCACCTGACCAATTTGAAAGTGCAATGCGCTTCATGCATGCGCAGTAGGGAACTGGCTGTGAAGCCGAAAGGCTACTGCGGGTTCCTTTGACAGCAATGGCAGCGGCTGCACCCGACAGCCAATCTGAAGATCGGCTGCGGTGCCGACATAGAGGGCTCCCTGGACAGGTGAGTGTCCATATATTAAAAGTCAGCAGCTGCAGTATTTGTAAAAGCTGACATTTAATTTTTCTAGGTGTGGGCTGACCTCCGCTTTAATAATGAGATCTCTATGTTGAAAACCATATAGTGTAATACGTTTTTAAAAAATGTATTCCAGCCAAATATAAAACACAGGGCATACGTGTCATCATCAGGGGGAATCCTCCTGATGATGACACGTATGCCCTGTGTGAAAGATGCATAGGGGAGGGGCCAGGACGGAGTGTTAGGCAGTGATTGCTGCCAGTGTTGGGACGGACGCCATATCCTCGCTACTGTACCTGTATACACAAAGGAAGATATATACAAAACAATTCCGCGCTGCCGTAAAGAAGGCAAGCAGCTAACACAACCAACAAAGTAAAACAGAGAAAAACACAATAAGTGTAGCGCTATTAAAATGAAAAAACCTCTGCTATGGAAAACGTTAAACCAACAGTTCCAAGTATAAATGGTGTGGAGGAGTCATCAATATATACATGGGTGGGAAATCTTCAGAAAACACTTCAAGCAGAGATATATATCATCTGAGGTGAAGACAGACACACCACCACCAAATATGAAGAGGCTTACCAGATGGAGTGGACTCAAAGGGGCATACGCCGGATTGGATCTGATAGGCTTAGGTGGTGAGTGGCTGGGGATGACCCAGGAAAGCGATGATGGTGAATGGACCCACGCATTGCTGTATCCCTGAAAGCGATGCGAGAACCCAGAGGAGTGTGTGGAACGGACCACACGTTGTTATATCCCTTCAATAGCAGCTGCTATGGACAGCACCATAACCAGTTTGATAAACATCTTACACCCTCTCCAAGGTGCACATGAAGAACGCTCTGCTTGAAGTGTTTTCTGAAGATTTCCCACCCATGTATATATTGATGACTCCTCCACACCATTTATACTTGGAACTGTTGGTTTAACGTTTGCCATACCGGACGTTTTTTCATTTTAATAGCGCTACACTTATTGTGTTTTTCTCTCTACCTGTATACACGCTTGCTATAGGGTGGTGCACTGATGCACCCTGGAAATGTGAGTACCCCCTCTTGGGGTGAGTGTTTTATATTTGTCTGGAATAAATTTTTTACAAACGTATTACACTATATGGTCACACCCAGCACACTCTAGCGCATCACTTTATTTATTACTTTGATTGACATGGTTAATTGAATATTTGCTGTCGTCCTTTGTCTCATGAAACTATATTGATTCATGAAATGACTATCTTTTTTTAAACATTTTTGCTATTAATTGGGGGCTCATCCGGGATGTGTTCATTACTAATTCCTTAGTTCTTTAGTAACCTTTACTAAAGAAAAACTTCAATCTGGGTGTTTTTTAACCCATATGCCACAAATGTAAATGGTATACATGAAAAATACTAAACTATTACAAATCAGAAATACATTTTAAAAAATGTACACAACCATAAAAAATCAGACCGTTTAGTTTTCTCTTTACATCTCAATGGTCCTGAGACAAAAGTTTGATATGGATTATTTACAAAGGGTAGGTGCACTTTGACCAAAGGATGGACTACTTTGATGCCATTGTCATTTAATTAATTTTTCTTATTATGAAATCACCTGTTTTTTTCCTCTAGTAAATAACAATCCACAAGATGTCTGCTACACCTACCTAGATATAAGTCGGCTTCCCAAAGGTTAGTAGTCATATTTTGTGACAGTGCTGTATTTGTCAAAATGAATAAATATAAATATCAAAATTATGTTTCTCTAGAGAAGAGGGGACATAAGAATAAGTTATGTCCTCCATTTACAACTGAATTAAGGAGATTTATACCTGATAACTCATGTAGGTCTCGCTGTCATCATAGGAGGCTTATTTTATGTTCATGAATATAACTAGTTGAACTTCACTTATATTAGCTCAAATGATTAATCAGGGCAATACTGTGAGTATAAAATACATTTTTAGTTCTATAATCTGGGATTCTCAACCACCAGACCATAGCCCAGTACGAGGCCATGGCTTCCCTTCTCCTGGGCCTCCAGCCAGTTGCAGATCTCCTAACCTCCCACAGTGCCTTCCAGCTCACTTTGTGTCCCCCAACCTCCCATAGTGGCCTACAGTTCCCCAGGCCCCCTGAGAGTCCTAAACCTCCACAATGCCTCCAAGCCTCCCACAGTGCTCTGCTTTAGAGCCTCTTTACTGCTCACCATAGTGCCCTCAGCCTCCAACAGTGTCCAACACTGCCGCTTTAGTTTCTTTCAAAAGCCTCATTCTCTACAGGGCCACCAAATCTGTTGTAGAGTATCCTAACTCCCTCTATAACCTCTGTCCTCCCCATATTGACACCAACCTCACCCAGAGCCTTCCAGCATTTCAAAACATAGTTTGGCAGCAAGAATATATACAAGTGTTATGTTGTTATTTAATATAGTAATTACTGTTCACTGTTTCCTTATTCCCTTTATAGGTACTGGAATTAAACATGTAAGTATCCAACAAATTCTTTTTTTTTGGAGAACTATTGTGTTGCCTTTAATATATATATATATATATATATATATATATATATATATATATATATATATATATATATATATATATATATATATACATATATATATATATATATATATATATATATATACATATATATATATATATTCTTTTTTTTTGGAGAACTATTGTGTTGCCTTTAATATATATATATATATATATATATATATATATATATATATATATATATATATATATATATATATATATATATATATATATATATATATATATATATATACACGTATATATATATATATATATATATATATATATATATATATATATATATATATATATATATATATTTATGGTTGGAGCCCTATGTCCGGTATGTACATGGATACCACTTATAGTAAAGATAGGACTTAGCATCGGAAATGGACCTGAAAGTGTGGACTTAGCATATGAAATGGACCTGAAAGTGTGCCTTGGTCTAATGGCCGGTATGCCAAAATAAGGGGGCATACCCTGGTTTAAGAAATGATTATTCTGTAAGAGAAATGAATGAAATGAATAGTTTGAGAAATGCTGTGAAATGGGGATGGGAGGGTGGGTATCGCGCACAGGAAACCGACAAGCACCACAGGTGAGCGGGCTGCTTAAGTACCCCCCGGGCTCCTCCCATAAATTCAGGCCACCATACTGGCCTTCCTACTTATGGTTGGAGCCCTATGTCCGGTATGTACATGGATACCACTTATAGTAAAGATAGGACTTAGCATCGGAAATGGACCTGAAAGTGTGGACTTAGCATATGAAATGGACCTGAAAGTGTGCCTTGGTCTAATGGCCGGTATGCCAAAATAAGGGGGCAAAAACATTCAGGTAGGGTTATGATTTTATTGATTTTCAATTATTTATTGAGCCAATTTGGAGAATGCCTGTGCCATCTCTGTTTGTGGGTTGGGGATATACCGGGCGAAGCAGGCTGACTTCCACCTGCCCAGTCTTTTGATGATGTGGTCCGGAACCCCGTGGCGGGATGCCGCGGAGGCTGCTCCGATGCGAAACGAGTGTCCGGAATACTGACTAGGGTTAAGATGAAGATTGCGGAGAAGTATTCTTATGTGTTCCACAAACTGAGAGGCGTTTAAGGGTTTAACTGGGAATGGTAGAAGGGGACTGCTGTCTGGTTGTTCAGGCAGGAGTGACAGGAGCCGGTTGAGTACGGCGACTGGACACCAGCTGTTGTCGGTTTTGAAGAGGTGAATGTTCGCTCCTGAGCCCGTTTGCTGGGTTTTAGAGACCTCGAGGTGCAGGATGAAGTGGTCTTGGTATCTAAGTAAGTGTCGTCTGCATAGTACTCGGTCTGTGGGTTTGTTAGAGGTGAATTCGCCAGGGCGCATGAACCCATAGTACGCTAGATATATCGCTGCTTGTAAGACCGTGCTGCGGAGCAGACCGAATGGCGAGGCAGCCAGAATAGTTGACATGTCCCTAAAGATGGGTCCCATAATGGGCAAGCGCTTAGTGCTGATGACTGGTTGTTGTTTCTGGATTCCCCTTAAAACGGCTCGTATAGCGTGAGATGAGAATAGTGAAGATTTCGTGGGGTCTTCAAGCGCCATAAATGTTGAATGCCGGCTAGGTATAGCCGGATGGTATTGTAGGATAAGGCCAACTGCGTGTGGCAGTGTGCAGTGAAGGCCAGTACCTGCTTGATATCTGTTGGTCCTTTACGGCAGGACGTGAGGAATTTGTTAAAGGCCTTCCAAGCTGTCTGGTAGGCTTTAAGTGTGTTGTAGGAGAGGGAATGATTTATGAGTTGTGTAGCTCCGTGTAAATGTTGATCTAGTCCAGGGTCAGTTGTGACCAGACAGGGATAGGGGCCGACATTGGATCGGCATCGGGAACCTGTTTGAAAAAGGAGGAATAATTGAAACGTGACAATGCGTCAGCTGCTGAGTTGTATCTGCCGGGAATAAATGCACAGTGTATATTGAACTGATGTTGTAAAGACAGTTGTACCAACCTGCGCAGGAAGGACATGACTGCTAGGGACTTGGACCTGCCTTTGTTGATGATGTCTGCCGTGGCCTGGTTGTCGGTGCTAAAGACTACAGTTTGTCCTGTCCAGTGGTGGCCCCAGAGTTGTGCGGCTGCCACTATGGGGTAAAGCTCAAAGAGGGCAGATGTTTGGGAAAAGCCGGGTATCAATAGTATCTGTTGAGGCCAGGGTCCTGAAAACCAATGATGGCCAAAAATTGCCGCGAAACCTGTGGAGGCTGCGGCGTCCGTTACCACCTGGGGTGAATGGACCGAAAATATAGGTATGAATAGAGATATGCCATTCCAGGCGGACAAGAATTCCTCCCACATGGATAGGTCCGCTATGGCTGCGGAGTCTAAATTCAGAATCTGATCAGGGTCTTGAGTTTCCGACAGAAATCTGAGTAGGCGTGATACAAATGTGCGGCCTTGTGGAATAATTCGCATAGCGAAGTTGAGCATACCCAGGAGGGACTGCAACTGTTTTTTGGTACAGTCCTTGGTGTGTGTAAACTCGTGAAGGACTGCCCTAATGCGTGTTAGTTTGTCGAGGGGGAGACTGGCTTGCATTGCGCAGGTATCCAAGCTGACCCCGAGAAAAGTGATGCTATTTGCTGGGCCATCGACTTTGTGCTCGGCAATAGGAACATTGAGGTTTCCAAAAATTACCCTAAGTTTGTCGAGATCTCCTGGGGGCTTGCTGGGTGGTTCTATCAGTAGGAAGTCATCTAGATAATGGATGACTTCATGGCATTGACCCTTGTGTAATAGTATCCAACCGAGGGACTGGGCGAACGTGTCGAAGAGCCACGGGCTACTCTTCGAACCGAAGGTGAGCTTTGTAGCAAAATAATATGCTTCCTTCCACTTGATGCCATGCCAGCACCAAAGGGATGGGTGGATGGGCAGGAGCTTGAAGGCATCCGAGATGTCGGCTTTGGAGAGCCAGGCGCCTGTGCCTGCTTTGATGATCGCTTGTATTGCCATGTCCACGGAAGAATATTTTAGGGAAAACTCCTCGGAGGGGATCAGGGAATTGAGGCTGGGTATGTGGGAAGAATGAGGCGCAGACAAGTCGTACACCAAACGCAATTTATTTGAAAACTTGCCCTTGACAAGCCCAATAGGGCTGACTCTCCATGTGTTGAAAGGGGGGCAACTGAAAGGGCCTATCACGTAACCTCGATCCACCTCTGCCTGTAAGAGCTGATCTATGGCTTGTTCGTCAATGGCTGCCGAACGAAGATTGGCACATTCGTGGGTAGTGTGGGGTAGTGAAATGAGGCCGGTGTGAAAGCCTGCTGTGAAGCCTTGGATAAGGAAGGTGGCCAGGGAAGGGGTGGGATGTGAAGTGAGATACCATCCTAACCATAAGAGGTTGATCCGGCTTAGTCACGCCTTCTTGTGTTGCTTGACTTCGCACAAAATCCTAGGGTGTGCTCTATGACATAAGGTGCAGAGGTGAAGTAGACGGCACTGGCTGAAGTTGCAGGACCCCTGATTAAAGTTATTACAGATGGCTGCCCCTCCCACGGTTCGGACTGGGCGTCCGAGTTTGTCCACCTGAGGCGTTGGTTCAGGGATCGGCTGACCCTGTACTGAACCTGAGGTAGAGGGAAACTCGAAAGGCCGTCTGGTTGCCGTATTGGCGCACCAGGTGGCAGTGTGGGTGGAAGACTGGCAAATCGCACACAGAGGTGAGCGTAAGCCGGCAAAGTGGCGGCAGAAGAGCTCTGTATCCATGAGACTCCAATCTGTCGTGATCTGGAACTGTATGAGTCTGGCCGCGGCCTTGGCTGAAAAGGAACGATGGTAGTCGTAAAAGGCAAAACCTCCGTACTTGTGGCCCAAGTCTACCACAGTATGGAGATACAAGTCCAGCTCTTCCCGCCTGCTAGGGGTGGCTGAGCACAGGACATCTCTGAGCATGCCAAAGGCCAGGGTAAACTCTGAGACTGTTAGCTTGCGGTTCAATCTGGGGTCTTTGGCTTTAAGGACCACTGATATGTCACCCCAGGAGTAGGCTTTATTTTCTGCCAAATCATGCACGGAAATGAGGAGAGAGGCCAGGTTGACGTCCTTGCCGTCCAAGATGTCCTTCCTGATACTGGTTGGGACCAGGTGGGAGGGGTAGACAATGTGGCTCGAGCCTGAGGTACCTGCAGGAAGAGGTGTCAAGCTTTGAGTTGCCGTTGGGTCGGGGACAGCCGTGGCCGGTCGGGCCTCCAGAAGTGCAACCCTGGTTTGGACGTCTGCCACTGAGGTGGATAGAGATGACACCATCGTGTGTAACTGTGAAATGGCCGATGATATCGACTGAAGGGATGCCTGTTGGGTACTGGGTCCTGCTGCTGGTGGGGGAAAGAGGAGTTTGAAAAGCTCGCTTTTCCTTGCTGTGGCGGGGAAGGGGACACCTCTGCGTCTGAGCTCTGCCGTCAGTTTGGGGATAGTCCATCCCCTAAGGGATTGCACGCTGCCGCTTTCTGAGACTGGAGAAGGTGACAGAGGGGCCGTGAGGTCTTCGCTGCCGGTCTGAGACATAGTTGCTCTGGTGAGGATTCTCTTGAGCTTTTATTTCCTGGTTGACTGTAACCTATTAGGGGTGAGATGAATTTCAAGTTTTTTCTTTGATCCGCTGAGTCATACTTACCCGACTTATTCTCCCATTCCCCCTTTTTTTTTTTTTTACCTGGGGGGATATCGTCCAACCTGGTGCAGGGTGGACCTACTGAACTTTGACTGACCTGAGAAAAACGAAAAGGTGACAATTCGTGAAGGGATTGCTAACTGATTTTTTGAAGCAACGATTTGTATGACAATGAAATGATTCGAAATGTTTGCCTTGATTATGAATGGACTCCATGACAGAGGTCCGGCCTGGTCGTCGTCATTGATTCGACCGAGAACCGGGCTCTGGAGCATGTATTGAAATGAGGCAAGTGAAAACATTGGTGCACGCGGGACGATCTGGTGCCTGTTTGATGCATCTGGATTCGAATCGGAGCCCGTATGAAATGAAATGAGAGAAATGATTATTAGACCGAGGCTTGAATTGGTTGTGCCGTGTTTGCGACTGGCAACCAACCGAGCTCTGGTATAGGTATGAAATGCTGTTTGGAACCAGCGAGGCATTCCGTAAAGAATCGGTGCATGTCAGATGCGACTGGTTCCGAAACGGTGATGCGTTGTGGGAGTGAAATGGTAGTAAGCTGCATGGCAGAGACATGGATCCATCCCCCGATGTCTGCGATTAGCTATGATCCGGACTTTGAAGCATGTATCAGAAATGAGGCCGAGCCCTGGGGTACGCCATAATGAATCGGTGCATTTCCATGCGACTGGATTCATGTGTGAACGTGATACGTGGAAATGAAATGATAACCATGACAGAAGGTACGAATTACTGATAAACGTAACCCTGGAGCATGTATAGAAATGAGGCCAGTCCTGGGGCACGCCGAGACGAATCGGTGCATTGCCATGCGACTGAATTCATGTCGGAACGTGATAGGTGGAAATGAAATGATAACCATGACAGAAGGTACGAATTACTGATAAACGTAACTCTGGAGCATGTATAGAAATGAGGCCAGTCCTGGGGCACGCCGAGACGAATCGGTGCATTGCCATGCGACTGGATTCATGTCGGAACGTGATAGGTGGAAATGAAATGATAACCATGACAGAGGTATGAATGACTGAAAACGTAACTCTGGAGCATGTATAGAAATGAGGCCAATCCTGGGGCACGCCGAGACGAATCGGTGCATTGCCATGCGACTGGATTCATGTCGGAACGTGATAGGTGGAAATGAAATGATAACCATGACAGAGGTATGAATGACTGAAAACGTAACTCTGGAGCATGTATAGAAATGAGGCCAATCCTGGGGCACGCCGAGACGAATCGGTGCATTTTGCATGCGACTGGATTCGTGTCGGGACGTGATACGTGGAAATGAAATGATAAGCATGACAGAGGTACTAATGACAGACAATAACGTAACTCTGGAGCATGTATAGAAATGAGGCCGTAATAACTGGGGCACACCGGAACGAATTGGTGCATCTTTTGGTGCGACTGGATTCGAATCGGAGCGCGGTAGGTGACTGAAATGAGAAATGTTTGAAATGATTTGAAATGTCAGAAATGAGTTTAGAAATGTTTCAGAAATGAGAAATGATTGGTATTGAACTGACTTGATCCGATTAAATTTGAAATGTCAGAAATGAGTTTAGAAATGTTTCAGAAATGAGAAATGGTTGGTATCGAACTGACTTAATAAATTGCAAATTGCGACTCGCTATGGCTGTCTACCGACGCATATATATATATTTTTTTTTTTTTTTTTTTTTTTCGTTTTGAATACGGACATGCTAGAAATGAAGCGACGTCTGAGTCGCGGTGCTGTCGAAATGGTAACATATCGAACGTACAAGCGATATACATTGCCGTTTGTGAAATGCGAGTGAAACGAAAATTTGAAATCACGGTTTAGTGACATGATATGAAAACGAAAAGTCCGACGGGACCTTACCTGCGACAGCCAAGCCAGACGCGTGGTACAAAATACGAACGAAAAACGCGGACTTCGAAGGTTTTGAGTACGGAATATCGAATACGGGAACTTGCGAGGCAAGAACTTGCGGACGCTGGTATATCGAATAGTCGGCCTAGTGACGTATATCGCGCACAGGAAACCGACAAGCACCACAGGTGAGCGGGCTGCTTAAGTACCCCCCGGGCTCCTCCCATAAATTCAGGCCACCATACTGGCCTTCCTACATATATATATATATATATATATATATATATATATATATATATATATATATATATGTAGGAAGGCCAGTATGGTGGCCTGAATTTATGGGAGGAGCCCGGGGGGGTACTTAAGCAGCCCGCTCACCTGTGGTGCTTGTCGGTTTCCTGTGCGCGATATACGTCACTAGGCCGACTATTCGATATACCAGCGTCCGCAAGTTCTTGCCTCGCAAAATTCCGGATTCGATACCGTTCTCAAAACTTTCGAAGTCTGCGTTTTTCGTTCGTAGTTTGTACCACGCGGCTGGCTTGGCTGTCGCAGGTAAGGTCCCGTCGGACTTTTCGTTTCATATCAGGTCACTAAACCGTAATTTCAAAAATTTCGTTTCACTCGCTTTTCATAAACTGCAACGTATATCGAATTTTTCGTTTCATGTCATGTCACTAAACCGTACTTTCAAATTTCGTTACTCGCACTTCACTATTGTAATGTGTATCGCTCGTACTTTCGATATGTTACCATTTCGACAGCACCGCGACGCAGACGTCGCTTCATTTCTAGCATGTCGGTGTTAAAAATATGCATCAGTAAACAGCCATAGCAAGTCGCAATTTGCAAGTTATCGGATCAAGTCAGTTCGATACCAATCATTTCTCATTTCTGAAACATTCTAGAACTCATTTCTGACATTTCAAATCATTTCAAAACATTTCTCATTTCAGTCACCTACCGCGCTCCGATTCGAATCCAGTCGCATCAAAGATGCACCGATTCGTTCCGGTGTGCCCCAGTTATTTGGCCTCATTTCTATACATGCTCCAGAGTTACGTTATGGTCTGTCATTAGTACCTCTGTCATGGTTATCATTTCATTCCCACGTATCACGTTCCGGCATGAATCCAGTCGCATGGTAATGCACCGATTCGTCTCGGCGTGCCCCAGGACTGGCCTCATTTCTATACATGCTCCAGAGTTACGTTTTCAGTCATTCATACCTCTGTCATGGTTATCATTTCATTTTTCACCTATCACGTTCCGACATGAATCCAGTCGCATGGTAATGCACCGATTCGTCCCGGCGTGCCCCAGGATTGGCCTCATTTCTATACATGCTCCAGAGTTACGTTTTCAGTCATTCATATCTCTGTCATGGTTATCATTTCATTTTCACCTATCACGTTCCGACATGAATCCAGTCGCATGGTAATGCACCGATTCGTCTCGGCGTGCCCCAGGATTGGCCTCATTTCTATACATGCTCCAGAGTTACGTTTTCAGTCATTCATACCTCTGTCATGGTTATCATTTCATTTCCACCTATCACGTTCCGACATGAATCCAGTCGCATGGCAATGCACCGATTCGTCTCGACGTGCCCCAGGACTGGCCTCATTTCTATACATGCTCCAGAGTTACGTTTATCAGTAATTCGTACCTTCTGTCATGGTTATCATTTCATTTCCACCTATCACGTTCCGACATGAATCCAGTCGCATGGCAATGCACCGATTCGTCTCGACGTGCCCCAGGACTGGCCTCATTTCTATACATGCTCCAGAGTTACGTTTATCAGTAATTCGTACCTTCTGTCATGGTTATCATTTCATTTCCACCTATCACGTTCCGACATGAATCCAGTCGCATGGCAATGCACCGATTCGTCTCGACGTGCCCCAGGACTGGCCTCATTTCTATACATGCTCCAGAGTTACGTTTATCAGTAATTCGTACCTTCTGTCATGGTTATCATTTCATTTCCACGTATCACGTTCACACATGAATCCAGTCGCATGGAAATGCACCGATTCATTGTGGCGTACCCCAGGGCTCGGCCTCATTTCTGATACATGCTTCAAAGTCCGGATCATAGCTAATCGCAGACATCGGGGGATGGATCCATGTCTCTGCCATGCAGCTTACTACCATTTCGCTCCCACAACGCATCACCGTTCCGGAACCAGTCGCATCTGACATGCACCGATTCTTTACGGAATGCCTTGCTGGTACCAAACAGCATTTCATACCTATACCAGAGCTCGGATGGTTGCCAGTCGCAAACACGGCACAACCAATTCAAGCCTCGGTCTAATAATCATTTCTCTCATTTCTTTTCATACGGTGCTCCGATTCGAATCCAGATGCATCAAATAAGCACCAGATCGTCCCGGGTGCACCAATGTTTTCACTTGCCTCATTTCAATACATGCTCCAGAGCCCGGTTCTCGGTCGAATCAATGATGACGACCAGGCCGGACCTCTGTCATGGAGTCCATTCATAATCAAGGCAAACATTTCGAATCATTTCATTGTCATACAAATCGTTGCTTCAAAAAAACAGTTAGCAATCCCTTCACGAATTGTCACCTTTACGTTTTTCTCAGGTCAGTCAAAGTTCAGTAGGTCCACCCTGCACCAGGTTGGACGATATCCCCCCAGGTTACAGTTAACCAGGAAACAAAAGCTCAAGATAATCCTCTCCAGAGCAACCATGTCTCAGACCGGCAGCGAAGACCTCGCGGCCCCGCTGTCACCTTCTCCGGTCTCAGAAAGCGGCAGCGTGCAATCCCTTAGGGGATGGACTATCCCCAAACTGACGGCAGAGCTCAGACGCAGAGGTGTCCCCTTCCCCGCCACAGCAAGGAAAGGCGAGCTTTTCAAACTCCTCTTTCCCCCACCAGCAGCAGGACCCAGTACCCAACAGGCATCCCTTCAGTCGATATCATCGGCCATTTCACAATTACACACGATGGTGTCATCTCTATCCACCTCAGTCGCAGACATCCAAACCAGGGTCGCACTTCTGGAGGCCCGACCGGCCACGGCTGTCCCCGACCCAACGGCAACTCAAAGCTTGACACCTCTTCCTGCAGGTACCTCAGGCTCAAGCCACATTGTCTACCCCTCCCACCTGGTCCCAACCAGTATCAGGAAGGACATCTTGGACGGCAAGGACGTCAACCTGGCCTCTCTCCTCATTTCCGTGCATGATTTGGCAGAAAATAAAGCCTACTCCTGGGGCGACATATCAGTGGTCCTTAAATCTAAAGACCCCAGATTGAACCGCAAGTTAACAGTCTCAGAGTTTACACTGGCCTTTGGCATGCTCAGAGATGTCCTGTGCTCAGCCACCCCTAGCAGGCTGGAAGAGCTGGACTTATATCTCCATACTGTGGTAGACTTAGGCCACAAGTACGGTGGTTTTGCCTTTTACGACTACCACCGTTCCTTTTCAGCCAAGGCCGCGGCCAGACTCATACAGTTCCAGATCACGACAGATTGGAGTCTCATGGACACAGAGCTCTTCTGCCGCCACTTTGCCGGCTTACGCTCACCTCTGTGTGCGATTTGCCAGTCTTCCACCCACACTGCCACCTGGTGCGCCAATACGGCAAACAGACGGCCTTTCGAGTTTCCCTCTACCTCAGGTTCAGTACAGGGTCAGCCGATCCCTGAACCAACGCCTCAGGTGGACAAACTCGGACGCCCAGTCCGAACCGTGGGAGGGGCAGCCATCTGTAATAACTTTAATCAGGGGTCCTGCAACTTCAGCCAGTGCCGTCTACTTCACCTCTGCACCTTATGTCATAGAGCACACCCCAGGATTTTGTGTGAAGTCAAGCAACACAAGAAGGCGTGACTAAGCCGGATCAACCTCTTATGGTTAGGATGGTATCTCACTTCACATCCCACCCCTTCCCTGGCCACCTTCCTTATCCAAGGCTTCACAGCAGGCTTTCACACCGGCCTCATTTCACTACCCCACACTACCCACGAATGTGCCAATCTTCGTTCGGCAGCCATTGACGAACAAGCCATAGATCAGCTCTTACAGGCAGAGGTGGATCGAGGTTACGTGATAGGCCCTTTCAGTTGCCCCCCTTTCAACACATGGAGAGTCAGCCCTATTGGGCTTGTCAAGGGCAAGTTTTCAAATAAATTGCGTTTGGTGTACGACTTGTCTGCGCCTCATTCTTCCCACATACCCAGTCTCAATTCCCTGATCCCCTCTGAGGAGTTTTCCCTAAAATATTCTTCCGTGGACATGGCAATACAGGCGATCATCAAAGCAGGCACAGGCGCCTGGCTCTCCAAAGCCGACATCTCGGATGCCTTCAAGCTCCTGCCCATCCACCCATCCCTTTGGTGCTGGCATGGCATCAAGTGGAAGGAAACATATTATTTTGCTACAAAGCTCACCTTCGGTTCGAAGAGTAGCCCGTGGCTCTTCGACACGTTCGCCCAGTCCCTCGGTTGGATACTATTACACAAGGGTCAATGCCATGAAGTCATCCATTATCTAGATGACTTCCTACTGATAGAACCACCCAGCAAGCCCCCAGGAGATCTCGACAAACTTAGGGTAATTTTTGGAAACCTCAATGTTCCTATTGCTGAGCACAAAGTCGATGGCCCAGCAAATAGCATCACTTTTCTCGGGGTCACCTTGGATACCTGCGCAATGCAAGCCAGACTCCCCCTCGACAAACTAACACGCATTAGGGCAGTCCTTCACGAGTTTACACACACCAAGGACTGTACCAAAAAACAGTTGCAGTCCCTCCTGGGTATGCTCAACTTCGCTATGCGAATTATTCCACAAGGCCGCACATTTGTATCACGCCTACTCAGATTTCTGTCGGAAACTCAAGACCCTGATCAGATTTTGAATTTAGACTCCGCAGCCATAGCGGACCTATCCATGTGGGAGGAATTCTTGTCCGCCTGGAATGGCATATCTCTATTCATACCTATAGTTTCGCTCCATTCACCCCAGGTGGTTACGAACGCCGCAGCCTCCACAGGTTTCGCGGCAATTTTTGGCCATCATTGGTTTTCAGGACCATGGCCTCAACAGATACTAATCATACCCGGCTTTTCCCAAACATCTGCCCTCTTTGAGCTTTACCCCATAGTGGCAGCCGCACAACTCTGGGGCCACCACTGGACAGGACAAACTGTAGTCTTTAGCACCGACAACCAGGCCACGGCAGACATCATCAACAAAGGCAGGTCCAAGTCCCTAGCAGTCATGTCCTTCCTGCGCAGGTTGGTACAACTGTCTTTACAACATCAGTTCAATATACACTGTACATTTATTCCCGGCAGATACAACTCAGCAGCTGACGCACTGTCACGTTTCAATTATTCCTCCTTTTTCGAGCAGGTTCCCGATGCCGATCCGATGTCGGCCCCTATCCCTGTCTGGTCACAACTGACCCTGGACTAGTTCAACATTTACACGGAGCTACACAACTTATAAATCATTCCCTCTCCTACAACACACTTAAAGCCTACCAGACAGCTTGGAAGGCCTTTAACAAATTCCTCACGTCCTGCCGTAAAGGACCAACAGGTATCAAGCAGGTACTGGCCTTCTCTGCACACTGCCACACGCAGCTGGCCTTATCCTACAACACCATCCGGCTATACCTAGCCGGCATTCAACATTTTATGGCGCTTGAAGACCCCACGAAACCTTCACTATTCTCATCTCACGCTATACGAGCCGTTCTAAGGGGAATTCAGAAACAACAACCAGTCGTCAGCACTAAGCGCTTGCCCATTACGGGACCCATCTTTAGGGACATGTCAACTATGCTGGCTACCTCGCCGTTCGGTCTGCTCCGCAGCATCGTCTTACAAGCAGCGATATATCTAGCGTACTATGGGTTCTTGCGCCCTGGAGAATTCACCTCTAACAAATCCACAGACCCAGTACTATGCAGACGACACTTACTTAGATACCAAGACCACTTCATCCTGCACCTCGAGGTCTCTAAAACCCAGCAAACGGGCTCAGGAGCGAACATTCACCTCTACAAAACCGACAACAGCTGGTGTCCAGTCGCCGTACTCAACCGGCTCCTGTCACTCCTGCCTGAACAATCAGACAGCAGTCCCCTTCTACCGTTCCCAGTTAAACCCTTAAACGCCTCTCAGTTTGTGGAACACATAAGAATACTCCTCCGCAATCTTCATCTTAACCCTAGTCAATATTCAGGACACTCTTTTCGCATCGGAGCAGCCTCCGCGGCATCCCGCCACGGAGTTCCAGACCACATCATTAAAAGACTGGGCAGGTGGAAGTCAGCCTGCTTCGCCCGGTATATCCCTAACCCACAAACAGAGATGGCACAGGCATTCTCCAAATTGGCTCAATAAGTAATTGAAAATCAATAAAATCATAACCCTACCTGAATGTTTTTGCCCCCTTATTTTGGCATACCGGCCATTAGACCAAGGCACACTTTCAGGTCCATTTCATATGGTAAGTCCACACTTTCAGGTCTATTTCCGATGGTAAGTCCTATCTTTACTGTAAGTGGTATCCATGTACATACCGGACATAGGGCTCCAACCATAAGTAGGAAGGCCAGTATGGTGGCCTGAATTTATGGGAGGAGCCCGGGGGGGTACTTAAGCAGCCCGCTCACCTGTGGTGCTTGTCGGTTTCCTGTGCGCGATACCCACCCTCCCATCCCCATTTCACAGCATTTCTCAAACTATTCATTTCATTCATTTCTCTTACAGAATAATCATTTCTTAAACCAGGGTATGCCCCCTTATTTTGGCATACCGGCCATTAGACCAAGGCACACTTTCAGGTCCATTTCATATGGTAAGTCCACACTTTCAGGTCTATTTCCGATGGTAAGTCCTATCTTTACTGTAAGTGGTATCCATGTACATACCGGACATAGGGCTCCAACCATAAATATATATATATATACATATACATATACATATACATATACATATATATACATATACATATACATATACATATACATATATACATATATATATATATATATATATATATATATATATATATATATATATATATATATATATATACATATACATATACATATATATATATACATACACACAGTATCTCACATAAGTGAGTACAGCCCTCACATTTTTGTAAATATTTGATTATAACTTTTCATGTGACAACACTGAAGAAATTACACTTTGCTACAATGTAAAGTAGTGAGTGTTCAGCTTGTATTATGCCCTGTACAAACGATCGGAATTTCCGTCAGAAAAACCTTGGATGGTTTTTCCGTCGGAATTCTGTTCAAGCTTGCCTTGCATACACACGGTCACACAAACGTTCTCTGAACTTTCGACCGTCAAGAACGTTGTGACATACAACACTACGACGAGCCGAGAAAATGAAGTTCAATGTTTTCGAGCATGCGTCGAATTGTTCCGAGCGTGCAAAGGAATTGTGCGCGTCTGAATTGCTACAGACAATCGGAATTTCCGATAGGAACTTTTTCCGACTGTAAAATAGAGAACCTGCTCTCAATCTTTTGCTGGCGGGAATTCCGTCAGCAAAAGTACGATGGAGCATACACACGGTCAGAAGTTCCGACCAAAAGCTCACATCCGACTTTTGCTGGCAGAATTTCCGATCGTGTGTACGGGTCCATAACAGTGTACATTTCCTGTCCCCTCAAAATAACTCAACACACAGCCATTAATGTCTAAACCCCTAGCAACAAAAGTGAGTACACCCCTAAGTGAAAATGTCCAAATTGGGCTTGCGCTCAAATTGAGACCTTCCGCTCCTCCACCTTCCATTTGAGGATGCCCAACAATTGCTCAATAGGATTTAGGTCTGGAGACATACTTTGCCAGTCCATCACCTTTACCCTCAGCTTCTTTAGCAAGGCAGTGGTCATCTTGGAGGTGTGTTTGGGGTCGTTATGTTGGAATATTGCCTTGCGGCCCAGTCTCTGAAGGCAGGGGATCATGCTGTGCTTCAGTATGTCACAGTACATGTTGGCATTCATGGTTCCCTCAATGAACTGTAGCTCCCCAGTGCCGGCAGCACTCATGCATCCTCAGACTATGACATTCCTACCACCATGCTTGACTGTAGACAAGACACACTTGTCTTTGTACTCCTCACCTGGTTGCTGCCACACACGCTTCACACCATCTGAATCAAATAATTGCATTGGTCTCATCAGACCACAGGACATGGTTCCAGCATTCCATGTCCTTAGTCTGCTTGTCTTCAGCAAACTGTTTGTGATCTTTCTTGTGCATCATCTTTAGAAGAGGCTTCCTTCTGGGACAACAGTCATGCAGACCGATTTAATGCAGTGTGCGGCGTATGGTCTGAGCACTGACAGGCTGACCCCCCACCCCTTCAACCTCTGCAGCAATGCTGGCAGCATTCATACATCTATTTCCCAAAGACAACCTCTGAGTGGAACCTGTCCTGTTAAACCACTGTATGGTCTTGGCCACCGTGCTGCAGCTCAGTTTTATGGTCTTGGCAATCTTCTTATAGCCTAGGCCATCTTTATGAAGATCAACAATTCTTTTTTTCAGATACTCAGAGAGTTCTTTGCCATGAGGTGCCATGTTGAACTTCCAGTGACCAGTATGAGAGAGTGAGAGCGATAACACCAAATTTAACACACCTGCTCCCCATTCACATCTGAGACCTTGTAACACTAACGAGTCACATGACACCGGGGAGGGGAAATGGCTAATTGTGATAAGTAATAGATAGATAGATAGATAGATAGATAGATAGATAGATAGATAGATAGATAGATAGATAGATAGATAGATAGATAGATAGATAGATAGATAGATAGATAGATAGATAGATAGATTATAGCAGTATTCCTATAACACTAATCCAGTTATATTATCTGTTTTAATTATTTCCAGGATGATCTGACTGTTACATACGCTACTGTGAATAATGCAAATATCTAAGAAAGGATGCCAGACCTGGAATAGATACCAAACTCTACACATTTCCACAGATGATATTGGTGGTTCCTGTGAAGTTGACCAATCCAGAAGAAAAAAAAACACCTCTATCAAAGATTATATTAAACAAAGCTGTGTCAGATAATTACATTAACACCCTTTAAATTCAGAGCTTTTTAAAAGTAGCCAAGTGCTGGCTATATCGCTTTTGCCATCATAGGACATTCCTTAACAAAGATTACATCGAGCTTTGTTCCCCCTAGTGCCTAGCATGGGGATTCTGTTATCATTACCTGATTGGAGAGAGAGAGAGAGAGAGAACACTACTGAAAGCAGAGGATTGTGGGATATGTAGTCCGGAGGGATGGGATTTCAGTGGACCTGTTACTGCTGCAAACTACAAGTTCCAGCTGGCTGGAGAGAGGAGGAATTCTGGGTAAGGAGATAAATAGAACATTCTCGGCAGTGGCTCGCTCACTTGGGACCCTGGCCTACAGCTGCAGAGCAGGGTCCAGGCCACTCCGGTGCATGTGA
The DNA here is from genome assembly GCF_042186555.1 of Aquarana catesbeiana. Lineage (NCBI taxonomy): Eukaryota > Metazoa > Chordata > Amphibia > Anura > Ranidae > Aquarana > Aquarana catesbeiana. The sequence continues at coordinate 231,259,166 of NC_133336.1, forward strand.
GCGGGTGCCATGGCCTGGACGGCACAAAGCGCTTTCTATGAGTGAGCCTTATTCCTGGAGGTAAACCCCCAGCTACCCGGTTACCATCGGTGGTGTGGCTGTCCAGGGCCACTTTCATCTATACCAACGCAGACACTGCTGAATCCCTGGGTTGTTGGGTGACGAGTTGGGCATCTCTCATCTGACTGCGGGTCCTACAAGAGCCTGTTCTGGTCGCCCTCCACCCAAGAGCTTTGATATCTCCAGGAATGGTGAGCGTGCAGAAGCCCACCATTAACATTATATGCAGAGACACTGCATGCAGACACCTTTACCCTTTCCTTCTTACACCCAAGGCTTTCCCTGAGAGATACCTTGCTTGTTAAATCCACGTTGCTGGTTGCCATTTCACAGCAACATTTTGGGTCCCTACATAGCCAGCTGTAGATCTTGGACACCTTACATCAAGGTTCCCCCCACCAAAGGATTCAGCTTATAACATCTGCTCTTGTTAAAGGGGAACTCTTATTCAGGTTTCGCTTATTGCACTTTTCACATATTGTGTTGTCATATATTGTGCCTTATAATACATTTGGCTTGTGGCATTAGAGTTTAGAGAGAGCTGCTTGACAAAAAGACTTTCTTCTCACTCTTATACCTGGGGTCATAGGTTCTTCAAGGACCTGTTGGTCATTACTGCCTGATTTTCTGCCATTTCATTGTATATTCTCTGCAATTCTGTTTAATGCTATAGTTTGCAGTTTGAGGAATATTTACATTTACATTCTTCTTTCCTTGGCTGACTCAAGAACATATAGTAAAATACCCATTTGCCATTTCTATTGTTTCTCTTGTGTCTTTTGCAAGTGCATTCTCTCTTTGAATCATGTCAGAACCCAGGGTGTCAGAGGCGTTGGAAGGCTTACAAAGTCAGGGCTACCTTTAGGGACAGTCATCTTCCAACGGCCTTTACAGGGTTGGCGCTTCATAAACTTTTCTTAATGATGTTTTGCCTGTAATTAAATGCACTGATTTATAATATATGCTTAGAATTATCTACAATCTCTATCTGGATAGCTATTGCCCATCTTTAGGATTTTTCTGAAAGCACACAAAAGTCCTGCATGCTACTTCTTTGGTGGACTTACTGAAAATTTGCCAAAAATGAGCAACTTATTAGAAAGTCTATGAGAAGGTATGGGTTAACCACATGAGAACCGTGTGCAGTAGGGTGAAACTGGCCTAACTCTAAACTGATGACCTGTAGAGGCTTTTCAAATCGCCTATGGAAAATTTAGGGAACCGAAGTCTGTTGCTGTTTCACAGATGCACACACAATTTTGGGGCTTGACGCTTTAAGTATCTATTTTCTCGACCCAACCTTATCTTTTATATATTACAAAAAATGGGTAATATATTGTGTTTGCGTGCTTGAAAATTAACTTTAGGCTATTTTTTACTGAAATTTTGCATTTGATAAACCATAGACAATTGGAAGTATCACCATGTTTTTCTCCAGGGTGTCCACTGTCAGAAAATATATAATGTTTTCAGAGTTTTAAGTAATCTTCAGAGCTAAACTTATTTTTTAAATATGTGCAAAAAGCACAAAAACGGTTCTCTGGCAGAGCAGGGTTTAAACCTTTGCATCATCACTGATGTGTGTTTCATCTACTTTCACAATAAACGGTAGAGAAGAGGAAGATCCGCCAACCTCAATGAAATTCATGAATTTGAGATACACGATGGTTGAATTAAAAAATAATAAGAAACTATCAGCTAGAACTCAATATTATTCAATGCTAGACATCTGAAAAAAATAAAAAGTAAAAGAATAAAAACTGAACTAAAATCACCAAATATGATGAGCCACGGACAAAGCAGAAGTAGTCACGGAGCTCACACATTTAGGGTTGTTTAATAGGAAGGAAATAAAGTAATGTTTGTGAGCAAGTCTAAGATGAGATCAAGATAAGTTGCTTATGTTTTACAGTATTTGCTGATGTTCTAAAAATGACAGTAAAAAATGAGCAGTACAAATCTCAATACTGGATGGACAAAAATACAAATCCTTTTACTAGGAAAAACAGCTCCCATATACAGTATGTATCCCATCTGTGTATTGAGCTGTTTGCCCAGAGTTCAGCTTTATTGTGCAGATCAGTACAGTGAGGTATATAGCAGTGGCGGCTGGTGCTAATTTTTTTGTGGTGGCGGCAAACTATCCAAAACTCCTTGTTGGCCTTCAGATCTGACAGAGGTTTAGTCAAAGAAAGGGTAACATCTAAGCTGAGTGTCCTGGGGTACTGAGAGGGGCGCAGACCCTGCCCCAGTTATGGCATACTGCAGCATCTATCAGATCACCCACACCCCCCCATCGGTGGGTCACCAGCCCCAAACTTACCCCATCTAGGACAAGGGCAGCACTTCCTCTGGGTGGCGGGCGGCAGCTTCACCCAGCGTCTCCTCCTCCTCGGTGACCAATACGATCACTTCCCTCTCAGCCAATCGAGTCTCAGGACCAGCTTCCTGATTGGCCTGGAGGAATGAGGAAGACAATGGCGAATATTAATTTGCTATTGTCACACAACTGGGTGGGCTCAGGGCGAATTGCCCTGCACACCGAGCCCACCCTTTTTGAAGCCAATTAGAGCCTCAGGCTCTAATCATGTGCTTCTTAAAAATAAAAAAATAAACCCAATTGGAATCCAAGCGTCCAGCACCCTGCATGTAGATTAGGGGCCGGGAACATGTATTAAGGGGGCGGCACCCCTGTGCCCCATATGGACGGGCCACCACTGGCAAATAGAAAAGGTGGTGGAATTAATTTCTTCCCAGGGCCAGTCTCTTGAATTTTACTCATCCACGGCATTACACAAAAGACATTGTTCAATAAAACATGTAACATTAAAGAGGCCCTGTCACTAACTCAGAAAATTGCAGGTAAAGCACAGACAAATCAAATATTTTAGAAGTGTACTTGCAGTATATTTCCTTTCCATAAAAGGTGTTTTATTCGCTTGTGGCATGCCTTGGACTTTGGTAAAACATGTGACTACTAGGAGCATCAGTTACTGTCTATGCTGGCCCAGCTCCTCCAACCCTTATAAAAAACCTTTTATGTAAAAGCTGGAAGAGGAATGAAAGGGAATACTATAGTGTTTTATTATTTTTATATATCTCCCTGAAAAGTATGCTTGTTTCTATTTCTATCAGAACATGGTGGTAGGGGACTCAATTCTTAGAAGGACAGAGAGGGCAATCTGTAACAAAGACCTGAAGTGCTGAACTGTATGTTGTCCACTGGGCGTTCGGGTTCGGCACATCATGAATCTGGTGTACAGATTACTGGGAGGGGCTGGGAAGACCCGGCTGTCATGGTGCACATCGGCACCAATGACAAAGTCAGAGGCACATGAAGTGCGATTTTAGAAACTTAGGAGCCAAATTGAGGAAAAGGACCTCCAAGGTAGTATTCTCAGGAATACTACCGGTACATCGAGTCACACCAGAAAGGCAGAGGGAGATTAGGGAAGTAAACAAGTAGCTGAAGAGCTGGTGTAGTAAGGAGGGGTTTGGGTTCCTGGAGGACTGGGCCGACTTCTCAGTCGATCACCAGTACTATAGAAGGGACAGACTGCACCTAAATGAGGAGGGTGCAGATCAGCTGGGAGTAAAGATGGCCAAAAAGTTAGCGGGGTTTTTAAACTAGGCGACGGGGGAGGGGGCCAGAGGTAGAGATAGTCAGCACGGAACATATTCCAGAGGGTAGTATTGGGGGCATTAGTGGTAGATTGACTAAAGCACATAAACCCAAGGTGAGTATAATAACAAGTCCAGGTTGCAATCTCGGAACACCAAATAAGAGGATAGTATGCTACCGGTCTAAACTACGTGGCATGTTCACCAATGCCAGGAGCCTGGCGGACAAGATGGGTGAACCAGATATACTGTTGTACAAGGAGGATTTGGATTTTGTGGGAATTTTAGAGACCTGGGCAGGGGCTCGCTCTCTTGGGACCCCGGCCTACAGCTGCAGAGCAGGGTCCATTCCACTCTGGTGGATGCGAGTGGGCGCCACGGCCTGGATGGCATGGAGCACTTTCTATGAGTGAGCCTTATTCCTGGAGCTAGACCCCCAGCTACCCTGTTACCATCGGTAGTGTGGCTATCCGGGGGCCACTTTCATCTATACCGATGCAGACACTGCTGAATCCCTGGGTTGTCGTGTGACAAGTTTGGGATCTCTCATCTGACTGCAGGTCCTACAAGAGCCTGTTCTGGTCATCCTCCACCCAAGAGCTTTGATATCTCCAGGAGTGGTGAGCGTACAGAAGCCCACCATTAACATTATATTCAGAGACACTGCATGCAGACACCTTTACCCTTTCCTTCTTACACCCAAGGCTTTCTCTGAGAGATACCTTGCTTGTTAAATCCACGTTGCTGGTTGCCATTGTACAACAACATCTTGGGCTCCTACATAGCCAGCTGAAGATCTTGGACATATTACATCAAGGCCCCCCCCAAAGGACTCAGCTTACAACACCTGCTCATGTTGAAGGGGAGCTCTTATTCAGGTTTTGCTTATTGTACTTTTCAGATATTGTGTTGTCATATATTGTACCTACTATTTCATTTGGCTTGTGGCATCAGAGTTTAGAGAGAGCTGCTTGACAAAAAGTCTTTCTTCTCACTCTTATACCTGGGGTCATAGGTTCTCCAAGGACCTGTTGGTCAATACTGCCTGATTTACTGCCATTTCATTGTATATTCTCTGCAATTTTGTTTAATGCTAAAATTTGCAGCTTGAGGAATATTTACATTTACATTCTTCTTTCCTTTGCTGACTCAAGAACATATAGTAAAATACCCATTTGCCATTTCTATTGTTTCTCTTGTGTCTTTTGCAAGTGTATTCTCTCTTTGAATCATGTCAGAACCCAGGGTGCCAGAGGCGTTGGAAGGCTTGCAAGGTCAGGGCTACCTTTGGGGACAGTCATCTTCCAACAGCCTTTACAGGGGTGGCGCTTTATAAACTTTTGTTAATGATGTTTTGGCTGTAAATAAATACACTGATTTATAATATATGCTTAGAATTATCTACAATCTATCTCTATCTAGATAGCTATTACCTATCTTTAGGATTTTTCTGAAAGCACACCAAAAGTCCTGCATGCTACTTCTTTGGAGGACTTTCACAAAATTTACCAAAAATGAGCAACTTATTAGAAAGTCTATGAGAAGGTTGGGTTAACCACATGAGAACCATGAGTACACCAACACTGTGGCCAAACCGCAGAAGGGTGAAACTGGCCTAACTCTAAAATGATGACCTGTAGAGGCCTTTCAAGTCGCCTATGGAAAATTTAGGGAACCAAAGTCTGTTGCTGTTTCACAGATACACACACAATTTTGGGGCTTGACGTGTTAAGTATCTATTTACTTGACCCAACCTTATCTTTTATACATTACAAAAAAATGGGTAATATATTGTGTTTGTGTGCTTGAAAATTAACTTTAGCATATTTTTTTACTGAAATTTTGCATTTGATAAACCATAGACAATTGGACGTACCACCGTGTTTTTCTCCAGGGTGTCCACTGTCAGAAAATATATAATGTTTTTGGAGTTTTAAGTAATCTTTAGAGCTAAAATAATTTTCTTAATTTGTGCAAAAAGCACAAAAACGGCTCTGGAAGAGCAGGGTTAAACCTTTGCATCATCACTTAGCTGCTGATGTGTGTTTTATCTACTTTCACAATAAGTGGTAGAGAAGAGGAAGAACCGCCAACCTCAATAAAATTCATGAATTTGAGATACACGATGGTTGAATTAAAAAATAATACGGAACTATCAGCTAGAACTCAATATTATTCAATGCTAGACATCTGAAAAAAATAAAAGAATAAAAACTGAACTAAAAAAAAAAATAACAAATATGACGAGCCACGGACAAAGCAGAAGTAGTCACGGAGCTCACACATTTAGGGTTGTTTAATAGGAAGGAAATACAGTGAAGTTCATGAGCAAGTCTAAGATGAGATCAAGATAAGTTGCTTATGTTTTACAATATTTGCTGATGTTCTAAAATGACAGTAAAAAATGAGCAGTACAAATCTCAATACTGGATGGACAAAAATACAAATCCTTTGGCAGGAAACACAGCTTCAATATACAGTATGTATTCCATCTGTGTATTGATCTGTTTGCCCGGAGTTCAGCTTTAATGTGCAGATCAGTACAGTGAAGTAAATAGCAGTGGCGGCTGGTGCTAATTTTTTTTGGGGTGGCGGCAAACTATCCAAAACTCCTTGTTGGCCTTCAGATCTGACAGAGGTTTAGTCAAAGAAAGGGTAACATCTAAGATGAGTGTCCTGGGGTACTAAGAGAGGCGCAGACCCTGGCCCAGTTATGGATCACTGCAGCATCTATCAGATCACCCACACACCCCCATCAGTGGGTCACCAGCCCCGCACTTACCCCATCTAGGACAAGGGCAGCACTTCCTCTGGGTGGCGGGTGGCAGCTTCGCCCTGCGTCTCCTCCTCCTCCTCGGTGACCAATACGATGACTTTCCTCTCAGCCAATCGGGTCTCAGGACCATCTTTCTGACTGGCCGGGAGGAATCAGGAAGACAATGGCGAATATTAATTTGTTATTGTCACACAACTGGGTGCGCATTGCCCTGCTCCCCGAGCCCACCCTTTTTGAAGCCAATTAGAGCTTCAGGCTCTAATCATGTGCTTCTTAAAAAAAAAAGAAAAAAAAAAACAATTGGAATCCATGCGTCTGGCACCCTGCATGTAGATTAGGGGCCGGGCACATGTATTATTGGGGCGGCACCCCTGTGCCCCATATGGACGGGCCGCCACTGGTAAATAGAAAAGGTGGTGGAAATATTTTTTTCCCAGGGCCAGTCTCTTGAATTTACTCATCCACGGCATTACACAAAAGACATTGTTCAATAAAACATGTAAAATTAAAGAGAACCTGTCACTAACTCAGAAAATTGCAGGTACAACACAGACAAATCAAATATTTTAGAAGTGTACTTGCAGTGTATTTCCTTTCCATAAAAGATGTTTTATTCGCTTGTGGCATGCCTTTGAATTTGGCAAAACATGTGACTACTGGGAGCATCAGTTACTGTCTATGCTGGCCCAGCTCCTCCAACCCTCACCCTTATAGAAAACCTTTTATGTAACAGCCGGTAGAGGAATGAAAGGGAATACTATAGAGTGTTTATTACTTTTATTGGTATATCTCCCCGAAAAGGATGCTTGTTTCTATTTCTATCAGTACATCTACCACAGAGGAGTTCCTGTAGATTGAAACCTAAGTTTACCATTCTTATCTGTCCAACTACCCCAAAGGAGGACCTGTTTCTATTCGCATCAGTCCATCTGCCTGTAGGTTGTAACTTGGGTTTACATTTTTTATTGGTATCTCTACCCCCAAAGGATTGCCTGTCGGTTATAACCTCAGTTTACAATTCATATTGGTACATCTGCCCCAAAAAAGCACCTATTTCTATTCTTATCTAGACAAAGGATTGCCTGTAGGGTTTTACCTGAGTTTACAATTCTTATCAGTACGTCTATTCCAAAGGAGTGCCTGAATGGTGTCACCTGAGTGAACTATACAGTGAGGTATTAATGGAAGCCAAACCTTGCCAAAGTAACAACACTGGGCTGCAAACAAGGTCCTTACTACTGTATGATACAGCTAGACCCCCAATCCCGGCTAAAAGGGCAGCAGTGTCCACCCTAAAATGTAGTATGAGTTTTGTCTACTCCACTGTTGCCAACCTACCAGATTGAAATTTACTGGCACAACACCCAACATTTCCTGGCACAGAATGTTTTACTGGCATTTCCAAAAATTACAAAATTACAGTTTTAAGTGCAAATTTTAGTATTTAGGCTACAAACAAGTACAATATGCAATTAGAAATGTGATTCAAGGTGGATATTAGGGCAAAAAACGTATTTCTTATTTTATTTTCGATATATAGTAAGTAAGTAGCTCAGGGACAGGACTCAGGAGGGCAAGAAATTAGAATAGGAAGGCACACACACACATGAAGTTGACTCTCACGGTAACAATGACAGAAGTGTGCAACAGCACAGATGATGCTGTCTTCTCACTGGCACGACATGTCCCCCTCCTGAGTCACAGTGACAGTTTATCTCCAAGCTAGGTGGTCCCTTCAGTCCACTCCAGTCTAAAAAGCACTGACAGTCCCACTCCTGACCTGCCCTGCTCTTTTCCTGCAGACCCACACACGAGGCTCTGGCCGCTCTGCTTGGCACCCTTGCACCATGACATCACACGACATGCTCGGGCACCGCCTCCACCAGAACTGCCTGAACACTTGGATGGTCTCGGCCGGCTCTGGACCGGGTCGAACATCACAGCCATATTTTTTACTGGCAACTTTTTCCTTTTACTGGCATTTACTGACAGGAGAAAATTGCCTGTTTTGTACTGGCTGCCAGTAAAAATTCTGACGGTTCCTCTTCCCTTTCAACTGTTAATACTCCAGCTCTAAAAGTTCCTTTTATTTTCTTCCAGCCATTTTGTGGCCCTGTTAGCTGAATCAAAAAATTGTGTCTCTCCCAAGGCATCTATACGCAGGTGCGCCGGGTACAACAGTGCGTATGTTATTTTCATAGTACGCAGGCTACGCTTAATTTCATCATATCCTGTCCTTTTCTTCTGCAAGTCCGGGGAGTAGTCTGGATAAATTGAAATCCTAGCACCGTTGTAAAAAATGTCCCCCTTTTCTCTGGATTTTTGCATTAATATCACCTTGTCTTTGTAGCTAAACATCTTCATAATCAGCGGTCTGGGGCGGGTACCTGATGAGATAAGCCTGGTGGGCACTCTATGTGCCCTCTCAATCGCGAAAAAAATGCAAAAATGTCTCAGCCCCAAAAACCTCCCTGAGCCATCTTTTCAGAAATACTTCAGGACAGGAGCCCTCGCTTCCCTCTGGGAGGCCTAGAACCCTCACGTTCTTTCTGCGCATACAATTTTCCATTTCATCCATTTTGAATTTATAAGTATCCAACTGGGTCTGCATCAGTTTAAACTCTTTCCTCATTGGGAGTAGAGTATCCTCTACCTGACTTAGTTTCTCCTCCAAAATGGAAGTCCTTTCCACAACCTTTTGTAATTCTTGGCTCATAGAACGCAGCTCTTCCTTAAGGCCTCTTAGCTGGTCACATAGATCACTCAGTGACCCCCTGCAAGCATTAACTGCACTCAGCACCTCTTTCAGTGTGGGTTCATGCTTACTAGGTACCCCGGTATCAGGATTGACTTCAGGCATTTTGACTAGGGGGTCCCTCTCAGGACTTTTTTTGTTCGCAGTTTTTATAGTTGCTAATGAAGTTGAAGTAACTTTACTTATGCTTCTTCTATCCCCCGCGCCTCCCGTCAGGGATTTCTCATGGGGCTGCTGGTTGCCCTTAACTGGAGAGTGCAAGGGAGTATGGGCATACTTCTCCAATTTAGCCGACGCTGCCGATGCGAATGCGGATGCTGCTGGGTTCCCCTTGTCCTTAGATGACCGGGTGGCCTGAGCAAGGGAGCTCTCCTGGGGGTGCTGGGGCTATTCCTCCCCCTTTTTCCTGGTCATTTCTATAGATATACCGAGTTATATATTAGCAACCCCAGAAAACCAAAAAGAAAAAGTGCCTGAGAAAAGAAAAGTTCCTTTATTCCTCTGTTCCTTACTAGGCTAGGGTGCTATTTAGACACTAGGAGTAACCCACTCCACCATGTGCACTGATGAATGACAGCAATTCCCCAGCAAAATACAGCGTTATTACAAAGAAAGGTAGTCCAACTGCTATTACCTTGGAATCTTCCCAGGAGCGGGACCGGCGTCCAGCGCAAACAGTCACATCCACTGGGACCCCCTGTGAGCCTGTAATCCTGTATAATTATCTTTACCTTTCTTTCTTCCTTCCGTTCCTTTCCTGCTTCCTTCAGTTTCCTCGGGGTGTACCGATTAAGCTAGACGCCGCTCTCCACACTTCTCTGGTTCCCATAGGGCTCTCAACTCTCGCGAGAGCGGAAATCGTTGCCGAGTAACCAGCAGAGCCTGGTGTAAACAGTCTGTGACGCCTTCGCCTTCCAGCTGAGAGGCTAGACGCCGCCGCTGCCGAGTTCCTCCACGCACCCTGCCAAAATCAGCCGGTCGATACACAACCAATATAAGCTGTAGGGACGGTAGAGCAGCTAGGGCAGCTAGGACGAAGGGAGGGAGGAGGCCAAACAACAGGGGCAACAGTATATTCAAAACTGGATCAATCCATCAGGAATGGCAGCGGGGAGATGGAGCAAGGAGAGAGCTCACACACCTCCGTTCACCTCCACATCCGGTCACGCCCCCCTTTTTTTTTTTTTTTTGCAGCGGGGATTGGAGGGGGAGAGGGGTTGGTTGTTGTACTGGGGATAGTTCCCAATGAGAGCTTATAAATGTTGGGGGATGGTTGCCTTTTTGTTTATATCACAATATGTGACTATGGTTAAGGGGGGAGGGTAGTTGGGGGGGCAGGGAAGGTCAAGCAAGGGAAAGTCTTTTTTTTTACCCTTGCTTGGGTGAAGGGGTGTTGGATTGAGTTGGTTGATAGGGCTAGAAAGGTCACAAGATATGCTCTCAGGGTAGGCCAAGATAGGCAGGGGGGAGGGGGGTGGGGATGCACAAGGGTAAAGGAGTGTACAAATTTCAAATCACACTAAAGGGTTGTATTACACCAGCACAGAAGCTGCAGAGGGAAAAGATAAAAAAGACACATAGATTTTTGAAACACTTACTCACATTTAACATTTTTAAAAGTAAATCCGGTAGACATAGAGGGCCAGGTAATTGTGTGTATGAGTTTTCACTTCTTTATAATAATAGTGTGGATTAGGGCACTGGAGGTTAAGCTAATAGATAGGTATTTTATACAGGTGGGCCTGAGCAGTGGGGCGGTCAGCGCCCCCACTCATAGGAGACAGATTTCTACATTCCTGCTCTTCTCCTGCAAGGGTTGTATATTTGTATTTTGTATTTATTTTCTTCACCTTTTCTTTTCTTTTATAATAAAAATGGTTTAGAATGGTAGGAATAACCTCATGGAACATTAGGGGCATGGGCGACCCCATTAAAAAAGTCACCGTATTTTCAGAGTTGGAATCCCATGGCATGGATCTGTTGTGTTTACAGGAGACACACCTGACCAATGAGTCCAAATTATTAATTCGGAATAAAAAATTCCAAGCTCAATTCCACTCAGTGTACACCTCCTACTCGAGAGGAGTGTGCATATTGGTCAAAAAGGGTCTGGCGTTCTCCTGTAGGGATGTTAAGATCGATACACTGGGATTGTTATGTCTTTCTACACTGTATGGTAGAGGGTAAATCTTTTATCATAGCTAATTTGTATATTCCTCCTCCTTTTAAGATGGAGATTTTGTATTGTCTGCTAGAATACGTGGAGGATAAAAATGATACCCCGCTCATAGTGGTGGGCGACTTTAATGCGGTTCTTAACAGTAAGTTGGACAGGTTTCCCCCAGGGGGTAGGGGGGAAAAGGCGTCTGAGGGATGGCTCACTCAGTTACTTGAGGAGATCGGGTGGTGTGACCTTTGGAGAACCCGTAACCCAGAGGAGCGGCAATATTCTTGCTTCTCGGGGTCGCACCGCACTCTCTCCCGCATAGACCTGGCTATAGGTAATAGAGAGGTGCCAACCCTGCTGGGCAAAATAGAGTATAGACCAAGAGGGGTATCGGACCACTCGCCTCTGATGCTGACGCTAAATACTCATGCTAGAAATATTCAGAGATTATGGGCACTTAACCCAACATGGTTGGAGATAATAGGAAAAACGAAAGACATATCGGAGAAATTAAAAGAGTTTGTTGTAAATAACTCAGGGTCTGCATCGGAGGGGGTGGTCTGGGATTCCCTGAAAGCGTTTCTTAGGGGCATTTTATTACAGCGAATAACATGGGTTAAGAAACAATCGAGAGAAAAGGGGGAACGGATTAGAAAGGAGGTGCTGGAATTGGAAAGGCAATACGTGGAAGATCCAAGTCCAGGAAAGCAGGAGCTCTGGGTAAAAAAGCAGCAGGAGTACAAAATGGACAAAAAAACGCTGAAAACAAGAGACTATTCCAGAGACAGAGGTGCTTTGGAGAGGGGGAAAGAGTGGGTCGTATGCTGGCATTATTAGCTGAGACTAATTCCCCCTCCTCAACGATACCTGCGATTCGGACCTCCAGCGGGGAAATCTCGTCTGTTCCCTCGAAGGTTAATAAGACATTCTTCCAATATTACAGTAACCTATATAAATCACACCAACAATTAGAACTGAGCGAAAAAGAGAGCCTCTTAGAGGGCGCCAACCTGCCATCTCTTTCTGAAGAGGAAAGGACTGGCCTGGACTCTCCCATAACCCTTGAAGAATTACAGCAAGCAGTAGCAGGTATGCCTAATCAGAAATCCCCGAGGCCTGACGAATTGCCTGTGGAAATTTATAAATATTATGGGGAGGTGCTACTTCCAGAACTTTTGAAAACATTGAACTGGGCGGTCACAGAGGGTAGGTTGCCCTCCTCGATGGCAGAGACTAACATAGTTCTGATTCAGAAAGAGGGGAAAGATCACCTTGAAGCAGCTTCATACAGACCAATCTCATTGCTATGCTCTGATTTAAAAATTCTGGCAAAGGTAATGGCTACTAGGCTAAATAAATGCATCTTAGATCTGGTACACTCAGACCAGTCAGGGTTTATCCCAAATAGATCTACCAGTTTTAACATCAGAAGGGCATACCTGAACCTCCAGCTTCCGTCAAGTATCAAGGGTTCCAGAGCGATTCTTGCCTTGGACATTGCCAAGGCATTTGATAGCCTGGAATGGGGGTATCTTTGGTGGGTGTTGGGGAGCTTTGGGTTCGGCCCAAAATTTATTAAGTGGGTGAAAACCCTATATTCCCACCCAAGAGCTAGATTAAAGATTAACAACGAATATACGGAGTGGCTCTCTCTCGAGAGGGGGATGAGGCAGGGATGCCCGCTCTCACCATTGTTATTCGCTTTAGCGATGGAGCCACTGGCAGAGGTAATAAGAAGTTTGCCCGGTATACGGGGATTTGGAGGGAGAAACAGGTTAGAAAGAGCGGCGCTATACGCCGATGATGTGCTACTCTTCCTGGGGGATATGGGGCCATCCCTTGAAAATGCAATACAGCTGGTGGAGAGGTTTGGGAGATCATCGGGTTTAATAGTGAATTGGGAAAAGTCAACACTGCTCCTGATAGACTCAACGTGCAGCACTCATAGGGGGGGTATATCGAGGTTGAGGGTAACGGAGAAGATGCGCTACCTGGGTATAGTCATATCTAGCGATCCTGCCCAATTTATCTGAGATAATTTAGTCCCCCTGCTGGAAAGATTTAAAAGAAAAAGCAATATTTGGCGTCAACTCCTGCTATCCCTGGCAGGCAGAGTTAACTTGATCAAGATGATATGGATGCCACAACTATTGTACGTGCTCCATAATTCCCCAGTCTGGATCGGGAAGAACTGGTTTCTAAAAATAAACACCTTATTTAGAGAATTAATATGGAAGAAGGGGATGGCAAGGATTGGGTTGCAAACGCTCCAGCGCCCCTTCAGGGAAGGGGGAATGGCAATACCTCATCCATATGGTTATTACTTGGCGGCGCAATTGCAACATTTAGGAGGTTGTGAATCCCAAAGTATGTCGAATACTAATGGGAAACTTATGATGCAGGATAGCCCACATAATTCTCTGGCGGAAGCGCTAGAGGCTGGTTCATTTCAGGATGGGCCCCCAACATACAAATTAGTTTCCAAGGTTCGGCAGTCTGCTAAGAGAATCATGGGTTACAGGGGACCTTCAGAATTCTCACCCATATGGCATAATAAATGCTTGAAAGAGCTGTTAACATTGGAAAAAAATTTGATATGGGCGCGCCAGGGATTATGTAGGTTGACCCAGCTATATGAAGCCAACACCTTGAAATCTTTTGCTGAGTTGAGGCGAGAATACGGTATCCCAAATAAAACATTCTATACTTACCTGCAGATCAGGCACGCCCTTGATAGTCAGTTTAGAAATCTCACACTGGAATGGTGCAACGCACCACTCCTTAATAAAATTATTAGAACAAATACCACCAAAGGTCTGATAGCAATGACATATGGACAAATCTCTGAAAGACTGCTGACCCTTCAAAAGTGTCTGCGTGTCAGGGAGAGATGGGAGGAGGATGTGGGGGAAATTACCGATAGCCAGTGGAAAATAATTTTGGAGGCTGGTCCGCTGGTGTCCGTCTCTCCGTCGCAGCAAGCTTCGCATCTCTTCCTGTTACACAGAGTCTATTACACCCCTAAGAAACTATTTAGGTTCGACCATAGACAGGACGACAAATGCCCTAGATGCCTGGAGACAGGAGATTTCATACATATGGTATGGAGGTGCCCAAAATTGGCAAGATATTGGTCAGGGATAGTTAAGACTATAGAAAATAGGTTTAAGATTAAACTGAAACAAGAGGTCAGGGTTTGCATCCTTGGTGAAAACAAGGGGAGTAACAATACGGAAATTGCCATAGCGAGGTGCCTTTACCAAGCTAGGAAATTAATAGCACAATCCTGGCTTTCCACCTCGCCCCCAACTCTGGAAGATTGGCTTAGGACAATGGATAAACTGGTGTGGACAGAAAAGACAGTCTATACCAGGAGGAGTAGCTACAGTAAATTTACAAAGATCTGGAGACCCTGGCTGCACTGGTTGGGCATAGCCCTCCGATTTAAACGTAACCTTAAAAGGGTTTGAGGTATTAGACTATCCGGCAGTATAGTGGGGTAGGGTAAGTGTACAAGGGTAGACAGGCTAAGTAGCTGGTATGGTGAATACATAGTGACTCGATTATGCATCCTTTTGCTAAAGATTACTGCTAGAGAGGGGGGGGGGGGGGGGACAAGGGGCTCTTAAAAGCATGGCGTAGGAGTTACCCTTTAAAGTCTCTATATTTGTTGGTTGTAAAGTTTTCTTGTTTAACTGGAGTCATTACTGTCTGTGTGTAAATACATGCTTTTTTTAAAAAACTAATAAAGAATGATGAAATTTAAAAAAAAATACTGACGGTTGGCAACACTGGTCTACTCTATCATATCAGATAAAGCAGAATTGCCTACACTAAACTGAGATCTGATTAGCATTCACAGATTATTCCTTTTTCTACCTTCTCACAACATTGGTGTTAACTCTTGTGAAATGCCTATAAATAAAACTGAGGAAGTGAGAAGAAGGTCATAACTTCTGCTTCTCCGAGCAACAGTCACAACGTCAAGGTCCCGGCTACCATGTCCATCTTCCTTGCTATCGTGTTCTTGTGTAAGTTGAAAGGTTTTAATTATTTTTTTTATTATGAGTATTCTGTTATTTTATTCTGTGTATCAGCTGAGTGTCTTTCCTTTGAGATCGTGAGAAACACACAAAACAACTCATTGCTGTGAACCTGTTGGAGGCTTGACATTAGACCACTGTACAAGCTTTCTTATTCCATAAGAATTACTTTGTTACAATTACTTAGCATACCCCACTTTCAGTGGTGGTGGACTGTAGATCACATCAAGGAGCTACAGAAGGCATCTAGGCAGAGCATTTCTTGCCTAGTGCTGCTTCATAAGAATTGATTGTAAGCTTTGTTTGTGGTCTTGCACAGGACAGGAGGTTTTCTATATATTTAGATAAGTCAACAACACAAATGTGATTTTCTGAAAAGTGCTCTTTTAATTGCTAAAGTCAATGATAAAGGCAGCTGATTGTCATCTCTAAGGAGAGAACTGTTGGGCAATGCTAGGGTTGGGTACCAAGGTATGTGTCCTCGGTCTACTGCCAAATTCCCCTTGTCTCATGTCACTAAATATTGTTTTAAGTTATATCCTCTTTCAAGGTAGATCCCAGAATTGCATCTCCATGCCTTAACTAGTACAGCTTGTGAGGGGTGGGGGGTCTCATCACTCCATAAGAGAGGTGGATGAGGGTGTCTGGGTCAGTAAAAGGGGATCTGGTGGATACATACTAGAGTCTGATGGCTGATTGACTGGAACTGCATAGGAAGGAATGAGACGGGTCTGACCTCTGATTGAAATAAGCTTCATAAAGGTGGTGGTGGGTTGGTTGGTTGGAGGCTATGTAAGGCTTAAAAGAAGTGTGTTGGAAAGAGGGTTTTGATGGATGAATGGAAGGATCTTATGGGTAAATGGACATCACTGTATAAGGCGGCTTATGGAGTGAATATAAGGACAATTGATGCTTATGCCCCACAATGATTAGGTGGCAGCATAAGGTCTGGTTGCTTTACTTGACTTATCCAAACCAGAGCCTTACTTTTTCAATGTCTACTTGCCACCTAACAGAGAGGGGCAGTTCCAATCTTCTTCTGGTGACCTGAGAAAATTGGGATTCTAGGAACATCTTTGTTAAAAACTAAATATATTATTTATAACTGAAAATGAAAGAAAGAATGTTTGAAATATATTAGATATGTTTTGATGACATGTACTGTACATTTTTTCTAAAACGTGCATTTTGACTTTTCAGCTTTGAGCGTGGGAAAATCTGGTGAGTACAGAGCTGATACTGGATAATTTGCCATAAACACAATAATACTGTAAAAAAATGGAATAGAATAGAATAGATCTTAAAAGTTACTGAGAAAGAAGGGATTTGGCTCACTGATTATAATTTTGTTAATAGCTTTGCCTTAATGTAGGGGTAGAAGACTATTCAAAAACAGAGCAGGCTGGCTAATATTTGTACACAACTGAGATTAAATATTTATTTGAATGTATGTGTTGAGATTTGAATTTGGGTCGAACGCAAAGTAATTCTAAACATATACTATCTATCTATATATATATATATATATATATATATATATATAGTGCTCCCAGCCCCCCCCCTCAACAAGTGCCCCCATAGCAAGCCTCTTGCACTGGGACACTCGTACAGGCTCGCTCCTGAGCCTCGCTGTCTGCTCCTATTGAACAGACAGCGGGACTCACCCTCGCCCCCACTTACTCGTCACAGGCTATTATTGATAGTAGTGGGGGCCAATGAGGTGGGAGACAGCAGAGAGGACCTGTGTTCTCGTGCACATTGCTGGATCAAGATCAGGTTTAGGTAAAAATACAAGTGGCTGTGTGAGGGAATACATGCAGAAAGGTTTTTACATTAATGCACAAAAGGAATTACGGTAAGGTAAAAAAAAATTCTGCCTTTAGAGCCACTTTAAATTCATCTGAAGCTTTCAAACTTCAAATTTGATTGAATTTTTACGATTTTTGTTTTAAATGCTTTGAAGTGAATGAGAAACAGTTTTTGATAATTCACAGAGCTAGCCTTAAATAGTTTCTTTTTTTTACGGTCAAGAATGCTTTATATTTTTTATATTATCTTATTATTTTATTATTTATTTATAAATTTTATTATCATTATTATTATTATTATTATTATTATTTATATTATTATATAGGACTTATATAACAGTGTACGCTTTGCAATGTAGAGGGGGTACAGTGTGATTGCAATACAGTTCAATACAGAAGAAATAGGAGGGCCCTGCTCACGGAGCTTACATTCTAATGGGAGGGGGAGGTGGTACAAAAGGTAATAGCTGCGGGGTATGATCTGATGGAGGTGACTCAAGTACAGTTCTTAGGTGAAGGTGGGATAGGCTTCACTGAATAGGTGAGTTTTCAGGGATGGTCTAAAGGCAGACAGGGTAGGAACTGACCAGACATACTGGGGCAGGGAGTTCCAGAGGATGGGAGAGGCTCTGGAGAAGTCCTGAAGGCGAGCATGGAAGAAGGTAACAAGGGAGCTAGAGAGCAGGAGGTCTTGGGAGGAGCGGAGAGGAAAATTTAGGCGATATCCGCAGATGTGTTTGGTGATATAGCTGGGGGCAATGTTGTGGATGGCCTTGTATGTTGTGGTTAGTATTTTGAATTTTATAGGGTGGGGTAGGGTAAGCCAGTGGAGAGATTGGCAGAGAGGGGCAGCAGTGACTGATCGATTAGTGAGGTGTATTAGTCTAGCAGCAGCATTCATAATAGACTGTAGGGGGGATAGCCTGTGTTAGGGTAGGCCAGTGAGGAGAAAGTTGCAGTAGTCAAGGCGGGAAATAACCAAGGAGTGAATAAGTTGTTTTGTGATGTCTTTAGTCAGGAAGGGGCAAATTCTGGAAATGTTGCGGAGGTTAAGGCAGCAAGATGTAGCCAGTGATTGGATATGGGGGCTGAAGGAGAGGTCAGAGTCTAGGCATACACCCAGCACCCTGGCGAGTGTGGAGGGACCAATGGTTGTGTTGTTGATCTCAATGTTAATATGTATATATATATATATATATATATATATATATATATATATATATACTGTATAAACAGAACTGTGCAAAAGCTTTAGGCAGGTGTGAAAAAAAATGCTGTAATGAACAATCAATGCTATCAGAAATAGAAGCGTTAATAGTAAATTTTTATAAATTAACAAAATGAAATCTAAAATGAACAGAACAGAAATCCAAATCAAATCAATATTTGGTGTGACCACCCTATGCCTTCAAACCAGCATCTAGCCTTCTAGGTACATTTATACACAGGACCTCGGCAGGTAGGTTGTTACAAACATCTTGGAGAACTAACCACACATCTTCTGTGGATGTTGGCTGCCTCAAATCCTTCTGTCCTTTCATGTAATCCCAAACAGACTCCATTATATTGAGATCAGGGCTCTGTGGGGGCCAAATCATCACTTCCAGGACCTCTTGCTCTTCTTCTTGCATTGAAGATGGTTCTTATTGACATTGGCTGTAGGTTTGGGGCCATCGTACTGTGCTGAATAAATTTGGGGCCAATCACATGCCTCCCTGATGGTATGGCAGGATGGATAAGTATCTGCCCGTATTTCTCAGCATTGAGGACACCATTGATTCTGCAACCTTAAGGACCATAGAGCCAGTGGTTTGCCAAGTAAACTTATAAACTTAATGCAGCAGATGAAAGACATATCATGCTTACTTCCCTTTAACATGGGAAAATGTCCAGCAGTGCCATCAGCACAGAACTGGCAGAAACCAGTAGAACCCAGGTACGAAGTCTGTCCAGAAGTGGTCTTCGTGGAAGAACTGCAGCCAAAAAGCCATGCCTCCGATATAGAAATAAGGCTAAGCAATTCAACTGTGCAAGAAAACAGGAACTGGGGAGCATAAATATGGGAGCAGGTGCTCTAGACTGATGATGCAGAATTTGAAATATTTGGCTGCAGCAGGAGGCAGTTTGTTCTCTGAAGGGCTGGAGAGAGGTAAAATAATGAATGTCTGCAGGTAATAGGGAATCATGATGGAGGTTCCTTGCAAGTTTGGGGCATAAATAAGAGCAAGGAGTCCTGGAAGTGATGTTTTGGCCCCCATAGAGCCCTGATCTTAACATCATGGAGTCTGTCTGGGATGACATGAAGAGACAGAAGGATTTGATACAGCCTACATCCACAGAAGATCTGTGCTTAGTTCTCCAAGATGTTTGGAACAACCTACCTGCCGAGTTCCTTCAAAAACTGTGTGCAAGTCTACCTAGAAGAATTGAAGAATTTATGGTATTTTGAAGGCAAAGTTTGGTCACACCAAATATTGATTGGATTGGGATTACCCTTCTGTTCATTTACTTTCCATTTTGTTAATTGATAAAAAAAAAAAAAAACAATTAAAACATGCCTTTTTTTTAACCACTTGCCGCCTGCCATATAGCAAAATGACAGGGGGAAAGTGTTTTCCATATCCTGACTGGACGTCATATGACATTGCCAGGATATCAAGTCGCAGCGCGCCCCCGGGGGGGGGGGGGCATCACGGCGAGCTTTGTTGCAGTGTGTCAGACTGACACACCGCAACACCGATCTAGGTAAAGAGTCTCTGACGGAGGCTCTCTACCACGTGATCAGCTGTGTCCAATCACAGCTGATCACAGTGTAAACAGGAAGAGCCATTGATCGGCTTTTCCTCACACACGTCTGGAGAGCCGATTGGCTGCTCCTCTGACGGGGGGGGTCTGTGCTGATTGATTATCAGCACAGCCCCCCCCCCCGGAGGATGCCCACACTGGACCACCAGGGATGTCACCACCAGGTATGCCACACTAGACCACCAGGGATGCCAATCAGTGCCCACGATGGGCATCACTAATTGGCAGGCATTATTGTTTGGCACTGATTGGCATCCATCAGTACCATTTATTAGTGTACATCAGTGCCCATTATCAGTGCCCATCCATGCCCATCCGTGCCACCTATCAGTGCCCATCCGTGCTGCCTATCAGTGCCCATCTGTGTCACCTATCAGTGCCCATTTGTGCCACCTATCAGTGCCCATCCATGCTGCCTATCAGTGCCCATCAGTGCCACCTATCAGTGCCACCTATGTGTACCCATCAGTGCTGCATATTAGTGCCACCTAGCATTGCCCATCAGTGCCGCCTATCAGTGCCCATCATCAGTGCCCATCAGTGCCGCCTTATCAGTGCCCATCAGTGAAGGAGAAAACTTACTTAATTACAAAATTTTGTAACAGAAACAAAAAAACCTTTTTGTTTTCAAAATTTTCAGTCTTTTTTTATTAGTTTAGCAGAAAATAAAAACCGCAGAGGCGATCAAATACCACCAAAAGAAAGCTCTATTTATAGGAACAAAATGATAACAAATTAGTTTGGGTACAGTGTAGCATGACCGCGCAATTGTCATTCAAAGTGCGACAGCACTGAAAGCTGAAAATTGGTCTGGGCAGGAAGGTGTATAAGTAGTCTTACAACATTTCTTCATCCCTGTGGCTTAGGTCTTTGTATTTGGGCCTTTTGGTGCTTCTAAAAATGAGAGCACCTACCTGAGGGCTTTAGCTCTCATTTTTAGAAGCCTTCCTGTGGCTTGTGCCTTTGCATTTAGGTCTGTAGGTGTTTAATGCCAAAGCTTCTATTGCCAGTCAATGGCAAGAAGAAAAAAAAAAACACATATTCTGCCAATAAACACAAATTTTGGGGCTACAACTTCTGCATTAATCAAATTAAAGTATTAAGTACGCTCTGCCAGAAGTAAATTGTCAATAAGACTGTTCCAGGAAACTGTGGTGGCTTAGTGACATCACATACAGCTTTAAAGCAGAACTAAACCAACCAGTTTAACAGTTTCCCATGCCTTGAATAATAACTCTTATGCCCCGTACACACGATAGGATTTTCCGACAACAACTGTTGGATGTGAGCTCGTTGGCGGAAATTCCGACCGTGTATAGGTTCCATCGGACATTTTCAACGGAATTTCCGTCATACATAATTTAAGAGCTGGTTCTCAAATTTTCTGACAACAAAATCCGTTGTCGGAAATTCCGATCGTGTGTACACAATTCCGACACACACGCATGTTCCACGCATGCTCGGAATCAAGCAGAAGAGCCGCACTGGCTTTATTTTTCTCGGCTCGTTCTTGACGTTCGGAATTTCTGACAATATTTGTGTAACCGTGTGTATGCAAGACAAGTTTGAGCCAACATCCGTCGGAAAAAAAAACATGGATTTTCTTGTCGCAATGTCCGATCATGTGTACAGGGCATTACAGTTATTAGTCTACTTATGTCAGCTCTAAACTGAACTGTCAATCCAGCAATTGGCTGGTATCATAGCTGTTTGCATAATAAGCAGCCAGCACCATGGAATCTGCAGATCAAACAGAGGACAAGATGGCAGCTTCCTTGACTGTAAAGGACAGGAGAGTTTAGTTCCAAGGCATTTCCAAAACCCTGTAAAGGTTTTACAGTTCATTATGTAAAGACTTAGTTGGTGTTCATTTAAAGTGGAACCACATTGCAGTGGGTGGGAATTGGCCATAATGTGCCAGGGTCTGCATTGGCAAACTGCTCCCCCTGGCAGACCCAGGACCAGCAGTGGGTAGAGGGAAGGAAGATCAGTGACCATCCTTTTGCTGCTATTCCCGAACTAGTAAGAATATTTAAGCAACATATAAAACATCACATCCAGTTTCTGCTGTTGATTTCAAGTTACAACTCTCACAATCTGCACTTCATTAACTTCAATAGAGGGCAGGTGAGACATCAGGGCTCTAGTAGTCTCCTGATGTCTCATTAAAGAGAACCTGCCGTGCCAAATTTGTATCACATAAGGGACTTTTTGCCCCATGTGACACAAAATAAAGTTTAGTTTAAAAGGAAAGTGCAAAAAAAAACCTAAGCACCTAAACACCCCCCCCCCCTAAATTGTAACCCCTTCACCACCACATGAACAAACATACCCACACACTAATATAAACATACTTGGTGGGGTGCCTACTTCCAAAAATGTTAATTGCACTACATGCATTACATATCTCCATGCACGCTGGAGTGAGATTCTAAGCCGATGACCCATAAGGGCTTTTAAAGCGTCACCTATAGAAAATTTGGGGTACAGAATCTAAGGTTTGACATGTTGGGTATCTATTAACTAGGTGCAACCTCATTTTTGGTATTTATAATAATATTTTGTACTTTATACAGTGTCTTGAAAAAGTATTCATACCCCTTGCAATTTTTAATTTTTTTCATGTTGCAACCAAAAACATAAATGTATTTTATTGAGATTTTATGTGATAGACCAACATAAAGTGGCACAGAATTGTGAAGTGGAAGGAAAATGATAAATGGTTTTCAACATTTTTTACAAACAAATATGTGAAAAGTGTGGAGTGCATTTATATTCAGCCCTCCTGAGTCAATACTTTGTAGAACCGCCTTTCACTGCAATTACAGCGGCAAGTCTTTTTGGGGATGTCTCTACCAGCTTTGCACATCTAGAGAGGGACATTTCTGCCCATTCTTCTTTGCAAAATATCTCAAGCTCTGTCAGATTGGATGGAGAGCGTGTGTGGACAGCAGTTTTTAAGTCTTGCCACAGATTCTCAATTGGATTTAGGTCTGGACTTTGACTGGGCCATTCTAACACATGAATATGCTTTGATCTAAACCATTCCATTGTAGCTCTGGCTGTATGTTTAGGGTTGTTGTCCTGCTGGAAGGTGAACCTCCACCCCAGTATTAAGTCTTTTGCAGACTCTAACAGGTTTTCTTCTAAGATTGTCCTGTATTTGGCTCCATCCATCTTCCCATCAACTCTGACCAGCTTCCCTGTCCCTGCTGAAGAAAAGCATCCCCACAACATGATGCTGCCACCACCATGTTTCACGGTGGGGATGGTGTGTTCAGGGGGGTGTGCAGTGTTAGTTTTCCGCCACACATCGCGTTTTGCTTTTAGGCCAAAAAGTTCAATATTGGTCTCGTCTGACCAGAGCACCTTCTTCCACATGTTTGCTGTGTCCCCCACATGGCTTCTCGCAAACGGGAATTTTTATGGCTTTCTTTCAACAATGGCTTTCTTCTTGTCACTCTTCCATAAAGGCCAGATTTGTGGAGAACGCGACTAATAGTTGTCCTGTGGACAGATTCTCCCACCTGAGCTGTGGATCTCTGCAGCTCCTCCAGAGTTACCATGGACCTCTTGCCTCCTCTCTGATGAATGCTCTCCTCGCCCGGCCTTTCAGTTTAGGTGGACGGCTATGTCTTGGTAGGTTTACAGTTGTGCCATACGCCTTCCATTTTCGAATGATGGATTGAACAGCACCCTGTGAGATGTTCAAAGCTTGAGAGATTTTTTTTATAACCTAACCCTGCTTTAAACTTCTCTGCAACTTTATCCCTGACCTGTCTGGTGTGTTCCTTTGGCGTTCATGATGCTTATTGTTCACTAAGGTTCTCTAACAAACCTCTGAGGGCATCACAAAACAGCTGCATTTATACTGAGATTAAATTACACACAGGTGGACTCTATTTACTAATAAGGTGACTTCTGAAGGCAATTGGTTCCACTTTTAGTTAGGGGTATCAGAGTAAAAGGGGGGCTGAATACAAATGCACGCCACACTTTTCACATATTTATTTGTAAAAAATTTTGAAAATCATTTATCATTTTCCTTCCACTTCACAACTATGTGCCACATTGTGTTGGTCTATCAAAAAAATCCCAAAAAATACATTTTTGGTTGTAACATGACAAAATGTGGAAAATCTCAAGGGGTAAGAATACTTTTTTAAAGCACTGTAGGTATTTTTGTAGGTATATTAAAGTGATATTAAACTCTAGTTTTTTTGGGGTTTTTTGTTAAAAATAACAAACATGTCATGCCTCCCTGCTCTGTGCAGTTGGTTTTGCACAGGGCAGCCTGGATTCTCCTCTTCTCGGGTCCCTTGCCAGCGCTCCTGGCCCCTCCCTCCTGTCGAGTGCCCCCACAATAAGCACCCTAGCCGAACTGTAGCTCCCTCTGTCCATTCAGACACGGAGCCATGGCCCAGCCCCGCCCCCTTTCTCTCCTTATTGATTGACAGCAGCAGGAGACAATGGGCAGTTTGCTGCTGTCTCAGCCAATGAGGAGGGAGAGTCCCAGACAGCCGAGTCTCTCTTGCAACATCGCTGAATCGAGATAGGGCTCAGATAAGTGTTAGGGGGGGCTGCTGCATACAGAAGGCTTTTTATCTTAATGCATAGAATGCATTAAGATAAAAAAAACTTCTGCCTTTACAGCCACTTTAATATATAATACATTGGACTTTTGTCACATGACCTTAACAAACACAGAGTCTCTGCTTTCAGAAAATATATCATATTTTGGGGGCTTTAGGTAATGGTCAGGCATGAAATTATTTTTTTAACAATGTGTGCAAACAATGCAAAAATGGCTTTAGCGGCAAAAGTCTTAAAGGGGTTCTAAAGTCACAAGGTTTTTTTTATCTTAATGTATTGTATGCAATAAGATAAAAAAGCCTTCTGTGTGCAGCAGCCCCCCTCAGCCCCCCCAATACTTACCTGAGTTCCATCTCGATCCAGTTTTTGTACGAGTGCCTGGGCGGTCCGGAACTCACCCTCCTGATTGGCTGAGACACAGCAGAACGGGTCCCTCGCCGGCACCGGTCCACCGCCAGTGCTCACTGACCTCACTGCTGTCAATCAAGGTCAGCGAGCCAATGAGGAGAGAGATGGGCGGGGCCAAGTCACAGCTCCGTGTCTGAATGGACACACAGAGCAGCTGCTCGGTTTGGGTGCTCCCCGTAGCAAGTGGAGGGAAGGGCCAGGAGCACCGGCGGGGGACCCAAGAAGAGGAGGATCTGGGCTGCTCTATGCAAAGCCATTACACAGAGGAGGTAAGTATGACATGTATGTTATTGTTAAACAAAAAAAAACTGACTCTAATATAACTTTATGGGGAGTAGTTTTCATTGTTGCAAACAGAGATTTACCAGCGTGTTGGAAAATCTCTGTGCCCAGGACTACTAACATTCCCATTTCTATAGAGAATGTATTTTTCTCATACAAGATGTGTTCACCTCTCTGTGTTTTGCTGCACACTGTGCTCTCTATGTGTTCTGTGTGATCTCTTTTCTTCTATAGGAGGGGCCATCAAACCTGTGGTGACCTTCACACCCAACTGGGGGAATATAATATACTATGACAATGTGACTCTAACATGTGATGTGCCGTCTACTGTACCAGAGGAGCCCCGGGCCTATCACTGGTACAAAGATAGGAGACCAATACATGGAGTTCAACAGAGACTTCATATCATTAAATCTTCAGTAGTGGAGGACAGTGGAGATTACCAGTGCCAGACCATCGGTGGTGATATCAGTGATCCCGTCTTCCTAAATGTTACAGAAAGTGAGTCATCCATCTCATCTCCATCATTACAGATTGTTGGGTGTGAAGAGAACAACCTAAAGTATCATTTTATTACATTTCAGCTCATGTCATCCTGCAGAGACCTCCATCTGCCATATATGAAGGAGACCCCCTGACTCTGAGATGTCATCATGTAAGAGATTTTAATGCAGTAAACACAAAATTCTACAAGGATGATCAGGAGATAAAATCATCAGAATCTGACTCCACATTCCATATTCCTAATATAGCGATGAGTCAGTCTGGACTGTACAAATGTACTAAAAAAATTCAACGCATTGATCGTTCAAAAGTACAAGAGCACTCAGATGTATCCTTTATCTCTGTGAAAGGTAAATTATAGTCCTACTTAAACTGTAGCCTTAGAAATGTTGTTCTATAAGGAGGTAGACGGCCTCCCACAAAAAAAAAGCTCTTTTTCCATTTACTTCCTGTAGGGGTCCTTCTTCTGGTGTCCATGTCTCTGTCTGTGAGACAGGGACTCATCTGATGGTAGGTATGGCCACCAGCTGGGTCCTCTCAGGAGAGAGAAGAAAATGACATCAGAACGGGGGGGGCGGGGTTGGGGGATGTCAGGGAACCAGTGGTCTTTGGGCACCATCACAGTACTGATCAGCACATAAGTATTGGGGGCCTGGATGAAGTACCTAGATGAGTATATTGGCTTTCACCAGGTATCGGGGAGACTATATTAGTATATTATTTTATATTATATAAATATGTATTATATTTATATTATTTTATGTACTTATATAGAACCACCAATTTACGCAGCCCTTTAATATGTACATTCATATCAGTCTCTACCCTCAATGAGCTTACAATCTAAGGTCCCTAACTCACATTCATACACACAAACTAGAGCCAATTACCCTACCAGCATGTCTTTGGAGTGTGGGAGGAAACCGGAGTACTCGGGAGGAAACCCACACAGACACAGGGAGGACATGCAAAATCCAAGCAGGTAGTGCCGTGGTTGGGATTTTCACCACTTCAGCCCCGGAAGATTTTACCCCCTTCCTGACCAGAGCATTTTTTGCGATTCGGCACTGCGTCGCTTTAGCTGACAATTGCGCAGTCGTGTGACGTTGTACCCAAACAAGCGAAAAAAAAAGCAATATTTTTAACTTTTTGTTATAATAAATATCCCCAAAAATATATATAAATCAACAAATTTCTTTCTCAGTTTAGGTCGATATGTATTCTTCTACATATTTTTGGTAAAAAAAAAAAAAAAATCGCAATAAGCGTATATTGATTGGTTTGCGCAAAAGTTATAGAGTCTACAAAATAGGGGATAGATTTATGGCAATTTTTATTATTAATTTTTTGTATTAGTAATGGTGGCAATCTGCGATTTTTATCGTGACCGACATTATGGCGGACACATCAGACACTTTTGACACTATTTTGGGACCATTGTCATTTATACAGCGATCAGAGCTATAAAAATGCACTGATTACTGTGTAATTGACACTGGCAGGGAAGGGGTTAACCACTAGGGGGCGATCAAGGGGTTAAGTGTGTCCTAGGGAGTGATTCTAACTGTGGGGGGGCTACCTCTGACATGACAGTGATCACTGCTCCCGATGACAGGGAGCAGTGGATCTCTGTCATGTCACTAGGCAGAACGGGGAAATGTCTTGTTTACATAGGCATCTCTCCGTTCTGCCTCTCCTCACCGCAATCGCGGGCCGCCGGTGAACATCGAGTTCCCGGGACCTGCGCGCGTGCCCGATAAGTAGCAAATTCAAAAAGGAGTACAGGTACGCCCATTTGCCTGCCTGTGCCATTCTGCCAACGTACATCTGTGTGCGGGGGTCGGCAAGCGGTTAAATAACGGCCCCAGTGCTGCCAGGGAAGTGCTAGATACCAGGGCCAGATTTACATCTCAGGAGCCTATAGGCAGAGAATTCTGAAGCACCCCAAAAAAAAAAAAAAAAGACAGAAAGACCTATTTTTAAAAAAAATTTTATAATTTGCCAAAAAGGTCTAGGAAATGCAAAATTTAAGTAAAGTAAATTTTAGGACAAACTAACGCAATAAACTACCTATGTTTTTGGTAAAATATAAAATATGGGTTTGCACAGAGTAAATAGGTATCCAACATGTCAAACCTTAAATTTATGTGCGCCCCAGTGGGTGGCGGGCCACAAAAGGGCAAGCAGAGTCTTGAATACATGGCGGAGGTGCGCTCGGGTACCGACGCAATCAGGTGGCAGCGTAGCCACCCGAATACTTCCACCTGACAGGCAGCAGCCACCGGATAGTGTGTGAACCCCCCCCCATTTCAGGTCCATACGACGTATGAACCTGACAGCTATAGGGTTAAAAAAAAACCTCATACAGACAGGTGACCCCTTAGGAAGGGTGCCTGTAGGCACATGCCTACAGTGCCTTTTTGGAAATCCGGGCCTCCTAATGGGTAAGAGAGGGGTGGGAGGGTGGTACAGTAAAAAATGAGTTTTTTTCCTGCAGTTGGGCTTTAATATTCACCAATACCACCATCCATTCCTTGACACTCTTTTGAAGAGCAAAGCAGTCAACAAAATCTTCACACCCAGCATATTCCTGAGGGTATTGCATATCCCCCTCCATGCACTGTGCTTCATCTTTTAGCCCCTACATAACTACAGTACCTGACTACATAGAAAAATATGCTTAAAATTGTTTTATTTTTTTTTTATTTTTTAATGATGACCGTAATAAAGAAATCATTATATTTGTTACAGTCTCTTCTTGTAACCAAGGTCCTTCCTACTTTGCTGAAATTCTATTGAAATTACCCTCAAATTTCACCACAAAGACTGCTAATTTTGAAAGTTTGAAAAAAAAAATAAACCACGGGTATTTTCTTCCAAAACATAACTATGTCACTACTGACGAGGTCCCTGCATTTAAATGATCAGAAAAGCTATGCCACTGACAGTTGGCTTTGTACTTCTTTATAGGTAAACTCAAAGTGCACCTAGAAAGAGATACATTTTAGGCATGTGCAATTCGTTTCGTTCCGAATTCATTTTTTAACGAATTTCGACAAATTCGTTAATTCGGGAATATCCGAATTAACTAAAACTTGTTTAACTAATTTTTTCCGAATATTCGTAAATTCAATAAAATTGGACATTCGTAAATTCGGGCATTCGTACAGTCGTACATTCGCAATTTACGAATGTACATTCGTACATTCGTACATTAGTAAATTAGTGAATTTGTAAATTGGAAAATTCGGAAATCTGAAATAATAGTTAACTAATAATAACTTAACAATTAGTAATTACTAGTAACTTTTAAATTATAGGTATTGTAATTTCCTTTAAAATTTGGCTGTTAGTGAACGTAACACATACAAATGTATCCAAAGTTATGAATGATCCGAAAAAATGGAATGGAACGTAATGAATTAATAATAATAAATAACAATAATAATAATAACAACGTTTTATTATTATTATTTATTATTAATGTGTTCCGTTCCATTTGTTTAGATGCAGCATTAGTTTTGGATCATTCGTAACTTTGGATAAATTCGTATTTGTTACATTCACTGACAGTCAAATTTGAAAGGAAATTACAATACCTATAATTTAATAGTTAGTTACTATTTCCGATTTTTGAATTTTCGGGTTTTTGGATTTTCAAACTTCAAATTTACAAATTTCCGAATTTTCTAATTTACAAATGTACGATTTTACGAATTTACGTATATACGAACTTACAAATGAACAAATGTAAAAATGTATGAATGTACGAATGAACGAATGTACGAATGAACGAATGTACGAATGAACGAATGTTTGAATTTAGGAATGTACGAACGAATGCATTTACGAATGAACGCATTTACGAATTTACGAATGAACGAATTTACGAATCGCGATCATAACAAATGACCCGAAAAACAAAAAAAAAAAATAAACTAATGAAACGAAAACTAAAATGAACAAATTTTTTGGCTGTGCACATATCTATTTCTTCCAAGCTTTTTCTTAAAAAATGAAAGTTTATTTAAAAAAAAGGTAAGAACACTTCCGTAACTATTAAGAGCCACCTAAAGTCCATTTTTCCCTAACTGTAACCGCCCCCCAACAAAGAAAGACCCTTAACCACTTTCTGCCCACGCTATAGCCAAAAAATGGCTACAGCATAGGCTTCCGGTGCCGGGAGGGTGTCAATAGATGTCCACCCATGATCACGCTGCTCACACTCCACCTGCGGCACGCTTTGTGATGGTCGAGTCCTTTGGGCTCAGCTGATCACAGAACAGGGCAAAGGGCCAATCACATCACAGCCCTTTATCATGCTCACTCAGTCTCTATGAGATTCGTTTTTGGTATTCTGCAAAAATTAATCCTGTTGCCCTCTATCTCCTTCTTCTGTCCATGTCCCCGGTGCAGTTGGGGAATTACAAAGCAGTGTTGGCAGCTCTGCACATGCTCAGTTTTCAGTGAGTTTCTATTCTGAGCATTTCCCCCCTATCACATCTGAACAGCCCATGTGACTATAGAGTCACAAATGTGGGTGTATACACAGTGGTAAATGACAGGCCACTCCCTCCCTCCTCCTCCATACCCACTAACCAAGTAAACACAATGGGGATGGGATATTACATGTAGATTGATGAAGGCTTCACCTCCCTCTTATTCTAAGACCCAGGCTGGAGGGGCGTGACGCAGCCTGCGACTGGCAGAAATCTGCCCGCACCACGGTATTGCCAAAAAATAAATATTTGATTTCAAATATATATTTGCATGATGATTTAAAACAGTTTATTGATATTAATTATGTATTTATACTCTATATCCCAAAGGCTGCTTTTTTATTTTGAGCATGTGACCAGCAGCAGAGGACTAGAAGCTCCTCCTGCTTATGTTTTCCTGCAGACAGGCTGGGAGAGAGCTGGGTCATGTGACAGCTGGATATTGATTGGGAAAAAGTTTTCTTTTAATTAAATCAATTACAGTGCCATCATCCACATACAAAAAATAGAATATAATGTAATATAAAGAATGTGTGTTTAGTATCACTTTATGTTTCATTTATTTTGTGCGTTCTTTCATCTTTTTTCTCCAACCACATTTAT